>NC_000067.6:130364603-130692103 GCF_000001635.26 Mus musculus
TGGACAAGAAGAGACAGTCAAATGATGGTGACCAGAGGCTAGAGACAGAAGTAGGCAGCCATATGGAGATGTGGTCAGGATAAAATGGCACCGACCTACATGACTGGTACAGCAGCATTGAGGTTCGATAGGAAGAGCAAGATTTTGCTACCTACTGAAATACTTCTTTAGATTTACTTATTTTCAATTTTATGAGTATGATGTCTTGCCTGCACACATGTATGTGCACCAAGTGGGTGTCTGTTAGATGGATCCCCTGGAAATGGGGTTATAGGTCATTGCAAGCCACCATATGGGTTGTAGGAATCGAATCCCAGACCTCTGTAAGAGAATCTAGTGCTCTTAAGGACTGAGCTATCTTCGCAGTCCCTGAAAAACATTTTAACTCCAGTTATTAACAATGTGTCATATAGTTCAAAATGATGAAGAGAGTAATTTTAAACATCTTCTTTGCAAAAATTGATAAGTATTTAAGTATTTGAGGAGATTAATATGTTAATTAGTTCAATTTAATCATCCTTGATTATATCTGTATATCAAAACATCACAGTGTTAGACTTAAAATCTTAGAGGCTTCTGATTTATCTCAAGATATCTAGATACTGTAGATATGCTGTACAGAAAGAAACACTGGAAAAAAGTAACTAGAGGTCACACCTTACATGTTTAGAATACTGAATTAAATGAAATATCTTAAAAGTGACTGGAAATAAAATAAAAACAGCAGTAGGTAACATATCTGGGGTACTTTTTGTGTGTCAGCCATGATGTGACTAGTCTTACATTATTTGTGTTACTCAGATTTCTGCTATATACATAGCAGAAATATGTAACATATATTATATATATTAAGAAAACCAGCCAGGCAGTGGTGGCGCACACCTTTGATCCCAGCACAGACTGAACTGAGCATCTTAGCATCTGTGTTCTGAAGCAGACAAACTCAGAGACTCGGGGCTAGCTGGTCCATCTACCTCTTCCTTAGATTTCTGACAGCTAACAATCCACCTCCATGTAAGCTGGAGATTTAACTTCCAGCTGCCTGTTATCGTGTGAGACTGTCAAAGTGAGAAGTGCAGGCTCAAAGGAAAAGTTGACAATAGGAAATACAGAACCCAGTACAAAGCAGAGGGAAAGTTATTGGCTAAAGGAACAAAGAGCCGTGGAACAGGGAGGAAGCTATGGGATACTATTCTCACAGAGCATAAAGTCAGCGATTGGCCATACAAGCATCCTCGACTTTAGGAGCCATGGTTTCTACTATCTTTCTTGGTTGTTTGTGTTTGTTCCTGAGAAAGATACCTTAGATGAATGAGTGAAGCCTGGGGGCCTTAGACATGGAAAGTACAATGTTAACTACCAGTGTCTTTCTAGAAAACACTTTTGACTGACTATAGCTGCAGCACAGCCATGGAGGGGGTGGGTGTGGTTTAAAGCATTTTATTTCAGATTGTGTACCTAGCAGGGTTCACAGCTCTGCCAAAAAGGTTTGCAGCTACCTTATTTGAAAGAAACTTAGCTCTGGAAACCTGGTCCCTAGAAGCCCTGAAGTGGAGTCTGTGGTCCCAGAGGGAGTCTCTCTATCTCTTTGTCTCTCTTTCTGTGTCTCTGTCTGTGATGGTTTGTATATTCTTGAACCAGGGAGTGGCACCATTTGGAGGCATGGCCTTGTTGGAATAGGTGTGACCTGGTTGGAGTAGGTGTGTCACTGTGGGTGTGGGCTCAAGACCTTCACCCTAGTTGCCTGGAAGTTAGTCTTCCACTAGCAGCCTTTGGATGAAGATGTAGAACTCTCAGCTCTGCCTGCGCCATGCCTGCCTGGATATTGCCATGCTCCCACCTTGATAATATGGACTGAACCTCTGAACCTGTAAGCCAGCCCCAATTAAATGTTGTTTTTTATAAGACGACTCGCCTTGGTCATGGTGTCTGTTCACAGCAGTAAAACCCTAACTAAGACACTGTCTCTATTTCTCCCTCTCTCCTCCCTCTCCTTGCCCCCCCCCTCTTTGATCACTTGAAGTCATTATGAACAACTAATCTCCAAAGGAAGCTCCTTTCATACCCTCAAGACCTTGGGTCTATGATACAAAACTCGAGGTACAGAATTAGGAAATGAGAGTGAGAATCATAAATGTTCAATGTTTGACTTTAAACAAGCCAATTAGTATTCAGAGTCCAGGTTTCTATCTACAACATGGGAAGAATAACATAAGCAACATAAATTATTTGAGAATAAATACAGATTTTTAAAGCTCTCACCATAGTGGTTATAAAGCTCGATTTAAAGATATATTGATGGCACATTTACATAAATAAAATAAAATTCACACATAAATCATATTTCTATATTTCATCACTATCAAAAGACCAACCATTATTTATATGTTTTCATACACACCAAACAGGTCAAGATTTATGGAGAAAACTCTATGTGTACTCCAAGCTATCCTTACCTTTTAGAATAATGGTTATTAATTTTGAGCATGTAATTCTCAAAGACACATGGGCAAAAGTACACTCCGAGCCGCTCCACCGGGTTGACAGGCCACCCCTTCTTCTCTCCCACTCCCCCATCAGGGACTGAGGCATCTTCAATAATATTGGCATAGAAGCCTCTTACCCCCGCCTCGGTATTTCAGTGACCCTTAGCATATAAGCTTAAGCCACAGTGCCCTGTAGCAAGGTAACTTACTTATTAACTGCTGCCTGGTGGTATGGGACATCCCTCCTGCCTCAGAAACCTAAACACTTACCTCTCAGAATCCCCCCTCTCTGCCTGTGGCATTAATAACTCTTAACAACGCTCTCTCCTGAAGCAGAGCTCACATCAGTACCGTTCTGCTGAACCTGCCACATCTCATCTTCATCCCTAAAATCTAACAGAAACATTGGTTTCATGGACCAGAGAGTGGAATCCAGGGCCTTGTGCAGGCTAAGCAAGAGCTCAGTCACATAATGCCTCGTCCCTGGCATTATTCACAACCCTTCTTTTTTTTAATGTCAGCAATCCATTTCAAAGCTCTTTCTCACAGAAAGACTACAATTAAACACCAACATTTTCATTTGTGTTTAGGACCAGGGACATAGCTTAGCTGGTAGAGAGAGCACTGGTCTAGTGCTCACAAAGTTCTGTGTTCAACCTACAACACTACATGAAGCGGGCATGAGAGTGTGCACCTGTAATCCCACCACTTAAATTGTAGATGCAGAAGGATCAGAAGGTGGAGGCTATCATTGGGTATATATTTAAGTTTGAGTTCAGCCTGGGCTACAGGACATCTGGCCTGAGAAAAATAGAATAGAGCGAGGAGGAAGAGGAGGGAGGTGGTTTATTACAGTATTATGCATATAATCTATACATGTTAATATACATATACAAAACAGCTCTTGGAGATAAACCTTCTCTGTAGCTCGTGACCCAGGACTTAGGTTACTCCAAATTCCATGTGCCAACATGGTAGCAGCTTCATAAAGTTTCTAGGGAGATTTTGTAGTAACAGAACAAAGAAAGCCATTAATCAAGACCCTTTTCAAATACATTGGTGGAAATATCGGGTAGGCAAGTCACAGAAATGTGGGAAAATCCATTCTAGAACTCAGCTGCTATCTGTCACAGTCTTTGCCTTTTGCTCAAGGGAAGCTAGTGTCTGTTCATAAACTCCAAAGAACTCACCTAATGACAAGGATGTTAGACCAGGCACAGAGGTATGTAATAAATGGCCATGGAGGGAGTGGCTCAGAACTTGCAACATTCCAACCTGTCCACACCACCAAAGTTACAGCCAATCAATCAGCCTTTATTGTCATGGCTTCTCTCCAGGAACTTCACTTCGCATCCATTTGCAATGATGAGAAATCCTATCAATTCCATGAAATTAGATTCAGGGGAAAGAGTCCTGAGGAATTCACCAAGTGGCTAGAACAACTCATAGTATTGGCGAAAACCTGGGTTCCCAGACCTTTCCCAGCCTGCTGTGAAATCTGATACAGCCTGTGGGGCCAGAATCACCAAAAGAAAGAGTGTGAAGCTGTGGTCCATAAAGATGAAGACGTGGTTTGGGGAAAGGCATTGTAACCAAGTTGTCTTGTCCATGCTGATGGACAGAAGAATCCCCATTGTTTGGGGGGAGTAGTTGTCTTCTGTAAGAATGAGGGTGACAGTGACTGACTGTCCCTTACCCCAACTGCGTACATATCCACTCTCAGGGTCCTTTACCCTGCAGTAATTGAAACTGGAAGAGAGCAGAGAAAGGACCTTGCCGCAGGAAACAGTCTTTGCTGGAGGTAAGGGGAGCAACAGGGGCCGGGCGCTGCTCCACACCCCCATGTTCACCAGCTGAGAACAGGCTATTCTCGAAGTGAAGAAGAAGTGAAAAAGACAGTGTGCATCCAATATGTTCCATAACACAGATGATAAAACTCAATAAGAGTGTGAAGTTCATGATCATTAATCACAGAGAGAAAGATTTGGTGAGAGTAGTGTCCATATTGGGCATTAAATCTCTAGCTTTATTTTTATTAAAGCATCGACATCATTTAAAGCAGGAATCGTTTTGAAAAATGTTTTTGCAAAAACCTTTACCTGCAAAGTTTTTTATTTTCAGTCTTGCATTTGTCAAAGTTATTGCCGGTGTGTGTGTGTGTATGTGTGTGTGTGTGTGTGTGTGTGTGTGTGTGTGTGTGTGTGTTTCCCCTCTCCCAGGGTAATTACTGAATTCTGGACAGAGGATTAAATGTAACCATCTCCAGGATTGACAAGAAGGGCTGAAAACTGCTTTGAGCGACACTGAACATAATCACTTTTCTTACACGTACTTATACTATGGACAAAAGTTGAAATAAACTAATTATCTGACTAACTTCCCGGGGGCTTATTTTCACAATTTGCATTAGCGCTTGCCTGCCAAATCCTTAACATTATGTGAGTCAATTTTGAGAAACTCTAGAGCAGATGAGATGGTTCAGGGGGACCACGCAGCAATCCATGATCTGATTTTGATCCCCAGAACCCACTTCTGAAAGTTGCCCTCTGACCTCCACACATGGTCTGTGTGGAACACACCTGCACTCACATACACACAACGTACAAACACAGTAATCACAGTAAAATAAAAAGTTAATTCTAATGTGACTGGAACATAGTGGTCAGACTTCACACATTTCAAAGGCAAAACTGAAAAAGAGAATGCATATATATTTGAGAACACACACACACTTATTTGTATGCTAAATTATGAGACATCCCCAGAAGCAATTGGTTCCAACCATCTATGCAGATACCCGCCTCCCCTTCCCAGCAGAGGTGAGTCTCACAAACTTGGAAGGAGCCAGAATGCAAAACCAGGGGGAAGCGGTGGGTGGGAGCACCGTCTCTGAATGTACTTTATTTTTCTAACTTGACTTTTTTATCTCTTGGAGAGCAGCTCTGACTCTAGCCCTGCACAGCTGGGACTCCAGACAGTGGCCACGGGCACTTGTGATACATCTTTGCTAGCCGTGATTTCTTCATCATGGAGGGCCCAATGCCTGAATACCCAGGTGTCCCTCACACAGGACACAGGTTTATCCATGCAGATGCTCTTGTGTTTCTAGGCTGAGCCGAAACTTATCTCTGCCGAGATAGGTACTTTCTAGGCAGATGCTCCGTGTGTGAATCGGGGGATATCAGAGACAGCATAAACACACATGAGGAGCAAGAGAAGCAGTGTGTTTCTTAGAGATCCTCACTTGACAGCAGCCAGGGATCCAGAGAGCAGATACACCTGTGTAGAAGTCTTCACTGAGTCTGTCCTGGCTGATGTGCTTAGCAAGCTGGTGGGCACCGTGCTATACTCCACAAGCAGAGAGGAGCTGTGCAGTGGGTGGTACCCAACTGTATCACAGGCTAGGGTACCACCAGGAAGAGATGGTATAGCAGAGATGTTGATCGACCCACCTGAGGAGCTGGGAGAAGACAGAGACGGTTCAAGAGTGTTGGGATCCTGTTTACAGTCTGACAGAGTCCAACTTATACTCAGAAGGAGAGCCAAGACACCTGAATATGTAAGGATTCTCGGTCACACCTCCCTATGCCTCTGAAATCCCAGGACCACGTGCCTCACATGGATACCAATTAATTGGGGAATCCCTAGGATTTCCTGCTGCTAATGAGACACCCCAGCCCATCACAGGAATGTGAGTTAGCATTATCTCTAGTGATGCTCAGGGAGTCTTGTAGGACAGACAACAAAGTGACAAATTGCAGATGTTTGTCCCACTCTGAAGGGTACAGGGGGCACCAGCTCATCCAGGAACTCTACTCCACAGGCTTCGGACCCTGCCTGGCTCTTGGCTCCAAACCACCTTCCCAGCAGCCAAAAGGAGACCTTGGTATAACTGGTATGGTGCACACAGGTCTGCATGGCCGGAAACTGATTCACCCTGGGATGCCTCGTGTGGATGCGATACTTTCCAGCAGTTACTGTTTCCTACGATCACATCCCACGGGTAAAATGGCACGGACCACTGGACACAGACTGAAGTCTACACCAAAGTACTTGGAAGACGCAAGGATAGTCACTGCAAAGCTGTGGTGCCCAAGGTTTATAAGCAGAGACCCGCACTAGGTTTGAAAGGACTAGCCCAGACGGGTGGCGCCTGTGAGAGGCTGGCGCCTGTGAGAGGCTGGCTGTTCGGGAGAACTGTGTTTTTCACAAGCCAAAGACTGAAGTCATTCCCCTGGGTTTAGTTAATTCTCTAAGCCTAGCTTGGGACCCAACAACTGCGGATCCCATGCTCTGCGATGTTCCCCTAGCACAACAGGGAAGATGATTACACACTGCCTGCATGCTACACACCCAATTAGGGAGCTGATTGAAGCACCTCTTGCCCATTTTGAAATCTGATTTGTCAGTGGCTGACTGTGGCCCGCGGCTGTCTGCTGGCTATTAGCCGTGGCTGCACTATGATTCACTGACCTTGTAGGTATGACTGGTCCCTAACCTTTGCTGGTGTATTGTTGGCTGTTAATCAAATTGTGTTCTCTTTGCATTCATATTTATGTGCCCAGCTCACAGCTTTTACCATGAGTATATCTCTTTATCACAATGTATACCTAGCTCCTGACTCAGAGGCACAGTTGTAAGCCTTTCAGAACTGAAATTCTCTCTTCATGGTTGCACATCTTTCTTTAATGAGGGACTCACAAATCGCAGTAAAGTCAAAAACATCAGTTAGATGCACTTTACTCCAGAGTCCCCATTATTAAGCTTTTCGTGGCTGTAGTATATTTTCTGAATATAATTTATTCGATGCAATAGTTGACAAACATTCCAAAGGTGAAACAATAAATATAATAAGACTACCTTAGGTAATATATGTTGTAATGAGGCAAAAATCATAAGACAGTAATAAAGATAAAATGAAGGATAAATGATAATCTACGCATATTGGCATTGGAAATATGACTGTAAAATGGGGACGGGGTTGCCTCCCCATCTGGTGGAGGTCCACGGGCCCAGCCTGGGCTGCAGCAGTGTTCACAGCTACTCAGAGAGATTCCAGATCCTCTAAAGGATTGTTTTCCATTGTTTTCAAGCTACAATTTTCTCCTCATTTAAAAGGGGAAAATAGTAAAAGAGGAAAGAAGGAAAAACGCATGGCCCTTCTTTTTTAATGAAGGGTTCAGCTGGAGTGACCACTCCATTCCAGCTCAATGCCCGAGGAATATTCTGTATGGTCCCACAGCACCATCTACCGGCAATAACGTGAAACTACAAATTCCTGATCACTGGTGGATTAAGCTGTATGTTTCAAGTGAGATCTTGGGGGAGACAATGAAGTTTCCAGGTCACTGTGTTCAAAGAAAAATTATACCAGAGACACATGGTAAAGTAATTTACAGTTTATTAAAAAAGGAAGTGGGCTAGTGATCTGGTCATATTTGTATAGCACCTCACTTTTCTTGTATTTGCAAACGGCAATCTCTCCTAGAATGCGCTTTACCTATTACAGGGGGTCTAGGTGGGGAGGGTTTTCAGCCTTTTCCTGTCAGCTAGTTTCTTTCATATGTTGCTCTCGATGCTTCTCCTCTTTCTCCTCCTCCTCCTCTTCCTCCTCCTTCCCATGTCCCTACTCTCCACTTCCAGCTGTAATCCCTGCAAGTTTTTGAGGAGCAGAAATGTGATTGTTAAGTTTCTGGACCTTCTTCCACAATAATGAGGACTACAACTCCATATAAGAGGTGTTCCCCAAACTCGCCATACACTGGATGGATTTATTGTAGTGGAGGTTGGCTGGACTGCTTTCACTTTAGGGGTCTAGTTTGTAAACACTGTATACCCTAGAAGACACCATTTTTACCAGGTTTAAATACAAAGTTTAAGCAAGAGTAACATGATTATGCCAACCAGAGATTCTAGAAAGGGTGAGAGCCAGGGAAACCCAACTATACTCCTCCCAGGAAAGCCATTACCGTATCATGCTCTCAAGGATGTCCACTAGGACTGTTAATTAAACAAACAACAAACAAAACATACTGGTGGTTACATACCAATAATGTAGAAAAACAATTGTAAGGATGGATCCAATGATGGAAGAAATGAAAGACAAAGCAGTAGGAGGTTGTAACCACTGAGTACCAACAGTGTCGAATTAAAAAGGAGGAAAGCAAAATTATGAGGCCTGACCAGATCTCTCTGCGCTCTTTGCACTGCAGCTGGGTGATTGTGGGTCTCCCCTCCAGCTCATCAGGAACCTAGGCACAAGCCTGAGTAACTTGCTGTTCCTTTTAAAGTCTAATCCAGTTTTTATTTTGGATTGTTCCTTATCATTTGGAGGCTCTATGCATTCCTGGGGGCATTTAAGATGAGGCAGGTAGCCAAAAAATGAATCACTGTTCTTTTTCAGGCTAAGGTCAGTGGGGGACTGAGGAGGAATCCCATGGCTGCTTCTCCACTTGTGCTCTCTGGTCAGATCGCTCAGGATGCTGCTGACCATGTGCTTTCCCTCAGGATCACTGAGAA
Organism: Mus musculus; assembly: GCF_000001635.26. Taxonomy (NCBI): domain Eukaryota; kingdom Metazoa; phylum Chordata; class Mammalia; order Rodentia; family Muridae; genus Mus; species Mus musculus. The sequence goes on from NC_000067.6 coordinate 130,373,609, forward strand.
CATTGTTTTCCATGTTGACCCTCCTCCTCTCTGTTGCTGGGAGCCAGGCAGATCTAAGGCTTTCTCAGAGACCCTGATGAAAGAACAAAGAGAATACTAGTTCCTTGTTCTTGCCCAGGGGAAAATTTGGCAAAGTCCAGCCTGGGGGCTGCAGCCAGAACCTCAAAGTTTAGGTTTTGGGTCCTGGGAGAGATGTTGCCCCTGAAGAGACTAGGGTTATCATGCCCTGTGTTCCCTTTGTGCAACATTGCTTAGCTTCCTGCTGACTTCCTCCCTTTGTGTGATAGCTTTCTGCTGACTCTGTCGCATTTCTCCCCACAGCCTGTAGGGAAGATGCTGTGCTTCTTAATAAACTTGCTCTGTGGATGACATAGCCTGTGCAAAACCTCCAGATCCCAAACCTTCCCATTTTTATTTTCTGATCCCAGTCATCCCTCCCAGGATCTCTGATCTTCCCTCTCAAGATCCTGTCAAAGAACAACCTGCTAGTCTATGTTGTCCTGTAGCATGTATATTGTTTAGTGTCTATCATCATCTGGTGCCTTCCATTGTGACAAGACAAGACACATCAGGGGTTCCCCCATCTTGCTGAAGCCATTTCCAGGTTTAACTGGAATCTGATCTCTTGATGGAGAATCCCATGGAAAATTACCCAACTCTTTTCTAGGAACTAAATGTCAAGATGTCCTAGCTAACTTATCTTAGCTTCTGTTTAACTGCCTGATTGTGGGGAGCCTCCTCCAGATAACCGCTTATCTTAGCTTCTGGTAAAATTCCTCGCTTCAAACTGCTCACTCTGTAAAACTCCACCCCCTCCCCTTGCAGCTGCTAAGCAAGATACCTAGGTGAGGCCTCTGCCTTTAAAACTCTTGTACCCTGAACACTTTGGGTCACACCTAGGTCCCTGAACTTTTGGGTGTGATTCCAGCTGGCAGGAATAAAGACTTTTAATTGGCTATGCACTATGTCTGAACGCTCATCTCTCTGGTGAGCTCCCCCTAACACCTTGGCCTCTTTGAGCAAGAGGACAGGTGATCTACCAGAGCTGTGTATAACTTCCCAGCAAAACTATTTTAAGATTCCTTTTCTCCATCCCTGCATTCAGATCATTTCTTCACCCTTGACTCTCTTTTAAGAAGTATATAGCACATGAGGCAGTCAGTTGAGCAACAAAACAAGAACGGCTTTGAGACCCCTCCAAATGCCTGGTTCAGATTCCATTTCTTCCTTGGTAACACTCTACCAGGCTCTCACATAGTGTCCCATGTGAGGAGGCGGGTGAGCCGTACTTCACAGACACGTGCTGGTGTTTCTCAGTGGGCACCAAGATCCAAAACCCTTTCCAACCTTGCTAAAGCCAGTGCTGTAGGAAATCAGTGCTTCATTTTCTAGAAATAAAAAGGGTGCTTAACTCTTGGAACGGGCAGCGTTGATGTCAGTTAGTGACTTACGTTCTGTGTTTCTGATAGACTTTATTCCAGGAGCATTTAAAGGGAGTTTGAATTGAAATTCTGAGAAAAGCTGGTCCTAAGCGATGGTCAGTCTCAATGGTCAATTGAGTGTGTGGGTGTGGCGTATGTGGTGTGTGTGTGTGTGTGTGTGTGTGTATGTGTGTGTGTCAGTGTGAGGTTGTGTATTTGTGTGTCAGTGTGTCAGTGTGTCAGTGTGTGAGTGAGTGTGGCAGGTGGGTGTTTGTGTGTCAGCATGTACAGCATGCACACTTTACGCACGTGTATACACAGGTGAAAGTGTGTACACAGATGTGTTTGCCTGCATGGGTATGTGGAAAGGCCAGAGGCTGACATCAGCATGTCCTCCTCAGTTCTTTAACTTGGTTTTGGGCTCACTGGTTCAGCTAGTCCTTCTGAACAACGAGTCACGGGAGTCGATCAATCTCCACCCTCCACCACTGAGCACCCAGCTTTTAAGCTGTTTGCTTTTCTAGCTCCAAATTCTTCCACATTGCTTTTACAAAACAAAAGGCCCATGAATCCCAGGGTCAGCTGTATAATAACAGGGGCTCCATTTCTCAGTCCTAGTTTTCAATATCAGTTATTACTCTTGATGCTGTGACCGAGAACCAGACAAGAAGCAACTTTAGGGAGGAAAGGCTTTACTTCGGGTTACAGTTTACAGTCCATCAGCGGGGAGAAGACATAATGGCAGGGACATCGGGCTGATACCCAGCTTGCTGTCTTCTGTGTGTAGAAGACCCCGGACCATGGGGTTGGGCCATGTTCACATTTGGTGCAGGTCTTGTCACCTCAACGACCTAATCTAGAAAATCTCTCACAGGAAAACCTAGAGATTTGTTTCCATGGTGATTTACAATCCCATGGAGGGCAGCGGAGATGTCTCAGTGGGTAAAGAAGTTACAGTGCAGCCCGCGTGTTACTTGGGAAACTGAGGTTCCCTTTGGGGTTCTTAGACCTAGTAAGGAAGGAATTTAAAAAACCATTCAGAAGCCGTAGAACAATTTTATTAGGACTTGAGATGGAGACAGCAGGACAAGCAGGTCAAAAATCCTGGCAGCTTCAAGGAGGATGAAGAAAAAGCCAGGTCTCTTAGGACAGGAATGGAATAGAAATAGAGACAGTTTAAGTGAGCCAAAGAAATGGCTCAGCTGTTATGAGAGCTGCCTGCTTTCCAGAGGACCTGGGTTCAATTCCCAGCACCCACATGGCAGCTCACAACTGTAACTCCAGCTCCTAAGAAATCCAATGTCCTCTTCTGGCTTCCACTGGTACTGAATACAGGTGGTACACAGGCATACTTGCAGTCATACATACATACATACATACAGACAGACAGACAGACAGACAGACATACAAGATAAAAATAAATCTTAAAACAGAAAGAAAGCAAAGCACTCCTAAGAATGGAAGTGAGACACATTAGTGGTCTCATGGACCTGTAAACCTTATAATCTACACCACCATGCTGTCAGGCAGGATGTACCTACTTGTACAATAGTGACACCCCTGTATGGGGGATAACCAATTGCTCTGGGATTGGGTCTGAGGTCACTCCACAGAGGAAATCGATACTTTGTACTGTAAACAGTACTGGAAAGAGTCCAGACAAATATGTGGACATGTATGTACATGGGCCCACATATATAAATATATTCATATGTTACCATGCAAGTGTGCAATTAACTACACATAGGCAAAGGCATGCAAATTCATATATACATGCACACACATAAACACAAAGTGGACACTTTCACATATGTGAAACAGGGCCAGAGACACACAAATGCCCACACATGTGTGTGTACATATTTGTATCCATAGGAACCCCTACACATGGACACACATGCATGCACACACATGTACGGACACACACACATAAGTACATGTACATTTATACCCTAACATTTACATTAGTTCATGTAGTTACACACCTTTATATAAGTACTCTGTGCACTGAGCACAGAATACACAAATGTGTTCACATGCACCCATGCATTTATATATGCACACACATGGTATGCAAAGGCACACATATGTACACACATTTAATGTGCATATTGTATATTCATACACAGGCATGTAGGCATGTGATGAGCACTCAGCTTTCTTGTCCTCAATACCTTGTAACCACCTTGAATCTTGCTGCAGGTCTCTTCTTTCACTGCAACAATCTTATCTGGTTGAGAATATCATGTGTCCATGGTATAAATATGAGTGCCAGAAGGCAGTTTGATGCTGTGTCAATGTAGCTGAACAACAGTAGTGAATTCCCTACCTGGCTTATGACCTCTGCAGGCAAGAGCTTTTCATCAGGCAAGAGCTTTTCATCAGTTTGCAGTACAAAGTATCAATTTCCTCTGTGGAGTGACCTCAGAGCAATGGGTTATCCCCCATACAGGGGTGTCGTTATTGTACATACAGGGGTGTCGTTATTGTACAAGTAGGTACATCCTGCCCACAGCTGCTACAGGTCCTTCTTTCCCGCGGTGACACCAACGACACAGACACCAAGTTGGGTTCACGCAGCAACTTTACTTCGGGCTTTTTCTTTTACAGCTCTCTTCCCCAGCAGCTTCTTCTTAGGGCAAGGGCTAAACTACTCCTATTACAACAGCTTCTCTTACTCTACTTCTACTCACAGCAAGGGCTAAAACTACTCTACTACTACTGGCTTCTTCCTAGGGCAAGGGCTAAAACTCCTATTACAACTTGCACCGACTCACCTCACTCTAGCTCCACCCCACCTATCCAATCAGAATTCTCACACACACACACACACACACACACACACACGCTCTAGGCACGTGCTCAGATCGTTCACAGATAGCCTGACAGGTCCCAATCACGAGGAACAGGCAGCTCATGCATGCAGCCTCACTGCGCATGCTCGGGCAAGGCAGTAAACAAGTGGGTTTTACGGGGCCTGCGGCCGCACCTGCTTCCTACACACAGCATGGTGGTGTAGATTATAAGATTGGACAAGACCACTAGCATGTTCCTACAGCAGCCTATCTGGCATCTTTCGCACTGTGAATGCTACCCCGCATGAAGGGAGCTTCCAGCTCAGTTCTAGATTGATTTCTCTGCACCATGCAAACCAAGTGTGTGATTTCTTCAGTGGTGGGATCTTATCAGCTAGCGCCAGTGTGCGGTCAAGAAGTGTAGCAAGAACACATACTCTGGGCCTTTATGAACAACTCATAAGGAAGTGTCTCCCAGCTAGGGGAGGAAGGTGGTGCATGCCTTTAATCCCAGCACTAGGAGGCAGAGGCAGGCTGATCTCAGAGTTCAAGGCCAGCCTGGTATACAGAGTAAGATCCAGGAGAACCAGGGCTACACAGAGATACCCTGTTTCAACAAACAACAACAAAAGGAAGTATCTCGCATCTGGACCTGGGGGTTTTGTTTGGTAACCTTTGGCTTCCAGGTGCAGTTACCAGTCCTGCCAAATATTTCCCTTATAAATCTGTTTTATTTAACATATTTTTAAAATTAGCTTACCAAATAGTAAGTTCTGTGTTTTATTCTATCCTTAATTTTGACTGGCCCTCCTTTCCCCCATGTCCCCCCCCCCCCCCCGCCATACCTATCTCTACTTAAGTTTCCGCCTCCCAAATTCCTCCTCCTCTGCTCTCATCTCTCCTGTTAGGCTATCCTGTTCCCTCAAGGCACCCCCAGCTCCAGCACCCCCTGGGTAGCTTCTGCACTCTGGGTCAAATACACAAGTCTAAGACCTGAGTTAGGGCTCACATATGAGAAAGAAAATGGGTCATTCTCATGGATGAAAATGGAATACAATTTATAACTAAAAATTAATATCCCGAATTCATTAAGTTGCATGTACAGGGTGTGTGTGTGTGTGTGTGTGTGTGTGTGAGAGAGAGAGAGAGAGAGAGAGAGAGAGAGAGAGAGAGAGATACTTATATTGACAGGATTTCTACAAAACTGAAACATTAACATTGGTAATAATTAGAAGAAATTGCTAAATCTACATCTGTGAGTGGATTAGCACACAAGGCTTGTAATTTCTTCAGTAGCCTACCTGATGAGAGATTGTGGAGAGTTCAAAGACTGAGTCCGTCCTCCTCCAAAGGTCAAAGGTGAAGACCCTCATCTGTGATGTGTGTGTTGATTAGAAGCTTCATTGATATCTTGAGATTTTTAGGTTTACTTAAAATATTATTTTTAAAAGAAGTTTCCCATTTAGTTAGATTTTTTTTTATCATGAATTAGTAGTGACTATTATGAGACGATTCTTATGTTTAGAGCAGCAATTGTATACTTCTTTCTTTATTCTATTAACGTGTTAAATTACACTGAATGATTTTCAGATTAAAACCAACCTTTCATTCCTTGAATGAACCTCACTTGATCATGATTTGTGTCATTTTCTTATAACCTTCATGAATGCTAATAATGGCGCTCTGTCATTAAACAATTCTGTAGCTGTGCCAGCTGAACTCAAAACACACTTAGGTGGCTGTCTCATCAGGGATATGAGAGTAGATGGTCCATTGCTGAGCAGAGCATCATTGGAGGACAAAGCTATATAATTTGATGTGATTTGCTAAAATTGTGTTAAGGTTTTTGTCTTAGATATATGAGGGCTCTTGATCTCTCTCACACACATTTTCTCTCACTCTCTCTATCTGTGTGTGTGTGTCTGTCTGTCTGTCTATCTCTCTCTCACTCTAAATTTAGATGTACGTTTTAAGTGTGCAAGAACCGATGTCATCTCTTCTATAAACATCAGAATTTAAAAGCCGAGCTTTGGGGGCTTATTACTTTTCTGAACAGATTTTAAATAAAAGTTGTGAAGTGTAGTAGCTTGTGAGCGCCCTACTCGCCAGCAAGAACGATGCCACAATAGGATCCTTCTGCACACGTTTATTGGGAGAGCTTAATTACAGAGGCGAAAAGACCCCGAGCCAAGAAGGCTTATATAGGCCTAGGAGTGACGTGTCCATACCTGATTGGTTATGCTACCAGTACCTCATTAATATGTGTCGGGCCAGGCAGTGACTCGGCAAAAAAACTCTTATGCACATGCCCACATTGGTTGTTTACCCATAATCATGGGTGGTGGCCAGTGGTAGCCAGCGCCATCTTGTAATGGCGTTTGCGGCTCCCCACATTTCCCCCTTTTTATTTTAATAAAATGATGCTGGACTAGGCCTATGCAATTATGTCCATCCGCCACGGCTCCTGTTTTAGGTAGTTCCTCTATGTTACAGCCTTACCCGTCATAGGGTAACCCTATTGCCACCAGGCCCCGTGTCTTAGGTTGGTCTGTGCATGAGGAAAGTTACCCGTCTCTGGATACTGCGGTGCTGTGTGACAGTAATTGCTAAATGACCTAGAGCGAACTCTACAAAAGAGGCCAGCCAAGTTTTTTAAGGAATGAATTAGCGGAGAAATCATGATCACCCTATCGCGTGCAATGAGGAAACCTCAGCGATATGCAAGGGCTGATCAATGATCATTGAGTCTCTCTCATTCCAGTGCAATGGATCCATAAATCCGTGGGGTGTAAGAGCAGAGAACTCAGATGCCAACTAATTCTTGAGCATAGATAACCAAACTTCAGGGGAGGTGCCGTTTTCAATGGCTAAAAGTGCCTGAGTTATAATCACCTTGTCACGTTTTTGTTGAGTTCTGAATTTGCAAACCAACCAAAGCATGAACACCAGTCCACAGCATATGGCAGCACAAAACAAAATCACTCCCACCCATTCCTTAAAGTAAGAAAATGCAGAGGTAAGCCAAGAGGTGAAGTCTCCAAGGGTCACTGGTTCCACTCTGGTTCCATTAAGGTTCAGGATCTGTATCTGCAGCTTCGTCTGCAACCTTTCCAGCTCCTACGGCCAGTTCCCCTTCAGATAATTCGATAAATCTGTACTTTTAATAAAAGAATTGTTAATATACCTAACGGGAGTAATGCACATATGCAGAGTTGATGCCACAAAACTCATTTGTATGACATCCATCATCTGTTCCATATTATGTTGTAAAATATCTACTCTTTGATTCACTAACATTAGTCCTGAGGAGATATGAGAATCCACCCTTTGCAGGGTAAGTAATGCCTCAGACGTTTTTTCTGTTATCTGACTTATGGTACCAGCAGTATTGACTTGATAGGCCATAGCAATTCCTACGGTAACCGCGGATGCTGCGGACACTGCAATAGCAGTAACAATGGCGGCTGTGATTCCAAAATCTCTCTTAAGACTCATGATTGGGAACTTCTCTGGATTTGCCTCAACAGGCACAGGGACGAAGATTGGTAAATGTAGCACTAAGGCTAAGAAATAAGTTCCATTCCAGCATTGTGTCAAAAAACAAGTGACATTTGTACAATCTAACCATTCTGTATTATTTTGAAATTCAGCCAATATAAAGAAAAATGGAGGATTGACACAGACTTCTACTGGAGAAGTAGTCATATTTCTGATAACTCTATTAAATGTCACATTATCCAAATGAGTAGAGATATTGGAAAGTGTGGCAGAAACATTCAATATCTCATGAAAGGTTCCAGTCAGCAGTGCAAAGGCTGACAAACTGGTACTAGCACCTGCCTCATTACTTAAATCCATTGGTAATATGGCCAAATATTTTCTTTTCCTGTAGCATCTCCTTTATCATTCATTACAGCAAAATCTAATGGTGGTGACAAAACAAAACCCTTTGCTATTTCTTTCCGAGGAAAAACATTTGATTGACAAGGTGAAAAAACTGTAGGAAATGCAAGGTCTGGATGGCACCAAGGCATGCTGCGTATAGCAGTAGCATTGCCAACAGGCCATCGTGATCTTTTGGGAATAGTCACATTTCCCTTTATCATGATAGTGGTGATATTTATAGGTGAAGTTACATTATTTCCAACATCACCTGATCCTGATTGTGCTCCTTGAGCAATTTGCGTTAAAGCATTAAATAACACTCCAAAGCTCACTTATTTTGGTAAATGGGATCTGCCCAATTAGAAATAATCTTTTTCTTTAAAAATATTCAGTTGCAAAAAACAAAGGCAAGGTAGAAGAATTGGAATGTGCCGGTAAAGGTACTGGCCATGATCTTACTATGGCCCACAAAGGTATACTTATCCCTGTCTCAATCCTCAGGAGTAGGAATAACAGGATCATTTTGGGATTCATCTCGATCTTTCACGGCCCTTGTCAGTCGCTTCGGAACCCAAAGTGGATTTTCTTCACCCTGCGGAAAAACACAAATAGCTCCCCGGGATCTGATTAATATGGGATCTGGCCCATACCATTTATTATCAAGAACATTTTTCCACTTGACCATTTCATTGGGCGGTTGAGGCCATTGTCCATGCCTTCCAGCTGGTGATCTCCCAGCATCATCCAATTTTATGAAATTAAGAGTAAATATTGTAAGGGATAGAGCCATCTTTGGTGTCATAGCCTCTATTCCCCCTCTTTGTTTTTGCAAGTATTGTTTCAAAGTACGATGAGCTCTTTCAATAATGCCTTGGCCCTATGGATTATAGGGCAATCCAGTAATATGTTTAACTTGCATTTGTTTGCAAAATTGACTAAATTTAGAAGCATATGCAGGACCATTATCTGTCTTTAGCACTAGGGGCTTGCCCCATGCAGCCCAAGCCTCTAAGCAGTGAGATATGACATGAACTGCTTTTTCCCCTGTCAAGGGAGAGGCATGTAGGACACCAGAACTGGTATCGATGGACACATGTGCATATTGTAATTTACCAAAAGCTGGGATATGCGTCACATCCATCTGCCAAACATCTAGGGGTCGCAATCCGCGAGGATTAACGCCCACGGAAGGTGCATTAATAAATTCTACACACTTACCACACTGTAGAACAATGTCTCTAGTCTGTTCGTGTGAGCTTAAACTTCTGTCGCAGTGTAGAAGCAGGGACATGATAAAGTTGATGGAAATTCTTAGCACCTTCTATAGAACTTTGTGATAGGAAAACCATATCTCTGGTGGCTGAATCAGCAATTGCATTTCTCTTAACCATAGGTCCAGGTAAAGATGTATGTGCTCTAATATGTTGAATATAAAAGGGATGCTCACGCATCAAAATACAATCTTGTATTTTCATCAAAATTTCAGATACCGGACTAGACTGCTTAAAATTTCCGGCAGTCTCTAATGCTAATACAGCATTAACTACATAAACAGAATCAGAGATAATATTTATGGGCATAAGGAACCTTTAAAAACTTCTAAAACATTCCACCAATTGAGGGGCTCCTGGTGTAAATTGCAACCTCACAGCTTTTTCATTAATCACATAACTTCCAATTCCTGTTTTGGATCCATCTATATAAATATCAATAGCTCCCTTTATAGGGGTATTAGCCATCACCTTTGGAAAAATCACTGGATGCAATAGCATAAAATGTAATAAAGGATGTTTAGGATAATGATTATCAATTAAACCAGAATAAGCACATCTAAGAATGGCCCATTCATCTATAGTAGCACACAATATTTGCATTTGTGCAGCAGTATATGGAATAATTATGCTATCAGGCATTTTTCCAAAGTGAGTAATTGAACTTTTTATACCTTTATGGGCCATATTTGCCACCATGGTGGGATAATGCTCTATAGTCTTATTATGAGATATATGTGGATGTATCCATATGAAAGGACGATCTTGCCATAACACAGCAGTTGGCAAATTGATGGTGCGTAATATGCATAGGCACAAAGGTTCTTGCTCATTTATACAATTCAACTGTGCCTTTTGGATAGCTGTTTCCACCTTCCTAAGAACATCAGAAGCCTCAGGTGTTAATTGTCTCAGTGAGGTAATATGTGATTCTCCTTCTAAAATTTGAAATAAAGGTTTTAATTCCGAAGTAGGGATCCTTAAATAAAGTCTAATCCAATTTATATTTCCTAATAATTTTTGAAAATCATTCAATGTCTTTAAATGATCTTTTCTTATACTAATCAAAACACATTGTGAAGTAATAGTGGCTCCTAAAAAATGACTAACATTAGACTGCTGTACCTTTTCTGGTGCAATAATCAAGCCATTATTTTTTAAAGTTTCATTAAGCAAGCCATAAGCTGCTTTTAACTTCTCAGAGGGTAAAGGTCACGGAGATACACCACAGAATGGGCAAAGGCTCCTCAGTGGCCCCTAGAAAAAACTCAGCCCTTTCCTATCTGCTTTTTCTGTGGCTTTAACTGGAGAAACTCTACCTTGTAAATTGTTTCCAAGACCTAGTCCAGGTATATATCCCATTCCTTTCATCATTTCCTTGCTTTTCTGAGAGTAATCATTAGTCAGTATAAAGTTGAAAAAGCCCTGTCCTTCCTTCTTATGCAAACTAGGAAGAACCAACAATTGAGCAATGCGATCTCCAGGAGAAATGGCCACAATACCTCGGGGTGCAGAACACATAATCTTAACTTGTCCCTCATAACCTGAGTCTATAACTCTGGGATGTATTACCAATCCTTTCAAAGCAAAAGAGGACCTACCCAACTACTAGGAGGCCCACTGTATCCTTTGGTTAAAATCTGAGGGAATAGGTTGGCACCCCATTTGTGGTGTAAGAATTACTCTGGAGTTGGCACAGATGTCCAATCCTGCTGAACCCAGAGTGGCTCTCCTCGGTCTTTGGGTGGCCTCATGGACACTGTGGTCTGAAGTGCCCCATACATTTGGGGGCTCTGGGGATGGGGGCCCCTCACTCCGTTTTTTGGCTGTTGCACTTTAAACTGAGGTATTGGCCTTCCTGTTACAACTCTGGTTGATCTGCATTCATTTACCCAATGTCTTCCTTTCCCACATTTTGAGCAAATGCCTGATAATTTCTTTTTTAAGCCTATTCTTTCCACCCTTTGTACACTGCTTTTGCACATGACCTGTTTTCTTGTGTTTGTTCATGTTGTTTAGAATGACTCCAACCCTGAGTTCCCAATTTTAAGCTAACTTTCTGTTACAAGCAAAAGGCTGCCTGCCCCTTTAAGAGCTCCATTTGCAATCGGCCCTCAGCAGGGCTTTTTCAGCTGTACCTGACTCCCAGCCACAGTGCTTATATCACTTTCTGCTGTGCAAATTGAGACTGCTTTTTAAACAAGTTAAAGGATGGACAGCCAGCAGATAGTTTTAACCAATTATATTTTTCAATATGAAACACAGAACAACAATCATTCAAACAACAAAACAAAAACAAACATGAATTGACAGACATATGGACAATTTGATGCACCAAAACAGATAATAGACAGGGAATAGAACTTGGTGTCTCAAAGGGACCCAGATATCCTAACCAGAGCTAAGAATATCTCCATAGGAACCAGAGAGGAAGCAGGACATCTCCCGTTTTTCTTCTGTCCCTAGGAGAGCTCTGAAATAGCTTATTTTATATATATATATATATTTCTTATTTTACTTATATTTCTGCACATACCTTCTTTTTCATTTCTGTTTCTGATATGCTTCCCTGGTGCTCCTGCAAAAGTCGTTGCCCTTCCTTAACAGCTAGCTCACATTTCTTGTCCTGGATACAAGCCTTAATGAGCTTCCATAATGGCCTTGTTCCTGCTCTCTCTTTTCCTTCTGCTTCCTCTCTCGATATATCTTTTCCCAACTTTTCCCAACTAGGTAGCGTCAGCAACCCAGTGGGGGCAAACCAAGGAGCGAGTCTATCTCTTTTAAAAACCTGCTCACTGTGCTTTCAGAAATTTTTAAATCCCGTTCTTTGAGCAAGGCTTGCACCGGCCCTACTAATGGCATAGACTGGCCAGTACCCATCCTCGTCCTGGACTAAAGCGTCCTTGAGGTACTCACTTATCTACGTGAGGTTCTTAGCCCCAAGGCTGATCCACGAGTTTATCTACACTCGCTTTATGATCTTATGTGTCTGCCAAGCTACTCCCAGAAGATACACTCATGTCCAGGGTGATGAAAAATTAAGGCAATAGCATAATATCAAGGCTAAGAAAGAAAGCAAGCAACACAACCCCAGCAACAATTACCGGACCTACTGCATGGGAAAGCATACCTCTCAGAGACTCACATTAATTTCTTCTTACTTACCAGTTCCACTGTTCCCCAGCTGAAGAGTTCTGAATCCATGCAGTTGAATCCTTCTCAACAGTCTGCTTTATGGAAACACTTCATTAACCGCTCCTTCCCCGAGATGCAGTTCTGAATCTACCCTGTAACAGGGGGTCTTCGCTCGTGCCTGACGATGTTACTTCCTGGGTTTCCGGCACCATTTGTGAGTGCCCGACTCGCCAGTAAGAACGATGCCACAATAGGATCCTTCTGCACACGTTTATTGGGAGAGCTCAATTACAGAGGCGAAAAGACCCGAGCCAAGAAATGGCTCTGCTTATATAGGCTTAGGAGTGACGTGTCCATACCTAATTGGTTATGCTACCAGTACCTCATTAATATGCGTGGGGCCAGGCAGTGACTCAGCAAAAATACTCTAATGCACATGCCCACATTGGTTGTTTACCCATAATCATGGGCAGTGGCCAGTGGTAGCCAGCGCCATCTTGTAATGGCATTTGCGGCTTCCCACTGTAGCTTATACATATTATCCTAGCTTTTAGGTGTTAGAATCAGGGTTACTGAGAGTTTGAGGCCAGCTTTGACAACACAATACCAGGCCATCCTGGGCTACAAAGTGAGAAGCTAGCAAAAACAAACAAACAAAAACAAACAAACAAACAAAAAAAAACCTCACATAAAATAAAATTTGGTGGATTATGCAGAGCTATCTAGGTTTTGCATTGGTTATAGTCCAGGATCAATAATTTGTACTTTTTTGAGGGTTTGTGCATTAAATTCAATTAAAGTTGCAAACCATCTTTACTGCTAGGCTTTGCAAAAGGTAGTGTCTTCTATTCTGTCACTAATACTGATTATTTTGTCTTCACTGTGTGTTTGAGTTTTAGTCTCCCCCTCCACCCCCAGAACCTCTAGCTTTAAGATTCCAGGATTTCTTCATTCCTGATTCTTCCCTGTGCCACTCACTCACTTTCATCAAAAACAAGGGAAAGGTTCTCATGTACCCAGGCTGGCCTCAAACTCTATATGTAACTGATGATCTCAAACTTCTAATCCTCCTGCCTCCACCTCCTGAGTGTATGCCCCACTGCATCCAATTCATATGGCAAGGAGGATTAATCCAAAGGTTTCATACATGCTAAACAAGTGCTCTGCCTGAGGCCCTGATGATGGAGTGTAGGCATTTTGCCCCTCTTTTAGCCATGGTCACACCAGACAAGGTCAGCAGCTGTGTACTGGCACCAGGGCCTAGAGGGCTGGAGTCTGGAAGTTTGCATGTGGAATTCCCCTAATATGTACTTGTCAACAGTTTTATTTGCCAACCCAGAATGTACCTCACTAAAGGGGAACTTGAGATATCATAAGTTCCTGTGTTTCTGCTATCTAATGTTCTTTCCTGATCTGTTCTCTGTTTCCCTATTCAAGAGGAGTTACAAAGAGCCATGCCACTAATAATCTGGCTGGCCTGGCTCATGAGCCCCTGCAGTTTCCCACCCCAGTCTTTGGCTTTTCCTTCCTCTATCTTTTCCATCCCCACCTTTCCCCATCTCAGGACCCTGTTCTGAATGCTGACATGACTGGTCTGGGTCACTACCAACTGGGCCACATGCACAGCCCTTCTCTCTTTTTAATACTTAGCTTATTTTATCCCTTTTATGCGCCTCTCACTGTGGGAAAATGCAGTTCCAATATTTTGTTAACTCTCCCTAATTTTTTTTTACTTCTGAAGTCTCCTCATAACTTGAATCTCTAATTTGTATATTTTTCATGTACAATATTTTTTACAATACTGTAGAAATGAGGTTCAGTTATTTGCCATATTCTTTTGTTAGTAACATGATGATCACTGGTTAAAACACTAAATATCAAGTTTCTCCTATTACAAACTTCGTTAAGTAGTGTCCTGTGTGAGAATTAGCTCTGGGATAGAAAATTACAAACTACACAGTGACCTGAAGTCTCATCAAAATTTAACTGGTAAACCCAGCATCCACTTATGTCCTTGTCCAAAATTATGACTCCAGTCCTTCTGCCAATGCTTATTTTTCTAAATATATAACTCTTCCTCCACATGTTCACTACAATTCTCCTGGATTCTGCATTTCTGATTCTTGCAAGATCTCTCATGCTAACTTGTTTTTCCTGCTTCCATTTTTGGAACCAGCTACTTCAGAACCCTAATTTCATTCCCTGAAGCTAAAGGCATTTGGAAATAAGGATGTTAAGGTCTTCACTTTAACTGGAGTTTTCAACAGAGATCATACATACACTTTGGTGTGTGTATAACTATTAATTCCATATGCCAACTTGTACTCACAAAGGGTTTCTCAGACAGCGGGTAAAACATTATCTCTGGGTGAGCCTTGGGATCAGGAGGGTTAAATAAAGATCAACCTCACAATGTGGGCAGCTGCCATTTAATTCATAGAGCACACACCCAAACAGGTTGAAAAGGTGGAGACTGGATTCTTGCTCTCTTCTTACTTTGAGACATCCTTCCTCTCCTTTCCTTGAAAGTCAGACCTTCTGTTTGGACTTAAAATAGTCCAAAGAGTTTTGACTATAATTAGGCTATCAATCATTGCAATAACAGCAACAAATCCTTGAGGAGGAAAATTAAGTAACACAGTTAAAAGAAATATGAGAAACTTTATGCATACTGTTCATTCACAATGGTGATACATAGTAACCCATAAGACAACTTAAAGAAAATGGATTGCATTATAGTCCAGCAAGACCATGTTCTTATCCAGCTTTTCACTCTTATCATTTATCTTTAAAGACCCATGATGCTCAATAAAATTGTTGCATTTCAGAAAGTGTGAGATATTTCATCATAATCATGTTCTATATTTGTTTGTTCATGGATATTCAAATATGGATGAAGCCAGACATAATTTTTAATGCCTTGAATCCTAGTATTTAGGGTGCTGAGGCAGAGGAATTGTAACTTTGACACTGAAATCTTGCCTTAAAGAAAATCTAGGAGTATATTATCAAGGTTCAGTATCTCTCAATATCTGAAATATTTATAAGTGTAAACCTATCCTCATTAACTTTCAACTCCATCAGATGGAACTGCAAAAGCTGGAATTGAAAATCTTTACCCTTAAAGTGAACATAAAAGGCACTGTGGTCTACTTCTAAGCCTGTCACTCTGGGCCAGCATCTACAGCCCAGCCATGATGATATTATTTGTTCTCTCTCAGAATCCACCCATTTCAAAAATTCAACTTGAGTACCTATTCTGCCCTGCACGGGTGGTATCTTTTTACTGTCTGTAAGTTTATAGTCCTATGCTGTTGAACTACACATGACTTGAGGACAGACATTCCATTTTGATGATCTCAGCCTCAGCACTAGGGTACATCAGCACAAGCATGTGGGAGCTCTGACAAGTTTCTTAATGACCAAGTCACTGTTATTTCTGTCATTCTAGGAAGTATCAGGCAAACTTAACACATGCAGGCATAAATATGAGTCCCTTCCATTAGAAACTCATTCTGAAGGCTGTGGTTCAAGCAGAAATTATACACCATTTGCTCCAAATGCATGTTCAATTCTTGGCATGGGATTTTTTTTTTTTTGAAGTATTTCAACACCAAGATGGACAAAATAGATGAAGCAATGGAAGAATAATCAGTTAGCCTCATTGCATGGATATTAAGTCCATACTCAAAATGCAACTGAAAATGAAAAGACTAGATTCAAGCCTATACATTAATGTTGGTGAATCAATACCAGAAAAATAATACATGACATGCCTGAGCATGTACAATTTCAAAGGAACTAAAAACAATTCACATGGAGATAGTCAAAAGACAACATTCTTACTACTTAAAGACATGAAAAGGAATGTCTTATCTAGAACTAAAAAAATTCACATTTAAGAAATTTCTAATATTACAAGAGACAACAGTGTATTTATTTATTTCTATTCAAAGGAAATGATTTTTATTACAAATCTTCTTGATATACATTTAAAACTAAAATGTTTACTGATATAAATAAATATAAATAGGTTTATCTAAATATTACAAAAGAATATGATTTACAATTTGGCTATGAACATGTCATGTCCGAAGTACAAAACCTGTTCATATGTAGATGTTACGATATCATCAGGCACTATTATTCAAATGGTCAGTCTGTGAAGATACCTTCCTAGGTCATTTTTTACTGGTGAAAACAAAACAAGATTTCCCTGAGAGCAAACTGCAGTGTATCCTTCTTAAACACAGTGAACTATTCCTGACTCAGATCTGTGTGTTTACAGGTAAATTACTAAAGGTGGTCTCCAACCACTTCCTCTTAATTTGCCATCAACTAAGTCAAAAGGTTCAACATTCTTCATTTACACACATACACACACACACACACACACACACACACATGTGTGTATTCAGCCATCCATCTATGATGTTTGTTTGTTTGTTTGTTTGTTTGTTTGTTACTACAGTCTCAGGTATCCCATGTTGGCCTGAAACTCATCAGGTAACCCAGGATGATCTTGAATTTCTGACCTTCTTGCTTTCATCTCCCAAGTACTGGGATTATAACTGTGCTCTCAGGAAGGAGCTCAGAGATTTAGGCTTGTGGGACAAGCACTCTATCAAGTGAGCTATTTCCCATCCCACGGCAGGTTTGTTAGCACAGTCTTTATAACATTTTGCCAATTCATTTTCATAGATAGTAGAAATGAAAACACCTTCAGGACAGGGTTAAATAAGAATACTTCACCTCTGTGGCAATTCTGCTCACAAAAACAGAAATTTCATTTGGGATTTTGGTTTACTTTTGCATTCTATTCAGTATGTTTAGCTTCCTATTTTAATTGTAGCTAGACTAACAGGATAGATCTAGCCTAAGAAATCATGATTTCCCACTCCACATATTTCCATTCTAGTGTGAAAATTTTCTACACTTTCCCACACTTTTTAGAAAAGAGACCATACAATGTTATGAATTTGTCTAGTTTTAAAATATTTCCAAGAGACTTATATGCATCACAAATGCCATTCCAAACAAACTTTCTTCGTGCTTTCTTTATTTCTTTTTTTTTTTTTTTTATGGTTTTTTTTCAAGACAGGGTTTCTCTATGTAGCCCTGGTGGTGCTGGAACTCACTTTGCAGACCAGGCTGGCCTAGAACTCAGAAATCCACCTGCCTCTGCCTCCCAAGTGCTGGGATTAAAAGAGTGCACCACCACCACCCAACTTTTCTTAAAATTTCTAACACATTTTGAAGACAATGACAGCATACAGAACAAACAACACTATTAAATTTATTGTATCCATTCTTCTTGGACAGTCTAAAAAACTAGAAGTATTATCAGTAGTTTTATATACTTCTTAACTCTTGGTTGGCTATGTCAAGTAGCCAATAAGTGATAGCATCGCATGCAAAACTGTCAAGGTTATTAAACATGTATGTCCTGAAAGTTAAAGAAAAAAAAGTAAAATCAAAATGATTTTATTTACTGATGATAAATATTAAATTTTTGGGTTCAGTTGGATAAAACACTAGAAAAACTGACTAATTAGGAGCTCAAAAGAGCCTTCTGCTTACTTCAATATACTTCAGTAATTATGGAAATAAGCACGAAAGGCAGCTTTTTTTTTCTTAGCAGCCAAGCACACTGAAGATACTTTGAGAATAAGAGCCAATGAAAGACACCTGAGCAACTACATGTAAGGTTTCAATAGAATAAGACAATTGAGAACATTCACAAAAACATTTGCATTAAGCTATTTTCAAAAAAGACGTAAAATTATCTTTCATAATCCACACATAAAGTTATGAAAATATATCTCAATGTGGATGTTTCTGGGAAAATGGAGAGTCTAAAACTCAATAAGTGAATAGAAAAACACACACAAAATAAGACAACCTATTTATGGAGGAAAGTGTTTCAACCAAACATTTTTACTAAGCCCCAAGGACCATCACTCCCTGTCTCAAATACTTGTGGTATAATGGCATGCCAATACTTGTAATTACAATGAGATAAGCCTAGTACAAACAAGATAAAGCAATAGTTCAGGAATTAATGCAGAGTAGTAAATGGGAGGCCAAGGTAGAAGAACAGCTTAAGTCCACGTGGAGCCCTACTATTGTTAAGGTCTCCTAAAATATATGTACATATATAAGATGAGTTTAAGTGGATTTAACCTATATAAGGCATAAGAGGCTATCAAACAAAAAACCCAACATCAGTTTAATCTGCTGGTCAGTTGGGTGCCACGGTCTCCCCAAAACACTGTAGACCATTGTCATTGCTCTTGGTTACCCTCCTGAACTTGATGGTCAGACACTGTTTCAGGAACCACCATAAGACACTGGGAATGCAAGCTGGGACTGACCACACTCATCTCCACTGCCTAACTTCCATAGTAGCTGAAGGTGCTGTATATGCTATTCATGGGGAAGTCATCAGCCATCTTACCCAGTTATGGACCATGTCAGTGGAGGAAGGACTAGGCTGGCAAGATGTACCCACTGAGACCACAATGGCATGAATCTAGTGGAGACAACCAACTGCTGGTTGGATTTCAGGCCTTTCCTAGAGACTGGTAGTGTTAACTAGTCCAAGTACCCATGGCTAAGTAAGAAACAGGCCCTATGGGAAATCCTCCTTCTAATGTCCTACTAACTGAGCACAGTGTTAAATTGCCCCCAAGTCCCTATTTTTACACCCATAGATCAGGAAAGCTCTTGGTCCTCTTCAGAGATGCTTAGAAGATGCATCTAGATGGTGATTAACACTGACTCACAAGTGCCCAGAGTGCAGATAACGAGAATAAAAGAGATATCTTTATCGCACCCCTTCCTCTTTGGCCATGTACGATCTCAGAAGAAGTAGTAGTAAGACTGTAAGAACTAGGGGTTAGTGGAGGACATTTGTGAAACTGTGTTTTCTTTGTTTAGTTTTTTCTTAAGAATTATTTTATTTACATTTCAAATGTTATCCCCTTTTCTAGTTTCTCCTCTGAAAATCCGTTATCCCCTTCTCCCTCCCCCTGTTTACCAATCCACACTCCTGCTTCCTGGCCCTGGCACTCCCCTATACTGGGGCATATAACCTTGGATGCCAACAAGATCTTATTGACAGGAGCCTGATATAGCTGTCTCCTGAGAGGCTCTGCCAGTGCCTAACAAATACAGAAGTGGATGCTCACAGGGTCCCCAATTAGGGAGCTGAAGAAAGTACCCAAGGTGCTAAAGGGGTTTTTTAGTTACAGCAGAGCTATTTCACACAGTCTCAGAGTAGCCATTTACAAGACCTCCCAAAATCAAGCCACTGAAAATCCCCAGTTTCCTAGGGAAAGCCTCTCTGAGGTACTCCTGGTAAAGACACTGAAAATATGATAAATGTATTGTAAAATGTAAAATAAATGGATGCTGGGGATAGGCAGAGTCACTGTTCTTTGGATGCAGCCCCTAATATGATGCTCACACTCCAGTGGTCAGGCCTATGGCAACTCAGACTGGCAGCACTAAGAGGACTCAGTAGGTTTTTAAAAAGTCCATGAGATTAGAAGGAAAACCCAGTGGTATGGGCATAGGAGGAGCTTGGAGGGAGGGAGTAGGGACACTGATCAAAACATAGTCATGAGCTAAAGAGATGGCTCACTGATCCAAGAACAACGCCTGCTTTTCGTGATGACTGGGGTTCAATTCCCAGAGCCCCTCATACACAGCAGCTCTAACTCCAGTGCCAAGAAATCTACTGACTCCTCTGGCCCATAGGGCACTTGACACAGGGGGTGCACATATATAGATGCAGACAAAACAGTCACGCATGTAAAGATAAAAAAAACCTTTAAAGACATCCATTTATGAAATTCTCAAACGACAAAGTTTTTAAAGTAAGTGATGATGTACATCACAGTAAAGAAAGAATCGGGATATGAGCCATTCATTCAACAAACAGTTAATTTCAACAAACAACTCTGGCAGTAACTGAAACTTAAGATGCTATTACCCATGTCTGCAGAAACGATAAGCCAACTGTCTTGACAGACATTTTGTGAGACATAGAAATGTGGTCTTACTAAATCATCGATACCATTCATAATTAACTAGAATTTCAAAGTATCATGTCACACTTAACTTATGAAACCTGGCAGTGGGCTAATGTGCTTGCGTATTATAAGCACTGGGCAGTAAAAGAAGGAAATGCTAACTCGGTGATCTCACTTCAATCTCTTTTTTTTTAAATTTTTTTTATTACGTATTTTCTTCAATTACATTTCCAATGCTATCCCAAAAGTCCCCCACTCCCCTACCCACCCATTCCCATTTTTTGGCCCAGGCGTTCCCCTGTACTGGGGCATATAATGTTTGCCTGACCAATGGGCCTCTCTTTCCAGTGATGGCTGACTAGGTCATCTTTTGATACATATGCAGCTAGAGTCAAGAGCTCTGGGGTACTGGTTAGTTCATATTGTTGTTCCACCGATAGGGTTGCAGATCTCTTTAGCTCCTTGGGTACTTTCTCTAGCTCCTCCATTGGGGGCCCTGTGATCCATCCAATAGTAGACTGTGAGCATCCACTTCTGTGTTTGCTAGGCCCCGGCCTAGTCTCACAAGGGACAGCTATATCACCGTCCTTGCAACAAAGGTTTGCTAGTGTATGCAATGGTGTCATCACTTGGAGGCTAATTATGGGATGGATCCCTGGATATGGCAGTCTCTAGATGGACCATCCTTTTGTCTCAGCTCCAAACTTTGTCTCTGTAACTCCTTCCATGGGTGATTGTTTCCAATTCTAAGAATGAGCAAAGTGTCCACACTTTGGTCTTCATTAATAATCAAACTCAGAGGTGAAATCAACCAAGTGGAAACAAGAAGAACTATTCAAAGAATTAACCAAACGAGGAGTTGGTTCTTTGAGAAAAATCAACAAGATAGATAAACCCTTAGCTAGACTCACTAGAGGGCACAGGGACAACATCCTAATTAACAAAATCAGAAATGAAAAGAGAGACATAACAACAGATCCTGAAGAAATCCAAAACACCATCAGATCCTTCTACAAAAGGCTATACTCAACAAAACTGGAAAACCTGGACAAAGTGGACAAATTTCTAGACAGATACCAGGTACCAAAGTTAAATCAGGATCAAGTTAACGATCTAAACAGTCCCATATCCCCTAAGGAAATAGAAGCAGTCATTAATAGTCTCCCAGCCAAAAAAAAAGCCCAGGACCAGATGGGTTTAGTGCAGAGTTCTACCAGACCTTCAAAGAAGATCTAATCCCAGTTCTGCACAAACTATTCCACAAAATAGAAGTAGAGGGAACTCTACCTAACTCATTCTATGAAGCCACAATTACTCTGATACCTAAACCACAGAAAGATCCAACAAAGATAGAGAACTTCAGACCAATTTCCCTTATGAATATCGATGCAAAAATCCTCAATAAAATTCTCGCTAACTGAATCCAAGAACACATTAAAGCAATCATCCATCCTGACCAAGTAGGTTTTATTCCAGGGATGCAGGGATGGTTTAATATACGAAAATCCATCAATGTAATCCATTATATAAACAAACTCAAAGACAAAAACCACATGATCATCTCGTTAGATGCGGAAAAAGCATTCGACAAGATCCAACACCCATTCATGATAAAAGTCTTGGAAAGATCAGGAATTCAAGGCCCATACCTAAACATGATAAAAGCAATCTACAGCAAACTAGTAGCCAACATCAAAGTAAATGGTGAGAAGCTGGAAGCAATCCCACTAAAATCACTTCAAATTCAATCAAATAACAAGACCAAGAATTTACTTGTACAGCCTTCCCTAAACACATCCTTACAATATAAACTCCATGTTTCTAGGGAACTAGACAAACCCTCTGATAGACACAAGATGGCTGGAGGGAGCTACATAAGCACCTCACATGCATCAACTCTATCCCTTGTCATTTTTAATTAATAAGGATAAAACTGGGAGAGTAAAGACACACTCTTAAAGTCAGTGCTTACCCACCACAGCTAAACCTCTGGAAAAAGGTCAATGAACCCCAAATCATGATCCTCTTGACTCAGCCACCCAACTGCTGAGATTAAAATTACCAGTGTTTGCCACCATGTCAGGTCACGTGCACCATTACTTAAATGTGTAAAAGACATCAGAGAGGGGGTTGCACAAATTTCTCTTCTTTCAGACACTAAGCAAGTAGCTTTAAGACACAAATACCAGACTATAATTTAGGACAAATACTCCCTAAAGGCTCCAGCTTGTCCAGCCTAATAAAACCATGGTGGAAAGTGACTATGAAAGTGTGCATACAAGACTGGAGGAGGGCAAGGAGTACCTCACACCCCAGCACACCTCCAGGCCCCACACACCAACTCTGGGAAGCTGCCCCCACTCTATAAATGGATGATTTATAACTAGACTAGTCAACATCAATGAAAACAGAAAGCAGAGCCAGGCACCACCACGCCTTTAATCCCAGCACTGGAGGCAGAGGCAGGCAGATTTCTGAGTTTGAGGCCAGCCTGGTCTACAAACTTAGTTGCAGGACAGCCAGAGCTATACAGAGAAATCCTGTCTCAGAAAAACAAAACAAAACAAAACAAAACAAAACATAACAAAAAGCTGGAGCAAATGCACACAGCATAGGATACAGGTAGAAAACTGATTTTTTTTTTCCAGAGGATTCTGGCTGGAATATCTGCTTTACTTTTTCTGTGATTACATTCATCTTTGCTAAGTTCCAGATCACATTCTCAAATGTTCCATGAAAGTTATGTCTTACTGCGTTTGCCAGAATAAAGCCAAGAATGTTTGACTAATACTAAAAAATTCCTGTAAATACTAATTACCTTGATCAGCTCTCCCGACCATTTCCCAAGACATGATAATGAGATGTTTTCTTAACAAAAGAGTGAATCCTTTTGTAGTTTAAATATTCGTATACTTTCTATACACTACTTTGGGAGAATAAAGAACACTGCTTTTTGAAGGAGGCCATCTCTTGATATCTACTAAGGAATGAAAAAGATTGGTTCCAGGAAGCCCTTATGGCTCTAAAATCCACAGATGCTTAAGTTCATTCTATGACACTGTGCAGTAAATACAGGTAAACTGGAATCTGTAAGCCTTTAATAATGTGTGCACAAGTACTGGAGATGACTCAGCAGTAAAAACCACTAGCTTTTTTTTTTCCCCCAGAGGACAAGGGTTGAATTTCCAGCCAAGGCAGTTTACTATTTGTAACTTTAGTTCCAGAGAATCTGATGCCCTCTTCTGGTCCTCAGGCACTAAGTACACTCAGAGACAGGTAAACATGCCAAACCATTAATTCATGTAAAGCCAAAGAAAAGGAAGGAGGAAGCTTTCTTTTTAAAAGCTGCTAGTTTAACAGTGGGGTAAAAAGGAAACTAATCTGAGTTAACATTAAAATGGTGCTTTAATAATAGCATTAAAAGGTAGTTATTCTAATTAATTAATTGACTAAAGCAGGCAGGAATTAAGTCAGTTTTGAAGTAACTCCGGTGTGCACAAACTCTCTGATTTCTGAGTAGTTAAACTGCCACGATGAAATAGGATCAATTTAAATTGCCGCACTTGACCAGGGAATATAAGAGCCAACTAGGCCATTTATATTTAATCCCATTCAAAGCACATCAGCTATTTCGGATAAGGCTTGACTTAACCTATGCTGTCTAACGCCTGGGTGTTGACTTTATGCTGAGCACCTTTTGATTCTCTTCATGGGTGACAATCTACTTAAGCCTCACTCAAACTCCAACAGGCAGTTTGGTCTTTTTCCATCTTAAAGATAAAAGTGAAATGTCTCTAAGCCACAGCCTGCATAAAGGACCTTCTGGATTCAAACCGGAAAGATGGAGTTCAGAACTGGTCTGCTTGGCTTAGCTCCTTTCCCATACCAGATGTGGGAAACTGCTTATTCATGGACAATTTAAAGATGTTATGAGCCAGCTTTTTCTGGATATCTTTGCTTCTCTACAGCACACAGATATTACCATACGTTAAATTCAATAGAAAGGGAGTAAGTCGTCATATAGTGTGAGGAGGAACTTTGACTTTAATATCGTTTTTCTTTGAAATACCATTACTGTCCTTAAATGTACTGGCAGGGACTGGTGGAGAGGGGGGGAGACATCCCCCAGGGTAGTAATTAAAAAGGGAAAGAAACAGTATTCCAAAAGAGGTCTAAAGCTAAGAATGTGATTTAAATACAATATTCAAATCTCACAAGGAAAAAAAAAAAGAAGAAACTTTTAAGATCATAGTGCCAGAAAACTGACGAGGCCTGGGATACCAATTACTACATCAGCAGCCTCAAAGCCTTGAGAGGGGAAATTGGTAACACAGAAGCTTCTACATACACTGTAGTTTCACCATTAGAACGCAAGACCAAGAAGTCAATAGGAGGAATGAAGTGCACCCTACATGTGGTTCCCTTGGACCAGAGACTCAGCAATCAACAGTGCCTGTCACTCACTTGTCCTCTCAGACGGAAAAGCAAGTAAAATATCCTAAGCCATCTCAGCCATCTGATACTGCTGGGGGAAAGGTTTATTTAAATGTAAGCTTGTTCCAATCTGATTGAAGGTGGTGACTGACAAAAGATATCATTTTAGAGTAAGAAGGTGCCTTGGACTTCACTCACATTCTGTAGGTAAAGAATTTGAGTCTCAAAGCAAAGTTTTAAAGAGAGGCTATTTGTAGAGTACAAATGAAATAAGTGAGCAGGAAACTAATAAAAGCACAATTCTCAAGTTACAAGCAAGACCTTTATCCATAAATGCAATTGTTTATGATCTCAAATTCACTGGGTAATCGATAAAACACCAAACACAAACGTAAGTACTGACTGAAGAGTTGAGCAACTTAGGATAGAGGGTGGTATGCAACAATGGATGCAGTTACAATAATGATGTACATGCCCCCATTCTTAAAGTTGACGAGATCCAAGGAGAATTATGTAACTTTTAAAAATGCCATTCTTCAATAAGAACAGTAATTCCCTGAGATTCTCTGTAAGTGGTGCATATCTGCACTATATAAAACACTGAAAGGATTTTCTGTCTCAGTTGGTCACCTTCAATCATTAAGCACAGGACTAGGCAAACAGGAGGTCCTTGGCAAATAGTTATTTGATGTCATTGAGCATTGATGCTCTTTTCATTTATTATTATTGTGTACTGCCACAGTAATAAAACCTTACTCTTAACCCCAAGGTTCAGACAGGTCTCTATGAGTTCAAGGTATCTGCATAAAACTATCTCAGAGAAAGAATAAGGACCCCATACTGTGACTTCTTGGAGACTCATGTCTTCATCTCTTGCTACTTAGGCTAGAATTGTTCATGTCCCTTATTACATGTAATATTACACAGACTCTGTCTCATAGATGAGAAAACTGGGACCCAAGAGATTAACTTAATTGTTGGGTTAAATATTCACTAAACAAAAAAGTCAGATTGAAGCCAAAGTTTGACCGATTCATAAGCACAAGTTCTTTTGTTGTTTTTCTTCTAGATGATGTCAACTTAAAAGGCAATAAAACTATGCTGATCTCAATACTGCCAAAGAGAGCTAACCCAAAGAATAAAAAGATTACTTTTCTATATGTAAAAAGTACAAGCATATAAAAACATAGATAGATTTACAGTGTATGCATGGAATTAATATTTCATGAAGTATGGTTAATCAGGAGAAAAGATGCTTAACAGATTCTTGTCAGAGAGAAGATAAGAATGAGAGATGGGTAGGGAATGGATTCTGGCAGAGCCAAGAGTCACAACATTTAAAATTCACACCAGTGGCATCGATAATGCAAATTAAGACGATCTGATGATTTCTATCTTCTCTTCGAGGAATTAAATGGGAAAAATGGCAAATTTCTAGCATATTATCATATAGTAAACAAAAACAAGTGAGAATGAGGGAGCTGAGTAAGAATGCAGTATAACAATATATATGCGCCCTCCCAGTCCCCGCCAGCACCAGGGTAGTTTGGACACGGAGTCTGATGACACCAGCAAGCTACCCACAAGATGCGCCACAGTATCTTAAGACCTCTGGTGAGTGGAACACAGCTGCTGCTCCAATCCAATCTCGCGGGATCTCAGACTGCATTAATTAGGGAAGCAGAAAACCCAGCCTGATGGGGGCACAAGTCCCTTCCGGTCCCCGCCAGCAACGGGGTACGTTGGGTGTGCAGTGTGCGGACACCTACAAGGTATAAACAGGACCCTCCACGGGATCTTAAGACCTCTGTGAGTGGATCACAACTTATGCCAGGAGGCAGGTTCGAACACCAGATATCTGGGCACCTTCCCTGTAAGAGGAGAGCTTGCCTGCAGAGAATACTCTGAACACTGAAACTCAGGAGAGTTTCAGGTCTGCTGAAAGACGCTAACATAAACACCTGAGGAACAAGATCTAAGCAGAAACAGCTACAAAAACTAACTCCAAAGATTACCATATGGCGAAAGGCAAACATAAGAATCTTACTAACAGAAACCAAGACCACTCACCATCATTAGAACGCAGCACTCCCACCCCACCCAGTGCTGGGCACCCCAACACACCCGAAAAGATAGTCCCTGATTTAAAAGCATATCTCATGATGATGGTAGAGGACATCAAGACGGACTTTAATAACTCACTTAAAGAAATACAGGAGAACACTGCTAAACAGGTAGAAGACCTTAAAGAATAAGAACAAAAATCCCTTAAAGAATTGCAGGAAAACACGACCAAACAGGTAATGGAATTGAATAAAACCATCCAAAACCTAAAAGGGAAGTAGACACAATAAAGAAAACCCAAAGTGAGGCAACGCTGAAGATAGAAAACCTAGGAAAGAAATCTGGAACCATAGATGCAAGAATCAGCAACAGAATACAAGAGATGGAAGAGAGAATCTCAGGTGCAGAAGATTCCATAGAGAACATCGGCACAACAATCAAAGAAAATACAAAGTGCAAAAGGATCCTAACTCAAAACATCCAGGAAATACATGACACAATGAGAAGAACAAACCTACGGATAGTAGGAGTAGATGAGAATGAAGATTTTCAACTTAAAGGGCCAGCAAATATCTTCAACAAAATAATAGAAGAAAACTTCCCAAACCTAAAGAAAGAGATGCCCATGAACATACAAGAAGCCTACAGAACTCCAAATAGACAGGACCAGAAAAGAAATTCCTCCAGACACATAATAATCAGAACAACAAATGCACTAAATAAAGATAGAATATTAAAAGCAGTAAGGGAAAAAGGTCAAGTAACATATAAAGGCAGGCCTATCAGAATTACACCAGACTTTTCACCAGAGACTATGAAAGCCAGAAGATCCTGGACAGAAGTTATACAGACCCTAAGAGAACACAAATGCCAGCCCAGGCTACTATACCCAGCCAAACTCTCAATTACCATAATGGAGAAACCAAAGTATTCCACGACAAAACCAAATTCACACATTATCTTTCCACGAATCCAGCCATTCAAAGGATAATAACAGAAAAAAAAATACAAGGATGGAAATCACACCCTAGAAAAAGCAAGAAAGTAATCCCTCAACAAACCAAAAAGAAGACAGCCACAAGAAGAGAATGCCAACTCTAAAAACAAAAATAATAAGAAGCAACAATTACTTTTCCTTAATATCTCTTACTATCAATGGACTCAATTCCCCAATAAAAAGACATAGACTAACAGACTGGCTACACAAACATTCTACTGCTTATAGAAAACCCATCTCAGGGAAAAAGACAGACACTACTTCAGAGTGAAAGGCTGGAAAACAATATTCCAATCAAATCGTCTGAAAAAACAAGCTGGAGTAGCCATTCTAATATTGAATAAAATCGACTTCCTACCCAAAGTTATCAAAAAAGACAAGGAGGGACACTTCATACCCATCAAAGGTAAAATCCTTCAAGAGGAATTCTCAATTCTGAATATCTATGCTCCGAATGCAAGGGCAGCCACATTCATTAAAGTAACTTTAATAAAGCTCAAAGCACATATTGCACCTCACACAATAATAGTGGGAGACTTCAACACACCACTTTCATCAATAGACAGATCGTAGAAAGAGAAACTAAACAGGGACACAGTGAAACTAATAGAAGTGATGAAACAAATGGACTTAACAGATATCTACAGAACATTTTATTCTAAAACAAAAGGATATTCCTTCTTCTCAGCACCTCATGTTACCTTCTCCAAAACTGACCATATAATTGGTCACAAAACAGGCCTCAACAGATACAAAAATGTTGAAATCTTCCCATGCATCCTATCAGACCACCATGGACTAAGGCTGATCTTCAATAACAACATAAATAATGGAAAGCCAACATTCACATGGAAAATGAACAAGTCTTCTCAACGATACCTTGGTCAAGGAAGGAATAAAGAAAGAAACAAAAGACTTTTTAGAGTTTAATGAAAATGAAGCCACAACATACCCAAACTTAGGGGACACTATGAAAGCATTTCTAAGAGGGAAACTCATAGCTCTGAGTGCCTCCAAAAAGAAACTAGAGAGAGCACACACTAGCAACTTGACAACACACCTAAAATCTCTAGAAAAAAAGGTAGCAAATTCACCCAAGAGGAGTAGAAGGCAGGAAATAATCAAACTCAGGGGCGAAATCAACCAAGTGGAAACAAGAAGAACTATCCAAAGAATCAACCAAATTAGGAGCTTGTTCTTTGAAAAAATCAACAAGATAGATAAACCTTTAGCCAGACTCACTAGGGGGCACAGGGACAGCATCCTAATTAACAAAATCAGAAATAAAAAGGGAGACATAACAACAGATCCTGAAGAAATCCAAAACACCATCAGATCCTTCTACAAAAGGCTATTCTCAACAAAACTGGAAAACCTGGACAAAGTGGACAAATTTCTAGACAGATACCAGGTACCAATGTTAAACCAGGATCAAGTTAACGATCTGCACAGTCCCGTATCCCCTAAAGAAATAGAAGCAGTCATTAATAGTCTCCCAACCAAAAAAAGCCCAGGACCAGATGGGTTTAGTGCAGAGTTCTATCAGACCTTCAAAGAAGATCTAATCCCAGTTCTGCACAAACTATTCCACAAAATAGAAGTAGAAGTTACTCTACCCAACTCATTCTATGAAGCCACAATTACTCTGATACCTAAACCACAGAAAGATCCAACAAAGATAGAGAACTTCAGACCAATTTCCCTTATGAATATCGATGCAAAAATACTCAATAAAATTCTCACTATCTGAATCCAAGAACACATTAAAACAATCATCCATCCTGACCAAGTAGGTTTTATTTCAGGGATGCAGGGATGGTTTAATATACGTAAATCCATCAATGTAATCCATTATATAAACAAAACTTTATATGCCCCAGAACAGGGGAACGCCAGGGCCAAAAAGGGGGAGTGGGGGGTAGGGGAGTGGGGGTGGGTGGGTATGGGGGACTTTTGGTATAGCATTGGAAATGTAAATGAGCTAAATACCTAATAAAAAATGGAAAGAAAAAAAAATAAATAAACAAACTCAAAGACAAAAACCACATGATCATCTAGTTAGATGCAGAGAGAGCATTTGACAAAATCCAACACCCATTCATAATAAAAGCCTTGGAAAGGTCAGGAAGTCAAGGCCCATACCTAACCATGATAAAAGCAATCTACAGCAAACCAGTAGCCAACACCAAAGTAAATGGTGAGAAGCTGGAAGCAATTCCACTAAAATCAGGGACTAGACAAGGCTGCCCACTTTCTCCCTACCTATTCAACATAGTATTTGAAGTCCTAGCCAGAGCAATTCGACAACAAAAGGAGATCAAGGGGATACAAACTGGAAAAGAAGAAGTCAAAATATCACTTTTTGCAGATAATATGATAGTATATATAAGTGGCCCTAAAAATTCCACCAGAGAACTCCTAAACCTGATAAACAGCTTCGGTGAAGTGGCTGGATATAAAATTAACTCAAACAAGTGAATGGCCTTTCTCTACACAAAGAATAAACAGGCTGAGAAAGAAATTAGGAAAACAACACCCTTCTCAATAGTCACAAATAATATAAAATACCTTGGTGTGACTCTAAGGAAGTGAAAGATCTGTATGATAAGAACTTCAAGTCTCTGTAGAAAGAAATTAAAGAAGATCTCAGAAGATGGAAAGATCTCCCATGCTCATGGATTGGCTGGATCAACATTGTAAAAATGGCTATCTTGCCAAAAGCAATCTACAGATTCAATGCAATCCTCATCAAAATTCCAACTCAATTCTTCAACGAATTAGAAAGAGCAATCTGCAAATTCATCTGGTATAACAAAAAACCTAGAGTAGCAAAAACTCTCCTCAAGGAAAAAAAATCACCTCTGGTGGAATCACCATGCCTGACCTAAAACTGTACTACAGAGCAATTGTGATAAAAACGGCATGGTTCTGGTATAGCGACAGAAAAGTAGACCAATGGAATAGAATTGAAGACCCAGAAATGAACCCACACACCTATGGTCACTTGATCTTCGACAAGGGAGCTAAAACCATCCAGTGGAAGAAAGACAGCATTTTCAACAAATGGTGCTGGCACAACTGGTTGTTATCATGTAGAAGAATGTGAATCGACCCATTCCTCTCTCCTTGTACTAAGGTCAAATCTAAGTGGATCAAGGAACTTCACATAAAACCAGAGACACTGAAACTTATAGAGGAGAAAGTGGGAAAAAGCATCGAAGATATGGGCACAGGAGAAAAAATCCTGAATAGAACAGCAATGGCTTGTGCTGTAAGATCGAGGATTGACAAATGGGACCTCATGAAACTGCAAAGCTTCTGCAAGGCAAAAGACACTGTCAATAAGACAAAAAGACCACCAACAGATTGGGAAAGGATCTTTACCTATCTTAAAACAGATAGGGGACTAATATCCAATATATATAAAGAACTCAAGAGGGTAGACTCCAGAAAATCAAATAACCCCCTTAAAAGATGGGGCTCAGAGCTGAACAAAGAATTCTCACCCGAGGAATACCGAAAGGCTGAGAAGCACCTGAGAAAATGTTCAACATCCTTAATCATCAGGGAAATGCAAATCAAAACAACCCTGAGATTCCACCTCACACCAGTCAGAATGACTAAGATCAAAAATTCAGGTGACAGCAGATGCTGGCGAGGATGTGGAGAAAGAGGAACACTCCTCCATTGTTGGTGGGATTGCAAGCTTGTACAACTACTCTGGAAATCAGTCTGGCGGTTCTTCCGAAAATTGGACATAGTACTACTTGAGGATCCAGCAATACCTCTCCTGGGCATATATCCAGAAGACGTCCCAACCGGTAAGAAGGACACATGCTCCACTATGTTCATAGCAGCCTTATTTATAATAGCCAGAAGCTGGAAAGAACCCAGATGCCCCTCAACAGAGGAATGGATACAAAAAATGTGATACATTTACACAATGGAGTACTACTCAGCTATTAAAAAGAATGAATTTATGAAATTCCTAGGGAAATGGTTGGACCTGGAGGGCATCATCCTGAGTGAGGTAACCCAATCTAAAAGAACTCAAATGATATGTACTCACTGATAAGTGGATATTAGCCCAGAAACTTAGTATAGCGAGATATAAGGTACAATATGCAAAACACATGAAACTGAAGAAGAACGAAGACCAAAGTGTGGACACTTTGCTCCTTCTTAGAATTGGAAACAATCACCCATGGAAGGAATTACAGAGACAAAGTTTGGAGCTGAGACAAAAGGATGGACCATCTAGAGACTGCCATATCCAGGGATCCATCCCATAATTAGCCTTCAAACGATGACACCATTGCACACACTAGCAAGCCTTTGTTGCAAGGACCATGATATAGCTGTCTCTTGTGAGACTAGGCCGGGGCCTAGCAAACACAGAAGTGGATGCTCACAGTCAACTATTGGATGGATCACAGGGCCCGCAATGGAGGAGCTAGAGAAAGTATCCAAGGAGCTAAAGAGATCTGCAACCCTATCGGTGGAACAACATTATGAACTAACCAGTACCCCAGAGCTCTTGACTCTAGCTGTATATGTATCAAAAGATGGCCTAGTCGGCCATCACTGGAAAGAGAGGCCCATTGGTCAGGCAAACTTTATATGCCACAGTACAGGGGAACGCCAGGGCCAAAAAATGGGAATGGGTAGGTAGGGGAGTGGGGGTAGGGTGTGGAACTTTTGGGATAGCATTGGAAATGTAATTGAGGAAAATACGTAATTAAAAAAAAAAAAACAGAGACACTGAAACTTATAGAGGAGAAAGTGGGGGAAAGCCTCGAAGATATTGGCACAGAGAAAAAATTCCTGAATAAAACAGCAATGGCTTGTGCTGTAAGATCGAGAATTGACAAATGGGACCTCATGAAACTGCAAAGCTTCTGTAAGGCAAAAGACACTGTCAATAAGACAAAAGGGCCAACAACAGATTGGGAAAGGATCTTTACCTATCCTAAATCAGATAGAGGACTAATATCCAATATATATAAAGAACTCAAGAAGGTGGACTCCAGAAAATTAAATAACCCCATTAAAAAAATGGGGCTCAGGCTAAACAAAGAATTCTCACCTGAGGAATACCGAATGGTTGAGAAACACCTGAAAAAAATGTTCAACATCCTTAATCATCAGGGAAATGCAAATCAAAACAACCCTGAGATTCTGTCTCACACCAGTCAGAATGGCTAAGATCAAAAATTCAGGTGACAGCAGATGCTGGCGAAAATGTGGAGAAAGAGGAACACCCCTCCATTTTTGGTGGGATTGCAAGCTTGTACAACTACTCTGGAAATCAGTCTGGCGGTTCCTCAGAAAATTGGACATAGTACTACCGGAGGATCCAGCAATACCTCTCCTGGGCATATATCCAGAAGATGCCCCAAGTGGTAAGAAGGACACATGCTCCACTATCTTCATAGCAGCCTTATTTATAATAGCCAGAAGCTGAAAAGAACCCACATGACACTCAACAGAGGAATGGATACAAAAAATGTGGTACATTTACACAACGGACTACTACTCACCTATTAAAAAGAATGAATTTATTAAATTCCTAGGCAAATGGTTGGACCTGGAGGGCATTATCCTGAGTGAGGTAACCCAATCACAAAAGAACTCAAATGATATGTACTCACTGATAAGTGGATATTAGCCCAGAAACTTAGTATACCCAAGATATAAGTTACGATTTGCAAAACACATGAAACTCAAGAAGAATGAAGACCAAAGTGTGGACATTTTGCCCCTTCATAGAATTGGGAACAAAACACCCATGGAAGAAGTTACAGAGACAAAATTTGGAGCTGAGACAAAAGGATGGACCATCTAGAGATTGCCATATCCAGGGATCCATCCCATAATTAGCCTCCAAACGCTGACACCATTCCATACACTAGCAAGATTTTGCTGAAAGGACCCTGATATAGCTGTCTCTTGTGAGACTACGCCGGGGCCTAGCAAACACATAAGTAGATGCTCACAGTCAGCTATTGGATGGATCACAGGGCACCCAATGGAGGAGCTAGAGAAAGTATCCAAGGAGCTAAAGAGATCTGCAACCTTGTAGGTGCAACAACATTATGAACTAACCAGTACCCCAGAGCTCTTGACTCCAGCTGCATATGTATCAAAAGATGGCCTAGTCGGCCATCACTGGAAAGAGAGGCCCATTGGACTTGCAAACTTTATATGCCCCAGTACAGGGGATCGCCAGGGCCAAAAAGTGGTAGTGGGTGGGTAGGGGAGTGGGGGGGAGCGTATGGGGGACTTTTAGGATAGCATTGAAAATATAAATGAAGAAAATACCTAATTAAAAAAAAACACTATATATGCATGAAATTTCAGTGATGCCCAGTTCTCCGTGCCCTCACTAGCAGGTGAAATTAAAAGCACTCCCAGTTGTCCATAAAGAAACAAAAATGAATAAACAGCCCCTTTTCCTGTAACACGGATCTCATCTTTCCAGTGAGTTAACAGGCTACACTTAAGCACTGACACTCGTGCCATATGCCTGCCTGCAGGATGAGCTGTCAGAAC
The DNA here is from genome assembly GCF_000001635.26 of Mus musculus. NCBI lineage: Eukaryota > Metazoa > Chordata > Mammalia > Rodentia > Muridae > Mus > Mus musculus. The sequence goes on from NC_000067.6 coordinate 130,408,199, forward strand.
ACAGGTGAACTAGAGCAGACCCTCGGGAAGCTTCCTGACAACAAGTCTACGTACTCGGGAATTTCAAACACAAAACAAGAGGGGTGAGTTCATCAGCTGAGCCTGCGCCTGATGCATACAAGGCCTGTGCTGCACCCCCAGCACCATAAAAACTGCATTTATTTTTAAAAAATTGTTAAATAGCCAGTATCTCAAATCTATAGTAAATATCACTGAGCAAACTACAGAAAGTCAGGTGTTAAACTCACCACTTTGGCAAATCAATCAGGAGATGTTTTTTCATTAGCTCTGAATACATTTATTTCTATTTAAATTAGAAAATGTACAAAAGCAATTGCCCCTGCTGTGATATCTCTAACTACATCTTTAACTTAAACATAAACTAAGTATGACAAACACCCATAAGAGTAACATTGGAAACTGAGTACCTGTTTTCAGGGCGTGTCCCTTAGCTAATACATTCATTCTTGTATGAAAAGGGGATATCACTGATTCATACAAAATTTTTAAAATACACATCTTTTCATGAAAGATATTTATAGTTGCACATGGCTTTGTATGCTGCTTTGCTATTTTTCTATTTAACAAAGTCTCTTACCATTTTGTTCAGGGGTTTGTTGACCTTATTAATGAGTAACAGTAAATATAATGTACAAAGAAAAATACTGACCAAATGGAAAAGGATTCGCAACACAAGACATGGTTTACCTTTGCCAACCATATTAGCATGTAGAGAATACATTTTAACAGAACTCTGCTTAAAACTGTTACTAGATGTAGTGGCTATTCCTGGTTGTCAACTTGACTATATTTGGAAAGAACTACAATCCAGAATTAGAAGGCTCACCAGTGACCCTTATCTGGAGGCTTGGAGATAGAAGTTTCTGATCTGGATCTTGGTATGGAGATCTTGAGCCATAGTGGCTATGGATTCCATAAGATTAAATCTCCGAGTTTAAGGAACACACCTTTAATCTGGGCTACACCTTCTGCTGGAGACAATATAAGGACATTGGAAGAAGAGAGTCTATCTATCTCTTGCTCCTTCGCCTGCTTGCTGTGTGAGACTGAGTAACTGCTAGATCCTTGGACTTCCATTCACAGCTGCGACTGAACCATTGTTGGGAATTGGGCTGCCGACTGTAAATCATCAATAAATTCTTTTACTATATAGAGACTATCCATAAGTTCTGTGACTCTAGAGAACCCTGACTAATACACTAGAGTTGAAGGAAAAATATATCTAAAACTGGGACTCTTGCTGGCCTTTGGTTTATGACAGAGACATAAAACTGTTCAAAGGGTTGGTTAACTATAAAGCTCTTTAGACAAGAACCATGTTGACCTCTGTTTCTGTGCTTCCTCTATCCCTAAAGTGAGCGACTGGCACAACGGGCACTCAATGCTACCTGACTGGCCAAATGACCTGAAGCTGTCCTAAGACTACCTGAGAACAGGAACACTGTTGAGAATAGGAAGGAGCATACTGGATGCCTAACGGTGTCCACAAAACAAGCCAATTAAATTAGATTTACCCATCTTCCCTTAGGTGCCCAGAAACACTGCATTTTGATCATATTCCTGAGACATAAGATTCTCTTCCAGAAATATGGACTATGCTTCCCACAGTGATGGCAATTTCTTCTAACTCCCTGTGAGTCAAACAAACTTACCATATATATAACGGTCACCACCTAACAAATAAGAGGGGGGAGAGAAGAATTATAAAACTCAACATTTTAACTTTTCATTAATTTGCCAACAACTTAATATATATGTATATATTGACAGCTATACATAAGATCTCAATACCAACACAAACTTTCACAAATTAAAAAACCTAATTTTTTTATTTTTAATTTTCTATATATATCTATATATACATGATATAGATATATAGATAGATATAGATATTTGAACACAACCATACATTATGTACTTCAGCAACATAAACACTAATAAGTTCTGCAGGATAGAGCTACCAAGGTCAACATAAGCCATGACAGCTCTAGAACACCAAAGCAAATATTACATGCATTTAGTTATATGACTTGAGGACAAGAGATAACTTTAAAAAGCTTAAATAAAAAACAAATGACAATATAATCTATGATCAAAAACTATGAAACCAAGTATAGAGGAACAGGCATGTATTCCTTGCACTGGGGAAACTGGGGCAGTGGGTATCAAGAGGTCAAGACCAGCCTGGGATATATAATGAGATTATCTTAAAAACAAGAAAAAGCTCAAAACAAAAACTGTCAGAAACGGAAGTCCCTATCTGCAGATATTAAAGAGACTCTCCATTTCTTTGTCATATTGTGCATGTCAATGGAACGCCTGGAGACTGTTGGACCCTGTAGTCTTAGTTATGTTTCCATTATCACACTATTAGAACTGCCCACAGGAAATCTGACAAAATCCACTGACCTGAGTTAGACTCTCCTTTGTCTGTAGATGTTCTTGTCGTGGTATCAGGTTCATGCTGGGTTGCTATAATATGAGCAGAAGTGAATCTTTGTGTAACAATATGGAGACCCTTGGTCATTGAGAAGTGTGAAATGGTGGGCCTTTGTGTAGCTGGTGAATTCTGTGTCAATGAAGGTTTTTCTATGGCAAATGTCTGGGCTGTTTGTACAGTTTGTACAACAGAAGAATTAACTGTGGTGGGATGCTGGGTTATTGTGTAGATTCAGTAGTTGATATGAGGGACATCTGAGCTGTTGCTGGATTTGTGGCTGAACTTTTTGCTGTGTTGGTTTTCTGAGGTATTGGTGAGGCTTCTACTGTAGCTTGGACAATTGCTATGTTGGTTTTTTGAGGTGTTTGTGGGATTTCTGTAGCTGGGACATCTGTGTTGGCTTTCTTTGGTGTTGGTGAAGCTTCTGTAGCTGGGACAATTGCTATGTTGGTTTTCTGAGGTGCTGGTGGGATTTCTGTAGCAGAAACATGTGCTGTGTTGGATTTATGAAGTGTTGGGATTTCTGTAACTGGGACATCTGCTGTGTTGGTTTTCTGAGGTGTTGGTAGGGTTGCTGAAGATGGAATATTTGCTTTGGTAGGTTTCTGAGGTTTTGGTGAGACTCTTGTATCAGGAACATTAAACATGCTTGGTTTCTGAGACATTGGTGGCACTCTGGTACTTAGAACATGAACTCTGGTGGGTTTCTGAGGCATTGCTGGGACTCTTGTACCTGGAACTTTAACTGTGGAAGGTTTCTGAGGAGTTGGTTGGTCTCCTGGATTTGGAACACTTTCTGTTGTGGGTTTCTGAGGCGTTGAGGGGATTCCTGTACTTGGAACATTAACTACTGGTTTCTTAATTGGGACCTTAGATTCCTCTATAAAGAAAACAATGTAAAGTTAAAAATTTGCTAAATCTTGCTGACCATATAAAGCTTCCCTAGTCATTACTTGCTCAATGACTGTTCTTTCTCTCCCCATAAACACCTAGAGAGGACTTTTAGAAATCCAGCCCTTATTATGCCCTTCATCTGCTATATCGCTTTTTAATCCATGCATATTAACTATACACAGCAATGAGTTCCATAAATATATGTACTATAAATATATAATGTATTTTGACAATATTAAACTTCTCCTCTCTCCCATTATTCTTGTCCATTCCCTCAGTCTCATTTCTAATTTCTCAACTGAAAACCATTATACTAGGTAAAATAAATCAGTCTCTGAAAATTGAATGTTTTCTCTCATGAGTGGATTTTAGATTTTATACAGCTATATAAAATCATATATATATATATATATATATATATATATATATATATATATATATACATACATACATACATATATAGAGGCTACATCATATCCATGTGACTTAACTAGACTTATACTAATATAACATTTCATTATTTGCAATACAATTGCACATATAAGTTTTTTCTATGTAAAGAAAAAAGTTAGAATAACATCCCAAAGTGTGACACATCTCTCAATTTTCTCTTTAAAAACTGTCTCTTCCACTCACACAAAAGCATGTTTTTATATAAATATGACAACAGTCACTTTGTCCCTTGTCTTCAGGATGACCTAGTGAATGTGTAGGCTTACTCCTTGCCAACTGCCTTTGGCATGGTTTTACTAACCGCTTTCAGGCAGCCCTAAGTAAGATTGAACTTCATGGAGCCTTTGATCCTTCTAAGATTTGTCTTCTTCATCCCAACACCAAGGATACAAACACACAAGCAAATTAAGTCATTGCACTTTGTACATTCCCTCTGAAACATCACATTACCCCCCTTAAGTTATATAACTCCGGGCCAATTTTAATACACTAACAACAATAAAAAAAAAAATCAGAGTGTAGATTGCTTGACATCCATTGTGGAGAATGGTTTAGGTAAGTCAATTTTTACATGGACTGTCCCTGAAGTGACAACAGGATATATCCACTAATAATGCCCCCCTCCTCACACCAGACACTTTGTTCTAAGTGTCTATAAAATGGTACACATATTTTTAATGCTTTTTCTTGAACAAAAAAGGTCTATGTCAGTTTATTTATAATGAACAATTCAAAATTCCTTCCCCAAACTCATAAGGCTGTAAAAATGATTCTTTGTTCCCCTAAATTCTTGTTTTCAATCCAAAGGGTTTGCACGCTCCCACTGAGTTTTAATTTTCTCATGATTTCCCTTTTGTTCCTGATGCCTGATCTAAATTCCACGGTAGCAAGGAAGGAGGCGGTGAAGAAACACCACCAAGGTTGGAGGGCAGTAGTGACTTTTGGGACATGTGGATATGTGACTTAAAAAGGACCACATATCATGATAGGTTCAGCTCTCCTCTGAAATTCTGCTTAACCCTAACCACTGGTGATCACACTATTCCAAAAAACTTAATAAGTTTTTTTTTCCCTTTTTCTTTTGTTTTTTCTTTTAGCTATGGTAATAGGTATATGGAATTCTCCAATGGTGACTGCAGATCGGTCTGGTTTTTTTTTTTTTCTTTCTGTGCATTTTGTTGATACTAATATTAATCTACTCAACAAGGGACCAGAAGCAGGTGGTCATTCTAAGGTCAGGTGTCTAAGGGTTCTGGCATTGATTATTCAATAAAGAAGAACTCATCTGTGCACAGTGCCTTGGGCACATCAAAAGTAATTCAGTTTTCTATATACCAAGTTCAGAGTGAGCACCAAGTAGTGTTTGCACTCAGGATCTGGCTCAATATCACTGTAGATAGTGTGATAAGGAAGGACAGCAGCACACAGGTCCTAGGACAACAGGCCAGGCCTGCAGCTATCAACTGCTCTGCCAGAACCTTCCATGCATCCCGAATCTTCCAGGGCTTGGTGGGGAAGGTGACTTGGTTTCTGGTCTCAGCTGCTGGGGTGAGGCAATACCCACCTGAGTGATGGACCCTGTGCTCTGGGTGGTCTTTCCCTTAAAGCTCTGCTACAGACAGTGAGAAGAATACCAAAAATGGGGCAACTGCCCCACCGTGCCCCTCCCCCATCCTACTCAGGGTGTCAGCGCTGTTAATAATGAGCTACATGTCAGAGAGTACATAGTGCTGAATGCTGATATTCATTTTGAGGAAAGACACAATGCTATCTTTTTGTTTGTTTGTTGAAACAGGGTTTCTATGTGTTTCCGAGGTTATCCTGGAATTTACTTGATAGAACTTAAACTCACCTCTGCCTCCTGAGTACTGGGATTAAAGGCATGTATCACAACTGTCCAGTTTACATTGCTATTTTTTTTAACCAGGAAATCTTTTCATTTAACCCATGATTTTACTTGTCTTGAAAACCATCCAAACAGTACAGTATGCATAAATACATAAAGATGAAATTATGTGTACACAAAGAATATGAGAGATTACCTATACACTGGGGTGGTGGACTGCTCCATTGTCCTACATCAGACTTGCTCACAGTACAATATATGGTAGAATTTCCAAACAGGATGAAGCCTTTGTCACATGAATAAATGACCACCTGGCTATATTTATAAGAATCGCTTTCCCCTCGCATTATTCCATTGTTGATTTTTGGTGGGTCTGGACAAAATATTTCTTAAAAAGAATCAAAGTACTTTCTTTTTAATGAAGAAAAACTGATATTGCATTTTTATAAATAACACTAAAACATTTTTAAAAATTAAGATAATTAGAATCAATCATCTTTCTGAGCTCAGCCTTTCTGAAAAGTGGATACTGACAGTGCCTATTACAGTGGTTGTCAACCTGTGGGGCGTGGCACACGGTCTCCATTTTCACCTCCAGGGTAAGGAGTTTTAGGAGGTACAGGAACTTATTATAAGCTGAATTAAAAGTATAAATAAAGTCCAAGACATGTTATAATGGTTATGCTGTAAAAGAGATCTCTGACAGTTATGCTAACAGCAAGATCAGTGGGTTGCATGTTCTTTAGCACCATTAAGCTTATCAAGAAAACAATATAATTACACGTGCTCATTGAATTAAACAACCTCAAATGTCCATACACAGGCATAGAACATGAGAAAATTCATGATATGTTTTAAACTAAGCAAGAACAACCCACTTGTCTAGTCTAAACACAACGTGAAGGCTACCCCAGGAACACATGTATGGAACGAGAGAGGACAGACATTTACCAATCTAGCAAATTTTCCTGAAGGACTAAGGGATGTGATTTTTGATGGGAAAACTGTCAAACAAAGAAGTTGAAGGAACTTCTAGGCCAATCCATGTATAGACCAAGCAGTGTAGAGATATCAAAACCCAGGAGACAGGGGCTGGTTGATAGCTTAGTCAGAGAAGTACTTGCTGTATAAGCATTCCCCAAAACACATATAAAAAAGTGGGCTTGGTGTTGTGTACCTGGGGAAGATGGGGAGGTGGAGACAAGTAGATCCCTAGGGCTGACAAATAGCCTGCTTACTCAAATCAAGCAACCATGGGTCACTTTAGACACTGTCTCCAAAATCAAAAGTTATTAATGCCTGAGGTCATCCTCTATACCATGCATGCATACATACATCTGTATGTAATTTCATGCATACATATACTTGTACATACACGGACACACACACAGAGGGGGAGAAAGAGCAAGCAAGCAAGCAAGAGACAGAGAGAGCAAGAAAGCAAGGAGAGAGAGAGAGATTGATTCTTCAGGGCAGTCACTGTGGCTAGTACACACTTCTAATCCAAAAGGCGATGAGGTCGATGTTAAGTGTTATGGTAGACATGGCTTGAATGTCTAAGTTGTGCTACATAATTACATATGTCAAAGGATGTTCACAGTGGTATAGGAAAAAGGGCATTAGTTTGTAGAGCAGGGGCTAGTATTTATAGACAAACTTTGGCCTTGAAAATGTTAGGGGATTGGGGGGTGGGTATGGGGGACCTTTGGGATAGCATTGAAAATGTAAACGAGGAAAATACCTAATAAAAAATAAATAAATAAATAAATAAATAAATAAATAAAAAGAAAATGTTAGGGGCAGCCCTGAGTGTATGTAATACTCCAGATTCAACTCCCAGCAACCACATAGTGGCTCACAATCACCTGTAATGGGGTCTGATGCCCTCTTCTGGTGTGTCTGAAGACAGCTACAGTGTACTCACCAAATATATAAAACAAATAAAATTAAAATCTTTAAAATAAATAAATATATCTTGCCAAATGTAAGTCCATTAGATTAATGGTTTCCTTTGCAGACAGAGAGGAAGAAAATACACTCATTTGCTTTGTTTGTCCTAGGCATAGATTCTTGGTCCTCGTGTATGCTAAGGTCACTGTGTCCTACTAAGTCCCTGACATTTTAAAGTGTAGACTTTATTCCTTATGTCTTTCATTCTTTTGATAATAATCTTACAACTTTTTCAAATGGCTTCTAAAACCCTAATGTCAAAATTAATGGAAAGTCCAGTTTGTGTGTGTGTGTGTGTGTGTGTGTGTGTGTGTGACTATGAGGAGAAGAGTTGAAAAGTCTGCACTTTGTGACCTGACACTCTAGTAGCCAATGTGTGGAATCAGTTGATAAGGAACAACTAATAGGAACCCTGCTGTCAAGGAGCCCACTGTGTCAGGCCCATCATGGACCCTTCCTGCTAGACTTTCCATTTCTGTTTTCTCTTTAGAAGATGAGATTCTCAAGCAGAAGAATGGCTTATCATGCATCCTTATTTCTCTAATGATAAAACATAGCATACCTTAAAGCCTTCTAGGTTGTCAACTGAAAACTATACTCTTAAAAAGAGACAGGTAGGCAACACTGACTCTTAGAGAAAGAGCCAATTTTCAGAAAGAGACCTATATTAAATGCCTTCCAGTGAGAGATTAGCACATGGAACTTATCATTCTGACCCCTAGGAATATTTCCTTCCATAAAATTGGGAAACCAGCTTCTCTGACTATTAGAAGCAATGTTTAGACAGAAAATGGACAAATATAATATAGTTGCTTAATTCTTAATTAAATTATGTTATAGTTAAGAATATTACTGCTTAGAACCACTTTTAAGAGTCCTCCCACAGCTGATAAATTAAGAAGTTTGTCATTAGTAGAGAAACAGTTGAAAAGTAGGGGCACCACAAATATAGATGTGGATAGTTCTTGAATGAGAAGGAGTTAATATTGTTGATCCTGTGGCCCCACAACTTGAGTACTTTTAAAAGGAAACATACCTGTGCACACTGGAAATTCATCATCCCAATCAACAGTATTTCCTATAATAGTACATAAAATAGAGGTGATACCGACTAGCCTGTACCTAAAGGAGAGGGAAGGAAGGCTGTTATATTCATGACAGAAGGCTTGTCTTTTAAATTCTCCAGAACTTCATTTTAAAAGATTTACTCCACCAGAAAATAGAGACAAAATGACAGTTTTGATAACCATCTAGATGGAAATTTAAACAGTTAAAAATTTTAGCTCACAGAGATGATACTGAAATGGCAAGACTTGCAGACATGCAAATGCTTCTTTTGCTTGCAGCATTAAAAATACATATATAACAAAAATCTTCTAAAATCATGTGTGATGAGATCTTTCACTCCAAGTTCTAAAAGGAAGGGATCTTGCTTCCCTTGGCTTTTAGGAAAACATTTTGAGAACTTTCCACACATCTTTCAGGTGTTTTGATGAAACCCAGCCCTCCTTCCCGATTTTCTAACCCCTCATCTGGCTCTCCACCTGCTCCTTCCCAAACCCTGGGCTCTTATGAATCCACTAGACCCACGTAGCCCTATTTCTCTGTCGGAACGGGCAGGGGTGGTGACTGAACTCAGAACATAGAAAGGAACAAACTGGGTGAGTCACTGATGACACTTAAAGAACTTCCTTGTTCTACATGAAGCCCAAATGAAGACCTAAGAAAACTTTCTGATAGGAGGGCATTTCCACACTAGGCTTTTTTCTTAGCCCATGGTATAACAGTTTATTTGCATTTATTAAAACTGAGATGCAAATTACTATTTAAGCCAGTTTAAAGTTAGTTTCATTTCTAACACTTTAGGGATTGTTATTTTTGTATCATGGACATATATTTCAGTAGTAGCTACACTTATCACATTTAGAACTGCATATGTATTGGAATCTAAAAATCTAGAGAAATTAGAAGTATAAAAACTTTACCCTGGTCTACATTACTAAGTTTACTTGAAATTACTAAGTTTGCTTGTAACACATTACCACAAAGAGCTCATGACAAAGGTTCATTGGGGAACAGTTTCTCTTTTTTTCTTCAGTATACTATAGAAAATAGCTTTCATTTTGGCATTTACACACATGTGCACTACTGTGCATAGCACACACTCACCCTCACTCTCACTATGAGAGACTGTTTTAGTGCTATCCACCATTGACTACAGGCCACAAATCTATCAGTGTTCACTGAACTCCTAATTTCTTTAGTTCATTAATTGATTATAGAGTCTTAGAGTGATGAAACTTACCCTGGGTTGCATGAGAAGTTTATTTCTGAACCGAATAATATGCCGGTTGGTATGTTGATGTGACCATTATCCAGATCTTTAGGATTAGGGCATGATTTTTCTAAAAAAGAATTATCAAAAAAAACAACAACTCTCTAACCATACTCAATGTTAAGAGGGATTATGGCAGTAATTATTCATATACAGGTATTCATATATTATGCTGAAAGTGGATGGAGAAGAAAGAGGTCTTAAGGGGAGATGAAAGGAGGAAATGTAATGGTCTACGTGTAACAGGAGAGCAAAAGGCAAGAGAAACCTGGGACCAGGATCAGCAGGAATGTGATGGGTAGGGCAGAGGAGAGGAGAATGAGGGAGACCCAAGTGACATGGATGTCCGAAATTCCGATGGTGAAACACATCACTTTTATTTTAACTTAGATAAAGACTTAAATGGGGTAGGGAGATACAGAAAGCTGGTCTGGTAAAATGCTCTCCATGTAAGGGCAAGGACCTGACTTTGATCCCCAGGACCCACAGAAAAAAAGTCAAGCAGGGTAACAAGCATTTCTCATCCCAGAACTGAGTGGGCAGAGGCATGCAGAGTCCTGGGGCTCACTGGCCAGCCTGTGAAACCTCCTTGGGCAGCCCCAGGTCAAGGACAGATACTATCCATATGTAAGGTGAACAGAGCCTGAAGAACAATACCCAAGGTTGTCCTTTGGCCTCCATATGCATGGGTCCACAACTGCATGCACACAGAGGAACACAAACACACAAGTAATAGTAAGGACCTGGGGAAACATCTCAGTTAATAAGATGCTTGTTTATTGCAGGTGTGAAAACCAGAGATTGAGTCACCAGACTCCATGTAAACAGCTGGGCAGAGTAGCACACCTTCACTCCCAGTGATAGCAATGTGGGAGACAGATACTTGGAAGTGGTGGAGGGTGGGAAGGTAGGAAGAGGACAGTTAGTATACTCTATGAGTTGAAGTTCCAGACCAGAGGCACCTATGGTCTGGCACCTAGGATTATCCTATAACAGTCTCAACCAAATGCAAGTCTACTCATGCATGCATAGTCATGCATGCATTGAAAACATACACACACAGGTAACAAATGGAAATTTATTACAAAATAATGTGTTATTTGATTTACATGATTTTTACTTGTTAATTAAATCTTAGAACAGCAGGGAAAAAAACTAAATATCAGGCACACATACACAAATTCATCCTCTGAGCCACTGATAATTTCTAACCTTTCTTTTTCTTTAATTTTACATTCCTGTTTTATTGCCTCATAAAAGCAAGGTACTTGGAATATGTCGTCATTTTAGGTAACCTTAAATTCAGTAAACATGAGCTCTGTCAGTACATACTCCTATTATGTATATATTTGTCTAATAAAAAAATAACTCATGAATCTCTGAAGAAACATTATATATTTTTTTCCAGACATGGTATCTCCCCAAATACAGATGACTGTAATTACTTTTTAAATCATACTCACTTTTACAAAACTGAGCAACTGGAGACCATACTAAATCCTCAAGGCAAGTTGATTTTCCTGAGAGTGAAGGTTGTTTTCGAAATCCTGGCCGACACTCATATTCCACAATAGTACCAACTGGGAAAAAATTCATGTTGAAGTACTCTTTTTTGAGGGATGCAAAACTCAGTCTTTCTGGAGTATCACATGATTCTAAAAGAGTTAACATGGCAACAAAGAAATAGGAATGTGAACTTAGTTTATAATCCATGCAATCTAATAGCTAGTAGTTAATCTACCCCTTTCCCATCAACTATTTGCTTTGCATGGATCTCTATGTCTTTATATATTAATTTTTAAATAAATATGACTGTGGTATTCGTAGTTCATCAAGTGTAATCACATTCATACCTTCATTTTTCAATGACTAGAAGTCTGTGCAGTTTTCACACAGCAATGCCAATAACAATAGAATTTACTGAATACTTGTAAATGTTTTATACACACTTACTCATTGATCCTCACACTGCCTCTTGTAAAAAGAGTCAGATGAACCAGCCACGTACATAAAGTATACATCATGTGTGAACAGCTGAGCAAATGAGCTCTAGAGGGGCAAGGAGTACAGCAAGAAAGGGTTGCTCATTAGCTCAGTGGCCAAGCTTGGAGCCAAGCTCTTTGGCCTAAGAGGTACAGGTCTTGCCTACATTATCCATCTTCTGGTAGAAGGTTTCTTTAACTCTGAAATTGAGAGAAGAGTCCCCAAGTGTCCCCGCTTACATAACTCATGAGGTTGCTTGAAGGATTAGATGAATCAATACTGTGGAAACGTTACAAACTCTTCGTACCTGTGGTGAGAGTTTAGGGGCTATTTTTTGCCTTGTATGAGGGCTGAAAATGCAAATGAGAAGATGGATCTAGTGTGTTTTCAAAAGTTAGTTTTGAATGATTCTGGATTTACTACAGAGTCCCCTAATTCAGATCATTCAAAGGCAGCAATCAAGTCTTGCTTTTATCTTTACATTACTTTTGTGTAGTCAGTCATTCACTATATAGCAATATTCTGACCCATGATGGGCCCCATAGACAAATGTGGGGCCTGCAGGAATGCAATGGAACTGAAATATTCCTGTTGCCTAGCAACATCATGGCCATCCTAATGTAAAGTAACTCCTTGCTAACAAGTTTGCCCTGGTGCTGGGGTAGCAACCATAGTACATGAAAATCATGAGGAGTATAGCACATACAATCACATGGAGTAGATAGCATTTGATAAGTCTGTGTGTTGCCAGCTCATGTGCTTATCATACTATAATAAAAAAGAAAGAAAGAAAGAAAGAAAGAAAGAAAGGAAGGAAAGAAGGAAGGAAGGAAGGAAGAAAGGAAGGAAGGAAGGAAGGAAGGAAGGAGGGAAGAAAGAAAGAAAGAAAGAAAGAAAGAAAGAAAGAAAGAAAGAAAGAAAGAGAGAAAGAAAGAAAGAAGAAAAGAAAGAAGGAAGAAAGAGAGAAAGAGAAAGAAAAGCAAAGCAAAGCAACACAACTGCCAGGCAAGGTGGCCCACGCCTTTAATCCCAGCCCATGGGAGTCAGAGGAAGGCAGATTTGTGAGTTCGAGGCCAGCCTGGTCTACAAATTGAGTTCCAGGACAGCCAGGGCTACACAGATAAACCCTGTCTCGAAAAACAAAAACAAAAACAAAAACAAAACAAAACAACAACAACAACAAAAAAGAGTGAAGAAAAGAAAAGCAAGTATCATGGCTTATAATTCAAGCTACTTGAGAGGCTGAGGCCGGAGGATTTTGATCCCAGGAGTTGAGGCCAGACTGAGCAACATACAGTAATCTAATGTTGATTTTTTAAAAGAAAATTAGCATAGCCGTGGTGCACAATGTATATACAGCATAAATAGCAGACAGTAATGCCTTAAGCCTGGAGAACCTTCCTCTCTTTCTGGCTAATGTGTTCTAACTGCCAACAGTAGTTAGTAGACTTACATGCTATAGAGGTTTATAAGAAAAGAACAAAGCCATGGGTTTCATAGAGAACCCTGGTCAGTACACATACCGTCTAGTATAATGTTCAGATGATATGCCAGAACAACCTAAAACTATATCTTAAAGATAACATAGGGCTATATGTACAACAGATTTTTTTGAAGTAAGACCTCAAAATGTCTCCCAAGAGTTGTATCCATTACTTAACAAAATAGAGTTGAACAAGACAGATCACCAGGGTGTGTGTCTCAGGGTAATTGCCAAATATATTCACATATAATTTACTCTCTAAACAGTACCTATCTTTTTTTTTTCTCTACTAGCCTGTACAATAGAAAGAAAAACTCTTAATGAAGAAGCAGGACTTGCCATAGGAAGTACCACCTTCAATTAGCTCGAGTGTAAACTGCCAACATGTATACCCTGGGGTTTAATAATGCTAGAAAACTATCAATTACCAGTCACTCCAAAGAGGCATAAAAATAACCTCAACGAGATCCACATTCCCAAAACTTTTCAGAAAGAGAAATGAAGAACTTACTCTCACAGAATGTTTCGTGGCTCGACCATTGGCCATTTTCAAGACAGACAACTATGTTTGACTTGTCTGGAACTTGTTTAAAGCCGTTATTACACGAGTATGCCACTTTGCTTTGCTCAGCAAACTTGGAGTGTCTGCCCAAGATTGGCCTGGCATTAGGAATGTCTGGAGGTGGGCCGCAGTCTCCTAGGAAGAAAAGAGCAGGTGTAAAACTGAAGTTGGCAAGGAGCTTTCTTTCCCCAGACCTGGAACAAGAGAAGCAGCAATGGCTCTTACCTTCCTGCCAGGGCTGAACTTGCCCCTCAGGAACTTGCAATGCTTGGACTCTCGTGAACACAAGACAAAAACTAAGTGGGGAGTAAATTCCCACCCGCCTTGAGTCATTCAGAATCTACTTAATATTAACACTGCAGCGAGCAAGGCGCGAGATAAGACACCTGGTCACTGCTCCCGACTGGTCTCTCACTTGAGCAGGTGGCCAGCCATCTACTTTAAGAATAAAAGAGCCAGGAGCAGGGTTGGAGATTCGCACTCAACCCTCCCTTTTGGTGTTGCCATGGTCTCTGATCACGGAGGGGAATCCAGTCACAGCCCACATAGCCCAGCATTCTATCCCCATCCCTCCCACTGGCCGCCTGCACCCAGCAGCAGAGCCCCCAGTTACTGGGAAACAATGTCTGTTGAGCATGCGCCCTCCTGGCGGGCAGCCAAATGGCAGTTGCAACTAGCACCTGGCACATGGTCACTCACCGCACACAGTTTGGAACAACAGCACCAGCGATAGTGACAGCACCAGCAGCAGTGGTGGTGATGACCAAGTCCCCGGCGCCTGCGCGGGGATCATAGCCCCAGGTGGAAGAGACCATGCCAGGATTTGGCCGGAGCTGTTTTGAGGCATGGTTAATTGAGCAGCTGAGGCCGGGCGGGGCAGGGCTCTCTTCAACCTAGGTGAGGCAGCCCGCGTGCAAGAGGGGGCGTTCCCTCGTTAATGAGGGCGGGAGCCTGGCCTCCAGTTTCACCCAGGGGACCTAGTTGTCCAGTGGGCCTGCTGTGACTTTAGTCCATTGGAAGTGGGGTCTGGGAGTGTACCTTCTAAAGGAGTCTCACAAAGGTAGAGTGTTTTATAACTATCAAGTGTGTTTCTTCTCATAGTTGTTAAAAACTTGACCCTTCCTTCCTTATGTGCCACTAGAATGTCAGGGCCCAGAAGTGACAGAAGTGGTGTCACCTGGACCTTCATTTATTCCCTGAGAGCTCTCTGTGACCTCATTCACTACTTTTTTTCTGCCCTGCTGTAGTTAGCTGAGTCAAAACCCGGATAGGGAGCTCTCATAAACCCTACATGTGCGTTAAATAAAGATCATAGCTTTATAGCTAGATAGAACAGTGAGCTCCAAAACTATCTTATTGGCCAGGCAGTGGTGGCACACGCCTTTAATCCCAGCACTGAGGCAGAGGCAGGTGGATTTCTGAGTTCCAGGACAGCCTGGTCTACAGAGTGAGTGCCAGGACAGCCAGGGCTATACAGAGAAACCCTGTCTCGAAAAACAAAAATCAAAGAAACAAACAAACAAACAAAAAAACTATCTTATCACCGAGTTAAGGAACACCAATCAGTCTCAGCTTTCAATTTCTAAAGTACTTTATTTTCAGTAATAGGTTTTTTTCCAAAGAAATGAGTTTAAGAATTAATGGGTGGACCCTTAAGTAATGCTTGCCACCACCCAAATATTTACAATACCCAGGAGAGAAAGAATAAAAAATATCACATGATGCATTTACTTACTTTTTAAAAAGGCATGCAATAAAATATGAGCATTACTAAGACGATAAACCAGAACCTTCAAACTGATAACTTAGGGTATTTTTTTTTACATGCTGGCCCAGATTTTCTATATTCCACTTGCTTTATACATGTACCATTTTCCAGTTCCATTTCTTCATAAAGTGGAAAAGCTATCAACATTTCACAGATGAGAGGACCGATAGTTCTTTCAACAAAAATTAAGACGTGCCCAGATTAAAATGCAAATCTAGCTTGATTCTAAGACTTTTGTGTGTATGCTTCTGAATTTGTGCCTGTGTGTGTGTGTACCTGTGTGTGTGTGTGCCTGTGTGTGTGTACCTGTGTGTGTGTGCCTGTGTGTGTGTACCTGTGTGTGTGCCTCTGTGTGTGTGTGTGCCTGTGTGAGTGAGTGTGTGTGTGTGTGTGTGTGTGTGTGTGTGTGTGTGTGTAGGACACAGGACAGTCTCAGGTGTCATCCTCAGGAACACATGCCCAAGTCCTTTGAATAAAGTCTCTCACTGGAAGAACCTGGGGCTCAGTGACTGGGGCAGGCTGGCTGGCCAGGGAGGCACCTTTCTGTCTCCCTGGTGCTTGGATTACAGGTGCACATTAGCACACGTGGTATTTTTACCTGAGTCCTGGAGTTGACTTTAGGTCCTCATGCTTGAACAGCAAACATGTTACCAACTAAGCTATCTCCCCAGCATATTCTTTGTAAGGAACAATTATCAAAGATTTGTCCTACCTAGAGCACAGTGAATTATCAAAGAGGTTTGGAAACCTAGGACCTTCTGGTGTGAACACTTAATTCATTGTTTTGATTCTGTACTCTGGAAGCTAGCTATGTGTTCTTCAGCATCTTGTTCCACGTTGACTTGAAAATGTCTCAGAACAGTTTTTGGTCCCTATAGATCTCCAATTCCCAAATGACACATTTATATAATTAGGTTAGGAAACAAAGACATTTAAGTCTATGATTTTGCAGGAATAAGAAAGCACAGTCCTTGCCCAGGTAGAAAGACTAAAGCATTTAGGAATATTTCCTTTCGAGAATCCAATCTCTAGTTATATGATCAAAACTATTAGTATCAACAGCAAACTACATGGTCTGGAGTTCAGAAAGAAAAGTGGATACAGCAGTCTAGAGACCCACTATTTCTACCAAACTGGTCTAACAAGTGTTGGTTTGTTGGTACAAAGCATGTGGAAAGAAAGAAGAAGGTTATATGCTCATGGTCAGGAGAGCCAGGCACTTTCTAGGACTGAGCAACAGACTAAAAAGATATTTGAGGAGCCTGTATGTGGCAGGCTGCTCAGAGTGTTGAGATTTGGTCTGTTGCTATATGGTGTAATGCTAAATTCTATATTGAAGGGTCTAGGCCTTCAAGTGACAGCTCATGTTTATAAGCTTTAGTTGTGCAAATCTTTTCCCTTGATTTAAAACTATTGGTTAAATGAAATTGGCTATAGCCATTTACTGGAGGGATTAGATGTAGGTGGGTTTGGAGTACCAGGATGGGGAAGGAGAAACTAGGGAGGAGGAAGATGGGGGGGGGAGCATGAGGGGGAGGACCCGTGAGCACATGGCCAGGAAAAACAGCAAGTATCTGGGGTACACCACTGGGGAGGTAGCCAGGCCTACAGACAGAAGAGTAGAGTGACAACCGCCCACCCATAATTGTCAAAGTCAAATAAAATAACCCCAGACTGTCACATTTATTTGTACGCTGGACAGGGATAAGTTTAAGTTGTTTGTAGTGCAAGTGAGTATTCCCTACTGTTTCATTTCTTACAGGGGAAGCAAGGGCTAATTTGGAAGTTGTATACAGATTCTGGAAACAGAGTAACTCCAAAGGCACAGCAGCAGTCAGGAGGTTAACAGTAGGGAACAGAAATGCCTCCATTTCAGTTTTTTAAATAATAAGTCTATATTAAGGAAATAAATCTGTTACTCTTTAAAAAAGAAAACTTAACACAATTATTATAAACCCTTGCGTTTCCATTCTTGCTCAGACCAAAGACATTCTGAAGGAGGAGTCCACCGCATTTGACAACTGAACAGAAGCAAAATAATCTTAAAGGTGACTCTGCACTTTGGGCATGTGTAAGGTGAAACCAGGAGGCAATTTAGGGAAGAAATAACCACTTGGCTTTCTGCTGGCTAACTACAAAATGCAGTAGCAGCATAGCTAAGTGGAAATACACAGCATTGAGATTGGAATGTAGGAGATTGGGATGGAACCTGGAGAGACATGGCTTAAGAGAAAGGTGTTGAGGGGGTGGCCAGAAACAAGGAGAGAGCAGACAAAGTCTTGAAGCCACAGCTTAGAATCAACAGGACAGGTGAGAAGGTGTAAAAACGGAAGAGGGCATTACAGTTTCTGAAGGACAAGGCTCCCAAACTGACAGTCACATAATAGTGTCATCTTTCTTACAGGGGAGGAGGCCATTGGAATTCAGGGATGTAAAAGAAATTTAACCATATAACCAGCTTAGAGTCTGGAGGTCTCAGGCTGTTCTACCTCCCCTCTCTAATCCAGGACATCTCCCAGCTGACAAGGTCAAGACAGGAGGAGGATTTTTAAGCTCTATCAGATCTGTCAGGTCCCCCTACAAAGAACAGTCTAGATGCCTTCCTATTAGCCTACAGTAGTTCCCCCCACCCCCACCCCCACCCCCCCACTTAATCCTAATATAGTTTCCTGTTTATCCCTTTACAACACTCTGCTTTCCCTTCCTTTAAACCTCCTCTTCTTTCCTGGTCCCTTATTCGACACCTAACTTCTGTGGATTTTCTGAATGAAGCACACATGACTGAAGCTAACACTGGCATTTAAGAGAAATGCAGTGTTTGCCTTTCTTGGTCTGCATTCCTCCCTCAGGGTGATTGTTTCTAGTGCCAATCATTGTCCTGCAAATTTCAAAGTTTTATTTTACTTTACAGTTGAACACTATGCCATTGGGTAAATAAAAAGCCATTTCATTATCTATTCTTCAGTCGATAAACATCTAGGCTATTTTCATTTAGGAGTTTTATTTACCAAGAATTCAGTAATTAAGGAGGCAGTGTGGTGCAGTAGTTGGGGTTGAAGTGTCTATTGGTTTCTCACTGGGCTCAAGTTCAGTATGCAATGGTTAGAGTAGCCAATAATATGTGACATGTTCACCTGGCAGAATGACCTCACTCTGCTTCTGGTGTGTGTGAGAGAAGATTCTTCAGCCAAATGGGAGTGTAGTGTTAGCCGCACTTGAGCAAATGTTTCTTCGACAGGGCATGGGTTTATGAGATTCCAGTGAATTGTTGCTGCCAAAAACGCAGTAAGAGAAAGAACAAGAAAGTTTGAGCATGTGGTTGTGTGCTTGGGGGTGGGGGTGGGGTGGGGAATAGGTGAGAGTTTGTGTTTGTGTGTGTGCACAAGTTTCCATGATAAAAGATGACACAGTACAAGGGCAGAGTGGACAAGTTTGAGATTCAGACATGCACAGGCTCAAACACTAACACCGTTGCTCCCTTGTCTTCTATATGGCCGAGTGTCAGGCCCTCTAAACAAACTCTGGGTATAAAATAAACATAATCCTATTACCAACCTTGTAATGTTGTGAGGAATAAAACAAATCAGGCTTATCTAACATTTGGGACTTTGCTCAGCTTTCTGTAAGTACTTGGCAGTAATTAATGGCAGTGTCTGACATGGACAAACATTGCAGATATCAAGTGGGGCCTGCCTATGGTCATATGATCTGTCAGGACATAGACTAAATAAACCTATTTAAAATGTCAGATTTTTCAGAAGAGATGGGAGTGGTGCTGAGCTAATCCAGTTGTACTCATTGCACAAATTGTGCAAGAGAAGCATAAGGAGTGGGGAGTTTTCACTCCCTGGCAAATATTATTATTTGATCAAATATTCCAAATTGTTGGATTGTTGAAGTCTTACCCAAGCTCCCTGCATCCCATCTGTGATGTATTTGCCTTAATTTATGGCTTTGCAACTGAAGAAGCAGATCAACATTCTGTCAAGTAGTCTTATACAAGGTGTAGAGAAGAAAGAAACACCCTCAGGGAAACATACTATGTGTGCTTTTAGTTTGAGACATTGCCTTGCTCAGCCATCACAGTCTTGCTATCTTTATAAACTGTTGTTACACATACTGTGTCGTTCTGTCAAAAACAGCACACCTGAAACCACTCCCCCCTTCCTAATTTAGCACATCTGCCCTGGTAATGTTAACTCTGTATTGTGGTTTGGATGTAGTTTGCACACCACCCCTAGACCCAACTTTCATGTGTTAGGCTTGGTTCCCAGGGAGATGGTATTGGAAGATGCTATAGAGCCTTTAAGGGCTTAGGCCAGGAACTGTTGCTCTTCTGTAACTAGTTCTCTCATCTCCACACTCCTTACCATTCTCTTGCACAATTTGTGCATTAAATACAATTAAAGTTACAACCCATTTTTGCTGCTAGGCTTTGCAGAAGGTGGTGTCTTCTATTCTATCACTAATACTGATTATTTTGTCTTCACTGTGTGTTTGAGTTTTAGTCTCCCCCTCCACCCCCAGAACCTCTAGCTTTAAGATTCCAGGAATTTTTCATTCCTGATTCTTCCCTGTGCCACTCACTCACTTTCATCAAAAACAAGGGAAAGGTTCTCATGTACCCAGGCTGGCCTCAAACTCTATATGTAACTGATGATCTCAAACTTCTAATCCTCCTGCCTCCACCTCCTGAGTGTATGCCCCACTGCATCCAATTCATATGGCAAGGAGGATTAATCCAAAGGTTTCATACATGCTAAACAAGTGCTCTGCCTGAGGCCCTGGTGATGGAGTGTGGGCATTTTGCCCCTCTTCTAGACATGGTCACACCAGACAAGGTCAGCAGCTGTGTACTGGCACCAGGGCCTAGAGGGCTGGAGTCTGGAAGTTTGCATGTGGAATTCCCCTAATATGTGCTTATCAAAGGCTTTATTTGCCAACTCAGGATGTACCTCACTAAAGAGGAACTTGAGATATCATAAGTTCCTGTGTTTCTGCTATCTAATGTTCTTTCCTGATCTGTTCTCTGTTTCCCTATTCAAGGGGAGTTACAAAGAGCTATGCCATTAATAATCTGGCTGGCCTGGCTCATGAGCCCCTGCAGTTTCCCACCCCAGTCTTTGGCTTTTCCTTCCTCTATCTTTTCCATCCCCACCTTTCCCCATCTCAGGACCCTGTTCTGAATGCTGACATGACTGGTCTGGGTCACTACCAACTGGGCCACATGCACAGCCTTTCTCTCTTTTTAATACTTAGCTTATTTTATCCCTTTTATGCGCCTCTCACTGTGGGAAAATGCAGCTCCAATATTTTGTTAACTCTCCCTAATTTTTTTTTTTACTTCTGAAGTCTCTTTATAACTTAAATCTGTAATTTGTATATATTTTCATGTACAATATTTTTTACAATACCGTAGAAATGAGGTTCAGTTATTTGCCATATTCAAAATAACTATAAGTTCTTTTGTTAGTAACACGATGATCACTGGTTAAAACAGTAAGTATCAAGTTTTTCCTATTTCAAACTTAGTTAAGTAGTGTCCTGTGGAAGAATTAACTCTGGGATAGAAAATTACAAACTACACAGTGACCTGAAGTCTCATCAAACTTTCACTGGTAAACCCAGCATCCACTTATGTCCTTGTCCAAAATCATGACTCCGGTCCTTCTGCCAATGCTTGCTTTTCTAAATGGATAACTCCCCCTCCACATATTCACTAGAAATCTCCTGTGCCACGGACCGGCCTCAGTCAGCCCCCCTCAATCAGTGGGAGAAATCAGGGTCCCGGTCAGATGGGCAGGAGTCGGCAAGAAATGACAAATAAATAGGGACACAAGGGAGTGTGCTGTATCTGAATGCAATTTGTCAAATTGAACACCAGACTTTTAATACAGAAGAAAATAGGGAAGTTAGGTGACACTTCAGCAAGGTACACTGAGGTTACTAGATGCTTAATGACCCTTACACAAAACAGAGGAATGCAAACATAAAGACTGGCAGGAACTGGGCAATAAAACAACTGAGACAAAGTCAGCTCTAAGGTCTGCCATATTCTTAGAAGCCAGGTGTAAGGTCTTTACACTCCTGGGGCAAGGACTTTCATGCCCAAGTCATGGTTCTAATTAGGAAGTTCTGCTCTAGCTAACCTTCTCAAAAATAATGCAATATTCTAGTTCCTCCTCAAATTACAGCCAGATATACTTCCTAAAGCATTGTAAATTCCTGTATATGTGAGTGGCTCAGCTTTTATTCTAAGTGATCATGTGGGGGGGGGGGACTTTCTACTAATGAGTAATGTAGTCTGCCATAATTAACTACAATAAGAATTCTAAACTTGCTTTGTGTACTGGATAGTTTTGTGTCAACTTGACACAGCTGGAGTAATCACAGAGAAAGGAGTTTCAGTTGAGGAAATGCCTCCATGAGATCCAGCTGTAAGGCATTTTCTCAATTAGTGATCATGGGGGAAAAGCCCCTTGTGAGTGGGACCATCTCTGGGCTGGTAGTCTTGGTTCTATAAGAGAGCAGACTCAGCAAGCCAGGGAAAGCAAGGGAGTAATATCCCTCCATGCCCTCTGCATCAGCTCTTGCTTCCTGACCTGCTTGAGTTCCAGTCCTGACTGCCTTTGGTGATGAACAGCAGTATGGAAGTGTAAGCCGAATAAACCCTTTCCTCCCCAACTTGCTTCTTGGTCAAGATGTTTGTGCAGGAATAGAAACCCTGACTAAGACACTTTGCCAAACTTGCCCTGAGATTTCTAACTCTATGTAATAGGTAGTTAATGCCTGATTTCTTTCACTATCTCTCTTACAATACTAGAGGCAATTCTGAATGTCACTGAATAGGCAACATTCTTACTGAATTCTAAGCCCAGGGTCGGCTCAAGGACTATCTAGGGCACTGGTGAAGGCTAGGAAGCAAAGTTTGATTTTGCTTAGGTATTTGGAAAGTCATTGCTTGGAGGCACCTATAATAAAACCATACTGAGAGAAAGCACACAGATCCATTCACAAGGACAAGTTTGGAGCATCCATTATATAGGATGCCACAGTTCCAGGAGACTAAGTTTCCGTGAATTTTTCGCCTCAGGACTGCATCCAGGTTTCTAGCCCTGTCAATCGAGTCACTACTAGAGTGGGTGTGGCATTTCCTCCTTTCTTTTATCTTTTAGAAGGGGACTCCACACGTCCTGCCTTGCCATTGCTACAGATCTCAGAAGAACTCTAAGCATGAGTGGAAACACAACAATTACTAATAAAATAATGTCAATAATAATAGCAAGCAAGATTATATTTTGAACCCAATCCAAGGGATTCAAAGCACTTAGGTTATTCTCTAAATCTCTGGCCAATTCATCAATGTTCCAAGTGTCCAAATATGAAATTTCTGCTAACCTAGCTTTAATATTTACTATATCCTGTCTCAATCTATTGCTAACATTGCATCATAGAGAACTGTAGCTAACTTTCAAATATGTCTCTAAAAATGACCAGAACCAGGCTTCTGTATGTCTGGTTGTCAAGTTGACTATATTTGGAATGAACTACAATCCAGAATTGGAAGGGTCACTTATCTGGAGGCTGGGAGATAAAAGTTTCTGATCAGGATCTTGGTATGGAGATCTTGAGGCATAGTGGCTATGGATTCCAGAAGATTAAGACAGGGAGATCTCTGAGTTCAAGGACACACCTTTAATCTGGGTTACACCTTCTGCTGGAGACCATATAAGGACATCGGAAGAAGGGAGTCTCGCTTTCACTCCTTTGCCTGCTTGCCCTGTGAGACTGAGTAACTGCTAGATCCTTGGACTTCCATTCACAGCTACTACTGAACCATTGTTGGGAACTAGACTGCAGACTGTAAGTCATCAATAAATTCCTTTACTACATAGAGACTATCCATAAGTTCTGTGACTCTAGAGAACCCTGACTAATACACCTTCCAAATAAAGAAATAACAATTTCTAATATTGGATTGATTATTAGAACAGTCCATGACTAAATATGAATAACTGGTCACATTAAAGGAAAGAGAAGAGTCATCATAACTTCTCTTTTTGATTAAGTTTTTGAAGGCAGTTTCCAGTCTCCATGTTCTTAGTCCCACAAGGTCTAAAAGTTTGAAGCAAGGCAGCTTGTCCAATCTGAGATCAGGAACTTATGTCCAAAACAGCCTTCCTGTCTTCATTGTCAGGAAACTCTGCAAGCTCACAGGTCAGCATCGTTCTTTGTCCCAGCATCAACATATCTCACCAATCACTGTGGGAGCTAGCATGCTCCTGTAGCATTCTGTGGAAAAAACACAAACATGACCTCTTCCCCATATTAAATACCTGAATAGGATCATGTCATGTGCCAGTATGTGGATCCTTTCATTTCACCTAGGCAGGAGCATGCCTGGTTGTAGGGTGCCATAGACACGCAGAAAGTTTCTTGGCACCCAAATTTTAATTTTTTTTGAAGATATTGATTTAAAGTTCCACAGTACCTTTTCCTTGAGAATTAAAAAAAAAAATCTCAGTAACATGGGTAATATTAAATTGTTGATAAAACATTTCAAATGTTTGACTGTACTAGCCAGTTTCAATATCTGTTTCAATCTGATTTGGAACACTAAGCATAAAAAAAAATTAACATAGGCAATGATTAATTATACTTTTAGTTGCTTTTCTTGTTAAAGCAGTTGTTATTAGAAAGACTGAAACAGTATCAATAGTCACATGTGCATATTTTATTTTTCTAAAATCAGAAATGAGTATCCATTTGCAATAATTGATTAAGTATAAGTCCTCGAGAATTAACACCATTATGTGTTATACTGAGGAGACCAAGAACAAGTCTTTACAATATGACATGCACATTCTCTAAAAATACCAAATTATCTCAAGCCATTACTGTTTTGATGATGTAAAGAATGAGAGTATATGGCCAAATATTTTTGTGTAAGGCCTATAATCTGCCTGGGATATAAATCTGGGGTGACATTGCCTTAAGAGGTCTTGTCCAGGCAATCTAGAATGAGTCCTTAAATGTCCAGAACAGTTATTTTTTCTTAACTTGAGTTGTATATGTATAAACAATTGCAAATTTGAGAATTAGCAGTATCTAAAAAATGGAACAATTTCAAACTACTTTAAGCCTTGATATATATATACATACATACATACATATATATATATATATATATACATATATACATGTATGTGTGTATATATATATATACATATATATACACACATGTATATATGTATCTATGTGTGTGTGTATATATATATATATATATATATACACACACACATAGAGAGAGAGAGAGAGAGAGACTATTAGTATACAAATTAAAGCTTGATTTTTTTAAGATTTCAAAACACTGTCTACAGCACACTATTCAATTATCTGGCTACAACACTATTCAATTATCTGTGTTGAAGTAGGAGGAAACTCAAAAGAATAAACATGTGATCCAGTCACATATACTTCTCTTCCATAGAAGTGCTGTTTATAAATACAGTGGACATATTCTTTATGGGATGTATTGAGGAGAGACCTATGGGGTGCCACTAGGCAGGAATCTAACTTTGGCCAAGGACAAGGAAACAAGCCTCAATCTATAGGCTGTAATAGGGAAGTAGGCCAAGGCAGGAACTCCAATCTCAGGGTGGAACAAAGAAGCAGGCCCCAGCCAAGATCCTGGATCCTGACTAGGACAAGCCTCTCTGAGGCTGCTCTGAGCTTTGCATTAACTCAAATGTAAATATTTCTTAAACTGAACATACTGCCTGAGTCTTGGCCCTCCAAGCAGTGAGGCCCTCCAGCAGTGAGGACAGATTCCAGGGGAACAATTTGACTGTCTGTCTATGCCTCTAATTTTGAACAGTCTTTCTTGTCCTTTCATTGACATTTTTTATAACCTTTTATGGTCCTGCAAGGCCACAAACATAGCCAAACTGATTGTGTGAGGGTCTAATTTCTGCACAAAGACGAATATATCTAGTTAACTCTCCCTTGCTCTATATGGCCAAATGGCCAGTGAGCTGCATTATCGCTCTCATAAGATGATTACTCTTGTAATAATCTTAATATATTGGTGGGTTAAAAATCTTAAGCTTGCGATCAAACTGCAAATGCAGTCAATGGAACACTGGCAATTTTAACTAGAATTTTTAAGTTTCTTTTGCAATATTAGAATATATCTATAACTTTTGGGAAGCAATACCCAATTTTAAACAATTTATTCTCTTAAAAGTCAATACCAGAAACATCACTATCACATTACAAAGTTTGGCTGCCAATTCATATATATATGAATGCATGACAATGTAAATTTTAATATTTTATTAAAGAGAAATTGTTTTGAATCTTATCTCTATAAGTCTACTTTCTAGGATTAAAAATTATATAAAATGTTATCCCAATTTAGAAGAGGGCCTAGAGGCCTAGTTTTCTGGGCTGGTTTATGCCATGTGCTGTTGTTTAAAAATGACTCCAGCCCTGAGTTACCACTTTTAAGCTAACTTTGTTACCAGTGTTACACCTTTTTAATCATACCCAATAACTTATAAGCCAATACTCTATGACCAAGACATGCAGAGCATATTTATACCTTTAAGACCAGTCAAAAACCAGATGAACCTGCTACACGAATCCTATAAATTTAAACCAAAGAATTTTACTTTTTCTAGTTATAATTTCAAGATAAAAAGCACTTTGTCATTTGTTAAACCCAATAATCACAATTGCTGAGAATTTTCTAGGTAAAAACAACTATCAGCTTATATGCCTGAGAACTAAGAAGTGTAGAGTCCTTTTTGAAAACATTTTTTCAGCAGGGGTTCTCCTGCTGTGCTTGATTCTTAAGGTGCAGGGCCACTCTCAGCCTCCACTGTGCAAACTGAGACTAAATCAGCAGATAAAGTTTTAACCATTTTTTTTTCTTTTCAACATGAAACATAGAACAGTTAGTCAGACAACAAAACAAAAACATACATGAATTGACACGTGGATAGATTGGTGCACCAAACACAAACAATACAAAGAGGGTAGAGAACTTGATGTAACCAAAACTAAGGATGTCTCCTGTAGGGGCCAGAGAAGAAGCAGGACTTCTCCCAATTTCCCTCTGTCCCTGGGAGAGCTCCAAAATTCATTTTCCTTTCCTTTTTTCTTTCCTTTTTCCCTTCCCTTCCCCCCTTTCCTTTCCCCCTTTTTCCCCCTTCTTCTTCCCCCTTCTTTCCCTTCTTCTTTCCCCTTCTTCCCCTTCTTCTTTCCCCTTCTTCTTCCTCCCTTCTTCCCCCTTCTTCTTTCCCCTTCTTCTTTCCCCTTCTTCTTCCCCCTTCTTCCCCTTCCCTTCCCTTCCCTGCTTATAAGAGGCAACTTGTTAAACCAAAATTTAATCCCAAAATTCCCTAAACAGCTTCTGGAAAGCATCCAAAGCGTCCAATACATCCAATTCAAGGGCAACTCTCTGAGAAGAGACACAGCCATCTATAAAACCTGCTCTGCCTGCTCTTCCACTTTCTGCAACCAACAAAAACGCCATCCACAAAATGTAAATAAGGTAATAGTAGGAATTGAGCTGTTCTTCTCTTTTAATGCTTTAACCATAACTTTTAATTTCATCTAAAATATCAGAATCCACAACTTGAAGTTTTTCTTATAACTGGGGCTATGTCCTATAAATAGGTCCACAGTTCCTGAATGGGGCTAAGAGACTGCCCCTTATCTAGTTTTTTTCTTACCTGCTTCTTTAGTGAGCAGAGTCCCATCTTTATGGGACTTTGATTTACATTCATTCCTCCAAGGTTCTCTTCACCACAGCGTGAGCAGAGACATGGAGGAGGCCCTTCTTGTTTCCCGAGGGATTTTTACAATCCTTCCTCAGATGTCCCTGTTTTTTACAAAGGAAACATGCAGCTTCATTCCACTAAGAATGCTTTTTATTATCACAGGTGTTCTTAAAATTGGCACTGAGTTTCTGTCCTTTCATTGCTACAGCATAGGCCTTTTCTACAGCTGGTGAGACGTCTGATCGAGTTTTAATGTCAGACTGCCCCATGGTAAAGCTTACTCGTCATCCTCAAACTGATGAGTCTTTATCAGTTGGTCTGCAGCACCAAGAGGAGATCCTATCCTTGCCTGAGAAGTAAAGAAGAAAAAGAGATAAAATCTTACCTGTGCAGGGTTCCTGTTCAGGCGCCTTGTCCTCAGCCAAGCCCCCTCAATCCAGAGGAGAAATCAGGGTCCTGGTCAGATGGGCAGGAGTCGGCAAGAAATGACAAATAAATAGGGACACAAGGGAATGTGCTGTATCTGAATGCAATCTGTCAAATTGAGCACCAGACTTTGAATACAGAAGAAAATAGGGAAGTTAGGTGACACATCAGCAAGATACAATGAGGTTACTGGATGCTTAATGACCCTTACACAAAACAGAGGAATGCAAGCATAAAGACTGGCAGGAACTGGGCAATAAAACAACTGAGACAAAGTCAGCTCTATCTAAGGTCAGCCATATTCTTAGAAGCCAGGTGTAAGGTCTTTACACTTCCAGGGCAAGGGCTTTCATGCCCAAGTCATGGTTCTAATTAGGAAGTTCTGCTCTAGCTAACCTTCTCAAAAATAATGCAATATACTAGTTTCTCCTCAAATCACAGCCTGATCTACTTCCTAAACCATTGTAAATTCCTGTATATGTGATGCTTGGCTTTTATTCTAAGTGATTGTGTGGGGGGACTTTCTACTAATAAGTAGTCTGACATACATAACTATAGTAAGAATTCTAAACTTGCTTTGCTAAGCTTGCCCTGAGATTTCTAACTCTTATGTAGTAGTTAATGCCTGATTTCTTTCACTATCTCTCTTACAATATTAGAGGCAATACTGAATAACACTGAATAGGCAACATTCTTACTGAATTCCAAGCCTAGGGTAGGTTCAAGGACTCTCTAGGGCATGGGTGAAGGCCAGGAACCAAGGTTCAATTTTGCTTAGGTATTTGGCAAGCCATTGCTTGGAGGCACCCATCATAAAACAATACTGAAAGCAAGCACAAAGATACATTCGCAAGCACAAGTTTGGAGCATTCATTATATGGGATGCCATGGTTCCAGGATACTAAGTTTTATGAACTTTTTGCCTCAGGACTGTGTGCAGGTTTCTAGTCCTGTCATGCAAGTCACTACTGAAGTGGGTATAGCACTCCTGGATTCTGCATTTCTGATTCTTTCAAGATCTCTCATGCTCACTTATTTTTCCTACTTCCATTTTGGAGCCAGCTATTTCAGAACCCTAATTTCATTCACTGAAGCTAAAGGCATTTGGAAATAAGAATCTTAAGGTCCTCATTTAACTGGAGTTTTCAAGGCAGATCATACACATACATAACTGTGGTGTTTGTGTGTAATTATTAATTCCATATGCCAACTTGTACTCAGAAAGGGTTTCCCAGAAGGCTGGTAAAACATTATCTCTGGGTGAGCCTTGGGATCTCTCTAGACCATAAGCATTTGAATCAGGAGGATAAATAAAGATCAACCTCACAATGTGGGCAGCTGCCATCTAATTCATAGAGCACACACCCAAACAGGTTGAAAAGGTGGAGACTGGATTCTTGCTCTCTTCTTACTTTGAGACATTCTTCCTCTTCTTTCCTTGAAAGTCAGACCTTCTGTTTGAACTTAAAATGGTCCAAAGAGTTTTGACTATAATTAGGCTATCAATCATTACAATAACAGCAACAAATCCTTGAGGGGGAAAAATTAGGTAACACAGTTAAAAGAAATATGAGCAACTTTATGCATACTGTTCATTCACAATGGTGATACATAGTAACCCCTAAGTCAACTTAAAGAGAATGGATTGCATTATTTATGGTGTCCTCGTGCCATGAGTTCAGCAAGACCATGTTGTTATCCAGCTTTTCACTGTTTTCATTTATCTTTAAAGACCCATGATGCTCAATAAAATCGAGTTTCAGAAAGTGTGATGTGCTTCAACATAGTCATGTTCTATTTTTATTTGTTCATGGATATTCAAATATGGCTGAAGCCAGACCTAATTTTGAATGCCTTGAATCCTAGTATTTAGGGTGCTGAGGCAGAGGAATTGTAACTTTGACACTGAAATCTTGCCTTAAAGAAAATCTAGGAGTATATTATCAAGGTTCAGTATCTCTCAATATCTGAAATATTTGTAAGTATAAACCTATCCTCATTAACTTTCAACTCCATCAGATGGAACTGCAAAGGTTGGAATTGAAAATCTTTACCCCTAAAGTGAACACAAAAGGCACTGTGGTCTACTTCTAAGCCTGTCACTCTGGGCCAGCATCCACAGCCCAGCCATGATGATATTATTTGTTCTCTCTCAGAATCCACCCATTTCAAAAATACAACTTGAGTAGCTGTTCTGCCCTGCACAGGTGGTATCTTTTTACTGTCTGTAAGTTTATAGTCCTATGCTGTTGAACTACACATGACTTGAGGACAGACATTCCATTGTGATGATCTCAGCCTCAGCACTAGGGTACATCAGCACAAGCATGTGGGAGCTCTGACAAGTTTCTTAATGACCAAGTCACTGTTATTTCTGTCATTCTAGGAAGTATCAGGCAAACTTAACACATGCAGGCATAAATATGAGTCCCTTCCATTAGAAACTCATTCTGAAGGCTGTGTTTCAAGCAGAAATTATACACCATTTGCTCCAAATGCATGTTCAATTCTTGGCATGGGATTTTTTTTTTGAAGTATTTCAACACCAAGATGGACAAAATAGATGAAGCAATGGAAGAATAATCAGTTAGCCTCATTGCATGGATATTAAGTCCATACTCAAAATGCAACTGAAAATGAAAAGACTAGATTCAAGCCTATACATTAATGTTAATGGGGTTATCTTTTGGTTAATCAATACCAGAAAAATAATAGATGACATGCCTAAGCATGTACAATTTCAAAGGAACTGAAAACAATTCACATGGAAATCGTTAAAAGACAACATTCTTACTACTTAAGGACATGAAAAGGAATCTCTTATCTAGAATTTTAAAAATTCACATTTAAGAAATTTCAAATATTACAGGAGACAACAGTGTATTTATTTATTTCTATTTTTATTACAAATCTTCTTGATATACATTTAAAACTAAAATGTTTACGGATATAAATAAATATAAATAGGTTTATCTAAATATTACAAAAGAATATGATTTACAGTTTGGCTATGAACATGTCATGTCTGAAGTACAAAACCTGTTCATATGTAGATGTTACGATACCATCAGACACTATTATACAAATGGTCAGTCTGTGAAAGATACCTTCCTAGGGCATTTTTTACTGGTGAAAACAAAACAAGATTTCCCTGAGAGCAAACTGCAGTGTATCCTTCTTAAACACAGTGAACTATTCCTGACTCAGATCTGTGTTTACAGGTAAATTACTAAACGTGGTCTCCAACCACTTCCTCTTAATTTGCCATCAACTAATTCAAAAGGTTCAACATTCTTCATTTCTTTCTGTCTGTATGTCTGTCTGTCTGTCTGTCTATCTATCTATCTATACCTGTTCATGCATCCATCCATCTATGATGTATGTTTGTTTGTTTGTTTGTTTGTTTGTTTGTTTGTTTGTTACTACAGAGTCTCAGGTATCCCATGTTGGCCTGAACCTCATCAGGTAACGCAGAATGACCTTGAACTTCTGATCTTCTTGCCTTCATCTCCCAAATACTGGGATTATTATAACTGTGTGCTGAGGAAGGAGCTCAGAGATTTAGGCTTGTGGTACAAGCACTGTATCAAGTGAGCTTCCACTGCAGGTTTGTTAGTATAGTCTTCCTTTATAACATTTAGCCAACTCATCTTCATAGAAAGTAAAAGTGAAAACATCTTCAGGTCAAGGGTTAAATTAGAATGTGCCACCTCTGTGGCGATTCTGCTTACAAGAACAGAAGTTTTGTTTGGGGACTTTGGTTTACTTTTGCAATCTAATCAGTATGTTTTAGCTTCCTATTTTAATCATAAGCTAGACTAACAGGATAGATCTAGCCTAAGAAATCATGATTTCCCTCTCCCCACATTACCATACTAGTCTGGAAATTTTCTACACTTTCCCACACTTTTTAGAAAAGAGACCATGCAATGTTGTGAATTTGTCTAGTTTTGAAATATTTCCAAGAGACTTATATGCATCACAAATGCCATACCAAACAAACTTTCTTCATGCTTTCTTAACATTTCTAACACATCTTGAAGACAATGACAGCATGCAGAACAAACAACACTATTAAATTTATTGTATCCATTCTTCTTGGACAGTCTAACAAACTAGAAGTATTATCAGTAGTTTTATATACTTTCTTCGTAACTCTTCGTTGGCTATGTCAAGTAGCCAATGAGTGATAGCATCACATGCAAAACTGTCAAGGTTATTAAACATGTATGTCCTGAAAGTTAAAGAAAAAAATTAATATCAAAATGATTTTATTTACTGATGATAAACATTAACTTTTCGGGTTCAGTGGGATAAAACACTAGAAGAACTGGCTAATTAGGAGCTCAAAACAAATGTCAAATGTCTTAATGTAAGTCAAAGATAATAAAGAGCCTTCAGCTTACTTCAATATACTTCAGTAATTATGGAAACAAGTACGAAAGGCAGCTTTTTGTATCTTAGCACACTGAAGATACTTTGAGAATAAGAGCCAATGAAAGACACCTGAACAACTACATGTAAAGTTTCAATAGATTAAAACAATTGAGAACATTCACAAATACATTTGCATTAAACTATTTTCAAAAAAGATATAAAAATTATCTTTCATGATCCACAAATAAAGTTATAAAAACATATCTCAATGTGGATGTTTCTGGGATAATGGAGAGTCTAAAAGTCAACAAGTGAATAGAAAAACACACAGAAAATAAGATAACCTATTTATGGAGGAAAGTGTTTCAACCAAACATTTTTACTAAGCCCCAAGGACCATCACTCCCTGTCTCAAATACTTGTGGTATAATGGCATGCCAATACTTGTAATTACAATGAGATAAGCCTAGTACAAACAAGATAAAGCAATAGTTCAGGAATTAATGCAGAGTAGTAAATGGGAGGCCAAGGTAGAAGAGCGGCTTAAGTCCACGTGGAGCCCTACTATTGTTGAGGTCTCCTAAAATATATGTACATATATAAGATGAGTTTAAGTGGATTTAACCTATACAAGGCATAAGAGGCTATCAAACAAAAAACCCAACATCAGTTTAATCTGCTGGTCAGTTGGGTGCCACGGTCTCCCCAAAACACTGTAGGCCATTGTCATTGCTCTTGGTTACCCTCCTGAACTTGATGGTCAGACACTGTTTCAGGAACCACCATAAGACACTGGGAATGCAAGCTGGGACTGACCACACTCATCCCCACTGCCTAACTTCCATAGTAGCTGAAGGTGCTGTATATGCTATTCATGGGGAAGTCATCAGCCATCTTACCCAGTTATGGACCATGTCAGTGGAGGAAGGACTAGGCTGGCAAGATGTACCCATTGAGACCACAATGGCATGAATCTAGTGGAGACAACCAACTGCTGGTTGGATTTCAGGCCTTTCCTAGAGACTGGTAGTGTTAACTAGTCCAAGTACCCATGGCTAAGTAAGAAACAGGCCCTATGGGAAATCCTCCTTCTAATGTCCTACTAACTGAGCACAGTGTTAAATTGCCCCCAAGTCCCTATTTTTACACCCATAGATCAGGAAAGCTCTTGGTCCTCTTCAGAGATGCTTAGAAGATGCATCTAGATGGTGATTAACACTGACTCACAAGTGCCCAGAGTGCAGATAACGAGAATAAAAGAGATATCTTTATCACAGCCCTTCCTCTATGGCCATGTACGATCTCAGAAGAAGTAGTAGTAAGACTGTAAGAACTAGGGGTTAGTGGAGGACATTTGTGAAACTGTGTCTTCTTTGTTAAGTTTTTTTTTAAGAATTTTTTTATTTACATTTCAAATGTTATCCCCTTTCCTAGTTTCCTCTCTGAATATCCTTTATCCCCCTCTCCCTCCCACTGTTCACCAACCACACTCCTGCTTCCTGGCCCTGGCACTCCCCTATACTGGGGCATATAACCTTGGATGCCAACAAGATCTTAATGACAGGAGCCTGATATAGCTGTCTCCTGAGAGGCTCTGCCAGTGCCTAACAAATACAAAAGCAGATGCTCACAGGGTCCCCAATTAGGGAGCTGAAGAAAGTACCCAAGGTGCTAAAGGGGTTTTCTAGTTACA
Source organism: Mus musculus (assembly GCF_000001635.26). Lineage (NCBI taxonomy): Eukaryota > Metazoa > Chordata > Mammalia > Rodentia > Muridae > Mus > Mus musculus. Next base: position 130,442,216 of record NC_000067.6, read on the forward strand.
AGGGAGCTGTTTCACACAGTCTCAGAGTAGCCATTTACAAGACCTCCCAAAATCAAGCCACTGAAAATCCCCAGTTTCCTAAGGAAAGCCTCTCTGGGGTACTCCTGGTAAAGACACTGAAAATGTGATGGATGTAGTGGATGCTGGGGATAGGCGGAGTCACTGTTCTTTGGATGCAGCCCCTAATATGATGCTCACACTCCAGTGGTCAGGCCTATGGCAACTCAGACTGGCAGCACTAAGCGGATTCAATAGGTTTTTAAAAAGTCCATGAGATTAGAAGGAAAACCCAGTGGTGTGGGCATAGGAGGAGCTTGGAGGGAGGGAGTAGGGACACTGATCAAAACATAGTCATGAGCTAAAGAGATGGCTCACTGATTCAAGAACAATGCCTGCTTTTCGTGATGACTGGGGTTCAATTCCCAGAGGCCCTCATACATAGCAGCTCTAACTCCAGTGCCAAGAAATCTACTGACTCCTCTGGCCCATAGGGCACTTGACACAGGGGGTGCACATATATAGATGCAGACAAAAACAGTCGTGCATATAAAGATAAGCAAACCTTTAAAGACATCCATTTGTGAAATTCTCAAACGATAAAGTTTTTAAAGTAAGTGATGATGTACATCACAGTAAAGAAAGAATCAGGATGTGAGCCATTCATTCAACAAACAGTTAAGTTCAACAAACAACTCTGGCAATAACTGAAACTTTGGAAATAAAAAACACTGCTTTTTGAAGGCAGCCATCTCTTGCTATCTACTAAGGAATGAAAAAGATTGGTTCCAGGAAGCCCTTATGGCTCTAAAATCCACAGATGCCTAAGTTCTTTCTATGACACTGTGCAGTAAATACTAGAACCTGTAAGCCTTTAATAATGTGTGCACAAGGACTGGAGGTAACTCAGCAGTAAAAACCACTAGCTTTTTTTTCCCCCAGAGGATAAGGGTTGAATTCCCAGCCAAGGCAGTTTACTATTTGTAACTTTAGTTCCAGAGAATCTGATACCCTCTTCTGGTCCTCAGGCACTAAGTACACTCAGAGACAGGTAAACATGCCAAACCATTAATTCATGTAAAGCCAAAGAAAAGGAAAGAGGAAGCCTTCGTATTTAAAAGCTACTGCTAGTTTAACAGGGGAAAAAAGATCTATATGGCATAAAAAGAAAACTAATCTGAGTTAACATTAAAATGGTGCTTTAATAATAGCATTAAAAGGTAGTTATAATAATTAATTAACTGACTAAAACAGGCAGGAATTAAGTCAGTTTTGAAGTAACTCGGGTGTGCACAAACTGTCTGATTTCTGAGTAGTTAAACTGCCACGATGAAATAGGATCAATTTAAATTGCCGCACTTGACCAGGGGATATAAGAGCCAACTAGGCCATTTATATTTAATCCCATTCAAAGCACATCAGCTATTTCAGATAAGGCTTGACTTAACCTATGCTGTCTAACGCCTGGGTGTTGACTTATGCTGAGCACCTTTTGATTCTCTTGATGGGTGACAATCTACTTGAGCCTCACTCACACTCCAACAGGCAGTTTGGTCTTTTTCCATCGTAAAGATAAAAGTGAAAAGTCTCTAAGCCACAGCCTGCATAAAGAACCTTCTGGATTCAAACCGGAAAGATGGAGTTCAGAACTGCTCAGGGTGGCTTAGCTCCTTTCCCATACCAGATGTGGAAAACTGCTTATTCATGGACAATTTAAAGATGTTATGAGCCAGCTTTTTCTGGATATCTTTGCTTCTCTACAGCACACAGATATTACCACAAATTAAATTCAATAGAAAGGGAGTAAGTCGTCACTCATATAGCGTGAGGAGGAACTTTGACTTTAATATCGTTTTTCTTTGAAATACCATTACTGTCCTTAAATGTACTGGCAGGAACTGGTGGAGAGGGGGAGAGACATCCCCCAGGGTAGCAATTAAAAAGGGAAAGAAACAGTATTCCAAAAGAGGTCTAAAGCTAAGAATGTGATTTAAATACAATATTCAAATTTCACAAGAAAAAAAAGGAGAAACTTTTAAGATCATAGTGCCAGAAAACTGACGAGGCCTGGGATACCAGTTACTACATCAGCAGCCTCAAAGCCTTGAGAGGGGAAATTGGTAACACAGAAGCTTCTACATACACTGTAGTTTCACCATTAGAACGCAAGACCAAGAAGTCAATAGGAGAAATGAAGTGCACCCTGCATGTGGTTCCCTTGGACCAGAGACTCAGCAATCAACAGTGCCTGTCACTCACTTGTCCTCTCAGAAGGAAGAGCAAGTAAAATATCCTAAGCCAGCTCAGTGCTCCAAGAGCAGGGCCTGATACTGCTGGGGGAAAGGTTTATTTAAATGTAAGCTTGTTCCAATCTGATTGAAGGTGGTGACTGACGAAAGATATCATTTTAGAGTAAGAACTTGGACTTCACTCACATTCCGTAGGTAAAGAATTTGAGTCTCAAAGGAAAGTTTTAAAGAGAGGCTATTTGTAGAGTACAAATGACACAAGTGACCAGGAAACTAATAAAAACATAATTCTCAAGTTACAAGCAAGACCTTTATCCATAAATGCAGTTGTTTATGATCTCAAATTCACTGGGTAATCGATAAAACACCGAACACAAACATAAGTACTGACTGAAGAGTTGAGCAACTTAGCATAGAGGGTGGTATGCAACAATGGATGCAGTTACAATAATGATGCACATGCCCAAAATCTGAAAGTTGAAGGGATCCAAGAAGAAGTATGTAACTTTTAAAAATGGCATTCTTCAATAAGAGCTGTAATTCCCTGAGATTCTCTGTCAGAGATGCATCTGTGCACTATTTCAAACACTGCAAGGATTTTCTGTATCAGCAGATCACTTTTAAACAATAAGCACAGGGCTAGGCAAAGAGGAGGTCCTTGGCAAATAGCTATTTGATGTTATTGAGCATTGATGCTCTTTTCGTTTATTATTGTTGTGCATTGCCACAGCAATAAAACCTTACTCTTGCCGGGCGTGGTAGCGCACGCCTTTAATCCCATCACTCCGGAGGCAGAGGCAGGCGGATTTCTGAGTTCGAGGCCAACCTGGTCTACAAAGTGAGTTCCAGGACAGTCAGGGCTACACAGAGAAACCCTGTCTCAAAAACACCAAATAAATAAATAAATAAATAAATAAATAAATAAATAAATAAAATAAAACCTTACTCTTAACCTAAGGTTCAGACAGGTTTCTATGAGTTCAAGGCATCTGTATAAAACTATCTCAGAGAAAGAATAAGGACCCCATACTGTGACTTCTTGGAGACTCATGCCTTCATCTCTTGCTACTTAGGCTAGAATTGTTCATGTCCCTTATAACATGTAAGCTTACACAGACTCTGTCTCATAGATGAGAAAACTGGGACCCAAGAGATTAACTTAATTGTTGGGTTAAATATTCGCTAAACAAAAAAAGTCAGATTGAAGCCAAAGTTTGACCGATTTGTAAGCACAAGTTCTTTTGTTGTTTTTCTTCTAGATGATGTCAACTTAAAAGGCAATAAAACTATGCTGATCTCAATACTGCCAAAGAGAGCTAACCCAAAGAGTAAAAAGATTACTTTTCTATATGTAAAAAGTACAGGCATATAGAAAACATAGATTTATGATTTACAGTGCATGCGTGGAATTAATATTTCATGAGGTGTGGTTAATCAGGGGAAAAGATGCTTAACAGATTCTTGTCAGAGAGAAGATAAGAATGAGAGATGGGTAGGGAATGGATTCTGGCAGAGCCAAGAGTCACAACATTTAAAATTCACACCAGTGGCATTGATAATGCAAATTAAGAAGATCTGATGATTTCTATCTTCTCTTCGAGGAATTAAATGGGAAAAATGGCAAATTTCTAGTATATTATCATATAGTGGACAAAAGCTTTTTGCCAAGTGAGAATGAGGGAGCTGAATAAGAATGCAGTATAACAATATATATGCATGAAATTTCGGTGATGCCCAGTTCTCCGTGCCCTCACTAGCAGGTGAAATTAAAAACACTCCCAGTTGTCCATAAAGAAACAAAAATGAATAAACAGCCACTTTTCCTGTAACACGGATCTCATCTTTACAGTGAGTTAACAGGCTACACTTAAGCAATGACACTTGTGACATATGCCTGCCTGCAGGAATGAGCTGTCAGAACACAGGTAAACTAGTACAGACCCTCAGGAAGCTTCCTGACAACAAGTGTACATACTCGGGGAATTTCAAATACAAAATGAGAGGGGTGAGTTCATCAGCTGAGCCTGTGCCTGATGCATACAAGGCCTGTGTTGCACCCCCAGCACCATAAAAACTACATTTATTTTTTAAAAAAAAATGTTAAATAGCCAGTATCTCAAATCTATAGTAAATATCACTGAGCAAACAACAGAAAATCAGGTGTTAAACTCACCACTTTGGCAAATCAATCAGGAGATGTTTTTGCATTAGCTTAGAATACATTTATTTCTATTTAAATTAGAAAATGTACAAAAGCAATTGCCCCTGCTGTGATATCTCTAACTAAATTTTTAGCTTAAACATAAACTAAGTATGACAAACACCCGTAAGAGTAACATTGGAAACCGAGTACCTGTTTTCAGGGCGTGTCCCTTAGCTAATACATTCATTCATGTATGAAAAGGTGATATCACTGATTCATACAAAATGGTAAAATACACATCTTTTCATGAAAGGATATTTACAGTTGCACATGACTTTGTATGCTTCTTTGCTATTTTTCTATTTAACAAAGTCTCTTAGCATTTTGTTCGGGGGTTTGTTGACCTTATTAATGAGTAACAGTAAATATAATGTACATAGAAATATACTGACCAAATGCTAAAAGGATTCACAACATAAGACATGGTTTACCTTTGCCAACCATATTAGCATGTAGAGAATACATTTTAACAGAACTCTGCTTAAAACTGTTACTAGAGTTGAAGGACAAATATATCTAAAGCTGAGACTCTTGCTGGCACTTGGCCTATGACAGAGACATAAAACTGGTCAAAGAGTTGGTTGACTATGCAGCTCTTTAGACAAGAACCATGTTGACCTCCGTTTCTGTGCTTCTTCTGTCCCTAAAGTGAGCGACTGACACAACGGGCACTCAATGCTACCTGACTGATTGGCCAAATGACCTGAAGCTGTCCTAAGACTCCCTGAGAACAGGAACACTGTTGAGAATAGGAAGGAGCATACTGGACGCCTAATGGTGTCCACAAAACAAGCGGATTAAAGGGATTTACCCATCTTCCCTTAGGTGCCCAGAAACACTGCATTTTGATCGTTTTCCTGAGACAGTTATAAGATAAGATTCTCTTCCAGAAATGTAGACTATGTTTCCCACAGTGATGGCAATTTCTTCTAACTCCCTGTGAGTCAAACTTACCATATATATAACGGTCACCACCTAACAAATAAGAGGGGGGAGAGAAGAATTATAAAACTCAACATTTTAACTTTTCATTAATTTGCCAACAACTTAATATATATGCATATATTAACAGCTATACATAAGATCAAACTTTCACAAATTAAGAAAACTAATTTAAATATATACATCATATAGATATATATAGATATTTGAACATACATACATTATTTACTTCAGCAACATAAGCACTAATAAGTTCTGCAGGATAGAGCTACCAAGGTCAACATAAGCCATGACAGCTCTAGAACACCAAAGCAAATATTACATGCATTTAGTTATATGACTTGAGGACAAGAGATAAGTTTAAAAAGCTTAAATAAAAAACAAATGACAATATAAGCTATGATCAAAAACTATGAAACCAAGTATAGAGGAATAGGCATGTATTCCTAGCACTGGGGAAACTGGGGCAGTGGGTATTGAGAGGTCAAGACCAGCCTGGGATATATAATGAGATTATCTTAAAAACAAGAAAAAGCCCAAAACAAAAACTGTCAGAAACTGAAGTCCCTATCTGCAGATATTAACGAGACTCTCCATTTCTTTGTCATATTGTGCATGTCAATGGAACGCCTGGAGACTGTTGGACCCTGTAGTCTTAGCTATGTTTCCATTATCACACTATTAGACCTGTCCACAGGAAATCTGAACAAAATCCACTGACCTGTGTTAGGCTCTCCTTTGTCTGTAGATGTTCTTATTGGATGACGTACTGTTGTCTTGGTAACAGGTACATGCTGGGTTGCTGTAATATGAGCAGAAGTGAATCTTTGTGTAACAATATGGAGACCCTTGGTCATTGAGAAGTGTGAAATGGTGGGCCTTTGTGTAGCTGGTGAATTCTGTGTCAATGAAGGTTTTGCTGTGGCAAATGTCTGGGCTGTTTGTGCAGTTTGTACAACAGAAGAATTAACTGTGGTGGGATGCTGGGTTATTGGTGGGGTTTGTGCAGATTCAATAGTTGATATGAGGGACATCTGAGCTGTTGCTGGTTTTGTGGCTGAACTTTTTGCTGTGTTGGTTTTCTGAGGTGTTGGTGAGGCTTCTACTGTAGCTAGGACAATTGCTGTGTTCATTTTCTGAGGTGTTTGTGGGATTTCTGTAGCTGGGACATCTGTGTTGGCTTTCTTTGGTGTTGGTGAAGCTTCTGTAGCTGGGACAATTGCTATGTTGGTTTTCTGAGGTGTTGGTGGGATTTCTGTAGCTGGGACATCTGTGTTGGCTTTCTTTGGTGTTGGTGAAGCTTCTGTAGCTGGGACAATTGCTATGTTGGTTTTCTGAGGTGCTGGTGGGATTTCTGTAGCAGAAACATGTGCTGTGTTGGCTTTCTGAGGTGAGACTTCTGTAGCTGAGACAACTGCTGTGTTCATTTTCTGAGGTGTTGATGGGATTTCTGTAGCAGAAACATGTGCTGTGTTGGCTTTTTGAGATGTTGGGGTTTCTGTAGCTGGGACATCTGCTGTGTTGGTTTTCTGAGGTGTTGGTGGGATTTCGGCAGCTGGGACATCTGCTGTGTTGGTTTTCTGAGGTGTTGGTGGGGCTGCTGTAGATGGATTATTTGCTTTGGTAGGTTTCTGAGATTTTGGTGGGGCTGCTGTAGAAGGAATATTTGCTTTGGTAGGTTTCTGAGGTTTTGGTGAGACTCTTGTATCAGGAACATTAACCATGCTTGGTTTCTGAGACATTGGTGGCACTCTGGTACTTAGAACATGAACTCTGGTGGGTTTCTGAGGCATTGCTGGGACTCTTGTACCTGAAACTTTAACTGTGGAAGGTTTCTGAGGAGTTGGTTGGTCTCCTGGATTTGGAACACTTTCTGTTGTGGGTTTCTGAGGCGTTGAGGGGGTTCCTGTACTTGGAACATTAATTGTTGGTTTCTTCGTTGGGACCTTGGATTTCTCTATAAAGAAAACAATGTAAAGTTAAAAATTTGCTAAATCTTGCTGACCATATAAAGCTTCCCTCCCTAGTCATTACTTGCTCAATGACTATTCTTTCTCTCACCATAAACACCTAGAGAGGACTTTTAGAAATCCAGCCCTTGGGGCTGGTGAGATGGCTCAGCAGGTAAGAGCACCCGACTGTTCTTCTGAAGGTCCTGAGTTCAAATCCCAGCAACCACATGGTGGCTCACAACCATCCCTAATGAGATCTGACTCCCTCTTCTGGTGTGTCTGAAGACAGCTACAGTGTACTTACATATAATAAATAAATAAATCTTTTAGAAAAAATCCTTTAAAAAAAAAAAAGAAATCCAGCCCTTATTATGCCCCTTATCTGCTATTTCATTTTTTAATCCATGCATATTAGCTGTACACAATGAGTTTCATAAAGATATGTACTGTAAATATACAATGTATTTTAACAATATTAAACTTCTCCTCTCTCCCATTATTCTTGTCCATTCCCTCAATCTCATTTCTAATTTCTCAACTGAAAACCATTATACTAGGTAAAATAAATCAGTCTCTGAAAGATGAATATTGCATGTTTTCTCTCATGAGTGGATCTTAGATTTTATACAGCTATATAATATCGCATATATAGATATATATGTACATACATATATATGTACACACACATATATAAGATGAAAGTAGAGGCTACATCATATCTATATGTGACTAAACTAGACTTATACTAATATAACATTTCATTATTTGCAATACAATTGCACATATAAGTTTTTTCTATGTAAAGAAAAAAGTTAGAATAACATCCCAAAGTGTGACACATCTCTCAATTTTCTCTTTAAAAACTGTCTCTTCCACTCACACCAAAGCATGTTTTTATATAAATACGACAACAGTCACTTTGTCCCTTGTCTTCAGGATGACCTAGTGAATGTGTAGGCTTACTCCTTGCCAACTGCCTTTGGCATGGTTTTACTAACCGCTTTCAGGCAGCCCTAAGTAAGATTGAACTTCATGGAGCCTTTGATCCTTCTAAGATTTGTCTTCTTCATCCCAACACCAAGGATACAAACACACAAGCAAATTAAGTCATTGCACTTTGTACGTTCCCTCTGAAACATCACATTACCCCCCTTAAGTTATATAACTCCGGGCCAATTTTAATACACTAACAACAATAAAAAAAAAAAATCAGAATGTAGATTGCTTGACATCCATTGTGGAGAATGGTTTAGGTAAGTCAATTTTTACATGGACTGTCCCTGAAGTGACAACAGGTTATATCCACTAATAATGCCCCCCTCCTCACACCAGACACTTTGTTCTAAGTTTCTATAAGATGGTATACATATTTTTTTCCTGCTTTTTCTTGAACAAAAAAAAAGGTCTATGTCACAGTCTACTTATAAGGAACAAAACAAAATTCCTGCAGGCAAACATCAATGGCAAGACTGGAGGTAGTGACATCTCTAGAGAGGCTATTTATTTTAAGGCACTCCTAAGGATGTAAAAATGATTCTTTGTTCCCCTAAATTCTTGTTTTCAATCCAAAGGGTTTGCACTCTCCCACTGAGTTTTAATTTTCTCTTGATTTCCCTTTTTGTTCCTGATGCCTGATCTAAATTCCACGGTAGCCAGGAAGGAGGCGGTGAAGAAACACCACCAAGGTTGGAGGGCAGCAGTGACTTTTGGGACATGTGGTATATATGACTTGAAAAGGACCATGTGTCATGATGGGTTCAGCTCTCCTCTGAAATTCTGCTTAACCCTAACCACTGGTGATCACACTATTCCAATCTTAATACGTTTTTTTTCCCTTTTTGTTTTTTTCTTTTAGCTATGGTAATAGGTATGTGGAATTCTCCAGTGGTGACTGCAGATCGGTCTCATTTTTTCTTTTTCTTTCTGAGCATTTTGTTGATATTAATATTAATCTATTCAACAAGGGACCAGAAGCAGGTGGTCATTCTAAGGTCAGGTGTCTAAGGGTTCTGGCATTGATTATTCAATAAAGAAGAACTCATCTGTGCACAGTGCCTTGGGCACATCAAAAGTAATTCAGTTTTCTATATACCAAGTTCAGAGTGAGCACCAAGTAGTGTTTGCACTCAGGATCTGGCTCAATATCACTGTAGATAGTGTGATAAGGAAGGACAGCAGCACACAGGTCCTAGGACAACAGGCCAGGCCTGCAGCTATCAACTGCTCTGCCAGAACCTTCCATGCATCCCGAATCTTCCAGGGCTTGGTGGGGAAGGTGACTTGGTTTCTGGTCTCAGCTGCTGGGGTGAGGCAATACCCACCTGAGTGATGGACCCTGTGCTCTGGGTGGTCTTTTCCCTTAAAGCTCTGCTACAGACAGTGAGAAGAATACCAAAAATGGGGCAACTGCTCCACCGTGCCCGCCCCCACCTGCCCCCCAGCCTACTCAGGGTGTCAGCGCTGTTAATAATGTGCTACAAGTTGGTCTCAGAGAGTACATGGTGATAAATTCTGATATTCATTTTAAGGAAAGACACAATGCTATCTTTTTGTTTGTTTGTTGAAACAGGGTTTCTATGTGTTTCCGAGGTTATCCTGGAATTTACTTGATAGAACTTAAGCTCACCTCTGCCTCCTGAGTACTGGGATTAAAGGCATGTACCACAACTGTCCAGTTTACATTGCTGTTTTTTTTTTTTTTAACCAGGAAATTTTTTCATTTAACCCATGATTTTACTTGTCTTGAAAACCATCCAAACACTACAGTATGCATAAATACATAGAGATGAGATTATGTGTACACAAAGAAGAATATAAGAGATTACCTATGCACCGGGGTGGTGGACTGCTCCATTGTCCTACATCAGACTTGCTCACAGTACAATAAATGCTAGCATTTCCAACCAGGATGAAGCCTTTGTCACATGAATAGGTGACCACCTGGCTATACGTATAAGAGTCACTTTCCCCTCGCATTATTCCATTGTTGATTTTTGGTGGCTCTGGACAATGTATTTCTGAAAAAGAATCAAAGTACTTTCTTTTTAATGAAGAAAAACTGATATTGTATTTTTTATAAATAACACTAAGAACACATTAAAAACATTTAAGACAATTAGAATCAATCATCTTTCTGAGCTCAGCCTTTCTGAAAAGTGGATACTGACAGTGCCTATTACAGTGGTTGTCAACCTGTGGGGTGTGGCACAGGTCTCCATTTTCACCTCCAGGGTAAGGAGTTTTAGGAGGTACAGGAACTTATTATAAGCTGAATTAAAAGTATAAATAAAGTCCAAGACATGTTACAGTGGTTATGCTGTAAAAGAGATCTCTGACAGTTATGCTAACAGCAAGATCAGTGGGTTGCATGTTCTTTAGCACCATTAAGCTTATCGAGAAAACAATATAATTACACGTGCTCATTGAATTAAACAACCTCAAATGTCCATACACAGGCATAGAACATGAGAAAATTCATGATATGTTTTAAACTAAGCAAGAACAACCCACTTGTCTAGTCTAAACACAACGTGAAGGCTATCACAGGAACACATGTATGGAAAGAGAGAGGACAGACATTTACCAATCTAGCAAATTTTCCTGAAGGACTAAGGGATGTGATTTTTGATGGGAAAACTGTCAAACAAAGAAGTTGAAGGAACTTCTAGGCCAATCCGTGTATAGACCAAGCAGTGTAGAGATAGCAAAACCCAGGAGACAGGGGCTGGGTGATAGCTTAGTCAGAGAAGTACTTGCTGTATAAGCATTCCCCAAAACACATATAAAAAAGTGGGCTTGGTGTTGTGTACCTGGGGAAGATGGGGAGGTGGAGACAAGTAGATCCCTAGGGCTGACAAATAGCCTGCTTACTCAAATCAAGCAACCATGGGTCACTTTAGACACTGTCTCCAAAATCAAAAGTTATTAATGCCTGAGGTCATCCTCTATACCATGCATGCATACATACATCTGTATGTAATTTCATGCATACATACACTTGTACATACACGGACACACACACAGAGGGGGAGAAAGAGCAAGCAAGCAAGCAAGAGACAGAGAGAGCAAGAAAGCAAGGAGAGAGAGAGAGATTGATTCTTCAGGGCAGTCACTGTGGCTAGTACACACTTCTAATCCAAAAGGCGATGAGGTCAATGTTAAGTGTTATGGTAGACATGGCTTGAATGTCTAAGTTGTGCTACATAATTACATATGTCAAAGGATGTTCACAGTGGTATAGGAAAAAGGGCATTAGTTTGTAGAGCAGGGGCTAGTAATTATAGTCAATCTTTGGCCTTGAAAATGTTAGGGGCAGGCCTGAGTATATGTAATACTCCAGATTGGGAATAATAAACTATGTGAGAAGCAAAAAAGAAGGGGAGACAGGCCACAGGGGTTTTTTTTTTGTTGTCTTTTTTTTTTTTTTTTAGTCTAAAAAGTAGGTGGAACTAGTAGTAGGAGCAACAACAACAACAACAACAGAATAGAACAGAGATTAGATGTAAGAAGTTAAAACAAAAATGGGGATCTGGGAAGATGTTCATAGTAGAGAAGGGTTGATTAAAAGTAAGCAGTTAGCATCAGTCGGCTGAAATAATTCAAAACTACTAACAAAGTAACAACAGAAAGATAGGCCAAAGTGGATCTCCTGACTGTGAAGCCTCATTCAGGGGTCCAAAACCACTTGTGTTGGTGTGTGTGATGGTTTTGGCCCAAGTGGTGACATTATTAGAAGGTGTGGCCTTGTTGGAGTAGGTGTGTAACTGTGGGCATGGGCTTTAAGACCCTGATCCTAGCTGCCTGGACTCCAGTATTCTGCCAGCAGCCTTCGGATGAAGATGTAGAATTCTCAGCTCTGCCTGCACCACGGCTGCCTGGATGCTGTCATGTTCCTGCCTTAATGATACTGAACTGAACCTCTGAACCTGCAAGCCAGTCCCAATTTAATGTAGTCCTTCTAAGAGTTGCCTTGGCCTTGGTGTCTGTTCACAGCAGTAAAACACCAAGCCTGTATACAGACCATCCTTGAATGGGCTCTTCATTCCTCCTGGGGATTTCTCCTCTGCAATCACAGCCATGCTAGAGACCAGTGCCCCTACACCAGGGCTGCACCCTGGATAAGAATTCACTGTCCATCATCTGTGAAGAGCTATACTTCTGACGACTCAGTTTTCTTTAAGGGGCCGGCCACTGAGACTTGACCATTCTCCAGTGGATATAGGAACACGCAATGGACTTGGTGGGTGTCCTGTCTTTTGGGTTTTTGTTTTTTGTTTTTTGGGGATTTGGGGGTTTGTTTTTTGTTCTGGTTGTTGTTGTTTCGTGTGTGTGTGTGTGTGTGACCAGGCAGGGAGGCAGGAGGAGGAATGCAAGGGTGGGAGGGTAGATCTGGGAAGAAAGGGAAGTAAGTGTGATCTGGGAGCATTGTGTGAAATTCCCAAATAAATTATAAAAATATTATGGAGAGTGGGAAAAAAATAAATCACTTTCCACTTTTTGTTTTCATGATTTCAAAACAAAACGAAATGTAGTTTAATGTGGAAATCAAAAACACGACTCTTACAGTGGGGATTTACAGGAATAGTTGATAACCTGGACTGTTCAGGTTCAAGGGACTTTCATAAGGATTGTGGATCTAGTAGCTGCTGGAGAGGTGACTTAGAGCTAAGAGAACAATGGTGTGTGTTTACTATAAAGAGCATAAAGACAACAGAGCTGTGACTTAGAGTGCAGGACAAACAGCAAACAGCTTTGTGCAAACACTTCTGTACTAGGATACATTCCTGGTGGGGGAGTACATTTCTGTGAACCAAAGGGCAGCATCTACTGGCTTCACACTGAAACTGCCTACCTAAGCTTTAGGCCAGGTTGCCTGCCAAGAGACTATATATTCCAGCTCCACCTTTTGCGTCATCTATCAGTGTCTTTACAAGAACTTTTACTAAAAATGGGAACAGAATCCTTATAGTGAGTCGAAATGATAAAACCTTTCAAGTAGTCCTAAGAAGAAAACAGAAATGGAAAGCCTAACAGGAAGGGCCCATGATGGCCCTGACACAAGTGGGATCCTTGACAGCAGAGTTCCTATTAGTTGTTCCTCATCAACTGATTCCACACATTGACTACTAGAGTGCCAGGTCACAAAGTGCAGACTTTTCAACTCTTCTCCTCATAGTCAAACACACACACTTTCTTGCCACACGTACACACACCCTGGACTTACCATTTTGACATTAGGGTTTTAGATGCCATTTGAGGAAGTTGTAAGATAATTATCAAAAGAATGAAAGACAGAAGGAATAAAGTTTACACTTTAAAATGTCAGGGACTTAGTAGGACACAGTGACCTTTGGATACAAAGGACCAGGAATCTATGCCTAGGACAAACAAATCAACTGCATGTGTTTTCCTCCTGTCCATCTGCAAAGGAAACCATGCATCTTATGGACTTACATTTGGCTAGATATATGTATTTATTTTAAAGATTTTATTTTATTTGTTTTATATATTTGGTGAGTAAGCTGTAGCTGACTTCAGACACACCAAAGAGGGCATCAGATCCCATTACAGATGATTGTGAGCCACTGTGTGGTTGTGGGAGTAGAACTCAGGACCTCTGGAAGAGCAGTCATTGCTCTAAACCTCTGAGTTATCTCTACAGCCCTATGTATTTATTTATGATATTATTTTTCATTCTATTTTTCTATTTGAGATGAGATTCTCAGGCAGAAGAATGGTTTCTTTATCATGCAACCTTATTTCTCTAATAATAAAAACATAGCATACCTTCAAACCTTCTAGGTTATCAACTGATAACTATACTCTTAAAAAGAGACAGGTAGGCAACACTGGCTCTTAGAGAAAGAGCCAGTTTGCAGAAAGAGACCTGTATTAAATGCTTTCCAGTGACAGATTAGCACATGGAAATGATCATTCTGACCCCTAGGAATATTTCCTTCCATAAAATTGGGAAACCAGCTTCTCGGACTATTAAAGCAATGTTTAGACAGAAAATGGCCAAATATAATATAGTTGCTTCTTCATTCTTAATTAATTTATACTATAGTTAAGAATATTACTGCTTAGAGCCACTTTTAAGAGTCCTCCCACAGCTGATAAATTAAGAAGTTTGTCATTAGTAGAGACACAGTTGAAAAGTAGGGGCACCACAAATATAGATGTGGATAGTTCTTGAATGAGGACGAGTTACTTTTGTTGATGCTGCGGCCCCACAACTTGAGTACTTTAAAGAGGAGACATACCTGTGCACACTGGAAACTCATCGTCCCAATCAACAGTATTTCCTGTGACAGAACAGAAAGTAGAGGAGACACCGACTAGCCTGTACCTAAAGGAGAGGGAAGGAAGGCTGTCATATTCACGACAGAAGGCTTGTCTTTTAAATTCTCCAGAACTTCATTTTAAAAGATTTACTCCACTAGAAAATAGAGACAAAATGACAATTTTGATAACCATCTAGATGGAAATTTTAAAAGGTTAAAAATTTAGCTCACAGAGATGATACTGAAATGGCAAGACTTCCAGACATGCAAAATGCTTCTTTTGCTTGCAGCATTAAAAATACATATATGACAAAAATCTTCTAAAATCATGTGTGATGAGATCTTTCACTCCAAGTTCTAAAAGGAAGGGATCTTGCTTCCCTTGGCTTTTAGGAAAACATTTTGAGAACTTTCCACACATCTTTAAGGTGTTTTGATGAAACCCAGCCCTCCTTCCTGATTTTCTAACCCCTCATCTGGCTCTCCACCTGCTCCTTCCCAAACCCTGGGCTCTTATGAATCCACTAGACCCACGTAGCCCTATTTCTGTCGGAAGGAGGGAGGGGTGGTGACTGGACTCAGAACATAGAAAGGAAATGAACAAAGTGGGTGAGTCGCTGATGACACTTAAAGAACTTCCTTGTTCTACATGAAGCCCAAATGAAGACCTAAGAAAACTTTCTGATAGGAGGGCATTTCCACACTAGGCTTTTTTCTTAGCCCATGATATAACAATTTATTTGCATCTATTAAAACTGAGATGCAAATTACTATTTAAGCCAGTTTAAAATTAGTTTGATTTCTAACACTTTAGGGATTGTTATTTTTGTATCATGGACATATATTTCAGTAGTAGCTACACTTATCACATTTAGAACTTCATATGTATTGGATCTAAAAATCTAGAGAAATTAGAAGTATAAAAACTTTACCCTGGTCTACATTACTAAGTTTACTTGTAACTAATAAGTTTGCTTGTAACACATTACCACAAAGAGCTCATGACAAAGGTTCTTTGGGGAACAGTTTTTTTTTCCTCAGTATACTATAGAAAATAGCTTTCATTTTGGCATTTACACACATGTGCACTACTGTGCATAGTGCACACTCACCCTCACTCTCACTATGGGGGACTGTTTTAGTGCTATCCACCAGTGACTACAGTCCACAAATCTATCAGTGTTCACTGAACTGATTTCTTTAGTTCATTAATTGATTATAGAGTCTTAGAGTGATGAAACTTACCCTGGGTTGCATGAGAAGTTTATTTCTGAACCGAATAATATGCCGGTTGGTATGTTGATGTGACCATTATCCAGATCTTTAGGATTAGGGCATGATTTTTCTAGAAAAGAATTATCAAAAAACCAACAACTCTCTAACCATACTGAATGTTAAAAGGGATTATGGCAGTAATTATTCATATACAGGCATCCATCCATACATTATGCTGAAAGTGGATGGAGAAGAAAGAGGTCTTAAGGGGAGAGGAAAGGAGGGAATGTAATGGTCTACGTGTAACATGAGAGCAGAAGGCAAGAGAAACCTGTTACCAGAATCAGCAGGAATGTGATGGGTAGGGCAGAGGAGAGGAGAATGAGGGAGACCCAAGTGACATGGATGTCCAAAATTCCGATGGTGAAACACATCACTTTTATTTTAACTTAGATAAAGACTTAAATGGGGTAGGGAGATAGAGAAACTGGGCTGGTAAAGTGCTTTCCATGTAAGGGCAAGGACCTGACTTTGATCCCCAGGACCCACAGAAAAAAAGTCAAGCAGGGTAACAAGCATTTCTCATCCCAGAACTGGGTGGGCAGAGGCATGCAGAGTCCTGGGGCTCAGTGGCCAGCCTGTGGAACTTCCTTGGGCAGCCCCAGGTCAAGGACAGATACTATCCATATGTAAGGTGAACAGAGCCTGAAGAACAATACCCAAGGTTGTCCTTTGGCCTCCATATGCATGGGTCCACAACTGCATGCACACAGAGGAACACAAACACACAAGTAATAGTAAGGACCTGGGGAAACATCTCAGTTAATAAGATGTGTGTTTATTGCAGATATGAAAACCAGAGATTGAGTCACCAGACTTCATGTAAACAGCTGGGCAGAGTGGCACACCTTCACTCCCAGTGATAGCAATGTGGGAGACAGATACTTGGAAGTGGTGGGGGGTGGGAAGGTAGGAAGAGGACAGTTAGTATACTCTATGAGTTGAAGTTCCAGACCAGAGGCACCTATGGTCTGGCACCTAGGATTATCCTATAACAGTCTCAACCAAATGCACATCTACTCATGCATGCATAGTCATGCATGCATGGAAAACATACACACACAGGTGACAAGTGGAAATTTATTACAAAATAATGTGTTCTTTGATTTACATGATTTTTACTTGTTAATTAAATCTTAGAACAGCAGGGAAAAAAACTAAATATCAGGCACACATACACAAATTCATCCTCTGAGCCACTGATAATTTCTAACCTTTCTTATTCTTTAATTTTACATTTCTGTTTTATTGCCTCAAAAAAGCAAGGTACTTGGAGTGTGTGATCATTTTAGGTAACCTTAAATTTAGTAAACATGAGCTCTGTCAGTACGTATTCCTATTATGTAAATATTTGTCTAATTAGAAAATAACTCATGAATCTCTGAAGAAACATTATATATTTTTTTCCAGACATGGTATCTCCCCAAATACAGATGACTGTAATTACTTTTTAAATCATACTCACTTTTACAAAACTGAGCAACTGGAGACCATACTAAATCCTCAAGGCAAGTTGCTTTTCCTGGGAGTGGAGGTTGTTTTCGAAATCCTGGCCGACACTCATATTCCACAATAGTACCAACTGGGAAAAAATTCATGTTGAGGTACTCTTTTTTGAGGGATGCAAAACTCAGTCTTTCTGGAGCAACACATGATTCTAAAAGAGTTAACATGGCAACAGAGAAATAGGAATGTGAACTTAGTTTATAATCCAGGCAATCTAATAGCTAGTCGTTAATCCACCCTTTTCCCATCAACTATTTGCTTTGCATGGATCTCTATGTCTTTATATATTAATTTTTAAATAAATATGACTGTGGTATTCGTAGTTCATCAAGTGTAATCACATTCATACCTTCATTTTTCAATGACTAGGAGTCTGTGAAGTTTTCACACACCAGTGCCAATAACAATAGAATTTACTGAATATTTGTAAATGTTTTATACATACTTACTCATTGAACCTCACACTGCCCCTGGTAAAAAGAGTCAGATGAACCAGCCATGTACATAAAGTATATCATGTGTGAACAGCTGAGCAAATGAGCTCTAGAGGGGCAAGGAGTACAGCAAGAAAGTGTTGCTCATTAGCTCAGTGATCAAGCTTGGAGCCAGGCTCTTTGGCTTAAGAGGTATAGGTCTGGCCTACATTATCCATCTTCTGGTAGAAGGATTCTTTAACTCTGAAATTGAGAGAAGAGTCCCTCATGAGGTTGCTTGAAGGATTAGATGCATCAATACTGTTGAACCGTTACAAACTTTTCATACCTGTGGTGAGAGTTTAGGGGCTATTTTTTGCCTTGTATAAGGGCTGAAAATGCAAATGAGAAGATGGATCTAGTGTGTTTTCAAAAATTAATTTTGAATGATTCTGGATTTAATACAGAGACACCTGATTCAGGTCATTCAAAGTCAGCAATCAAGTCTTGCTTTTATCTTTACTTTTGTGTGGTCAGTCATTCACTATATAGCAATATTCTGACCCATGATGGGCCCCATAGACAAATGTGGGGCCTGCAGGAATGCAATGGAACTGAAATATTCCTGTTGCCTAGCAACATCATGGCCATCCTAATGTAAAGTAACTCCTTGCTAACAAGTTTGCCCTGGTGCTGGGGTAGCAACCATAGTACATGAAAATCATGAGGAGTATAGCACATACAATCACATGGAGTAGATAGCATTTGATAAGTCTGTGTGTTGCCAGCTCATGTGCTTATCATACTATACGTGTTATTTTTGTTAGAAATAATAATTTCTAACAAAAATTTTAATAATAATTTGTAGAAAGAAAGAAAAGAAAGAAAGAGAGAGAGAGAGAGAGAGAGAAAGAAAGAAAGAAAGAAAGAAAAGAAAAGAAAAGAAAAGAAAAGAAAAGAAAAGAAAAGAAAAGAAAAGAAAAAAAAGAAAAGCAAGTATCATGGCTTATAATTCAAGCTACTTGAGTGGCTGAGGCAGGAGGATTTTGATCCCAGGAGTTGAGACCAGACTGAGCAACATACAGTAATCTAATGTTGATTTTTTAAAAGAAAATTAGCATAGCCGTGGTGCACAATGTATATACAGCATAAATAGCAGACAGTAATGCCTTAAGCCTGGAGAACCTTCCTCTCTTTCTGGCTAATGTGTTCTAACTGCCAACAGTAGTTAGTAGACTTACATGCTATAGAGGTTTATAAGAAAAGAACAAAGCCATGGGTTTCATAGAGAACCCTGGTCAGTACACATACCGTCTAGTATAATGTTCAGATGATATGCCAGAACAACCTAAAACTATATCTTAAAGATAACATAGGGCTATATGTACAACAGATTTTTTTTTTTTGAAGTAAGACCTCAAAATGTCTCCCAAGACTTGTATCCATTACTTAACAAAATAGAGTTGAACAAGACAGATCACCAGGGTGTGTGTCTCAGGGTAATTGCCAAATATATTCACATATAATTTACTCCCTAAACAGTACCTATCATTTTTTTTCTCTACTAGCCTGTACAATAGAAAGAAAAACTCTTAATGAAGAAGCAGGACTTGCCATAGGAAGTACCGCCTTCAATTAGCTCGAGTGTAAACTGCCAACATGTATACCCTGGGGTTTAATAATGCTAGAAAACTATCAATTACCAGTCACTCCAAAGAGGCATAAAAATAACCTCAACGAGATCCACATTCCCAAAACTTTTCAGAAAGAGAAATGAAGAACTTACTCTCACAGAATGTTTCGTGGCTCGACCATTGGCCATTTTCAAGACAGACAACTATGTTTGACTTGTCTGGAACTTGTTTAAAGCCGTTATTACACGAGTATGCCACTTTGCTTTGCTCAGCAAACTTGGAGTGTCTGCCCAAGATTGGCCTGGCATTAGGAATGTCTGGAGGTGGGCCGCAGTCTCCTAGGAAGAAAAGAGCAGGTGTAAAACTGAAGTTGGCAAGGAGCTTTCTTTCCCCAGACCTGGAACAAGAGAAGCAGCAATGGCTCTTACCTTCCTGCCAGGGCTGAACTTGCCCCTCAGGAACTTGGAATGCTTGGACTCTCGTGAACACAAGACAAAAACTAAGTAGGGAGTAAATTCCCACCCGCCTTGAGTCGTTCAGAATCTACTTAATATCCACAGGAACACTGCAGCGAGCAAGGCGCGAGATAAGACACCCGGTAGCTGCTCGCGACCAGTCTCTCACCGGCGCAGGTGGCCAGCCATCTAGCTTCCACCTTAAGAATAAAAGAGCCAGGAGCAGGGTTGGAGATTCGCACTCAACCCTCCCTTTTGGTGTTGCCACGGTCTCTGATCGCGGAGGGGATCCAGTCACAGCCCAGATAGCCCAGCATTCCACCCCCATCCCTCCCGCTGGCCGCCGGCACCCAGCAGCGGAGCCCCCAGTTACTGGGACACAATGTCTGCTGAGCATGCGCCCCCTGGCGGGCAGCCAGCCGGTCGTCGCGCATTGGCCACTCACCGCGTACAGTTGGGGACAGCAGCAACAGAGACAGCGACAGCAACGGCAGCAGCGGAGGCGGCGGTGATGGCCGAGTCCTAGGCGCCCGCCCACGGATCATAGCCCCAGGTAGAAGAGACCTTGCCCGGCTGCGGCTGGAGCTGTTTTGAGCCGCAGTTAATTGAGCAGCTGTGGCGGGGCGGGGCAGGGCCCTCGTCACCCTGGGTGGGGCAGCCTGCGTGCAAGAGGGCGTTCCCTCATTAATGAGGGCGGGTGCCTGGCCTCTAGCTTCACCCAGGGGACCTAGTTGTCCGGCGGGAGTGGGGTCTGGGGTCTGGGGGAGTACCTTCTAAAGGAGGGCGCTTCACTCCCCCAGTACTCTGTGTCAGCACTCTGCTCCAGCAGAAAGCTACCCACACTCCCAACTCTGGTGTGCTGAGTGCTTGCAAAGGGAAGGGTAGGCGCGGTGGAATTCCTGAGCCAGAGGGAGCTGAGAAATAGGGAAACACCCAGGACCCCTGTGGCTTCAGCTGGAAGATGTCAGATGGGAGGGTGGGAGCTGCTGACCAAGAGTGTGTCTCCTAGGTCTCACCATGGTGTCAAAACAGAAAATAGGATAGGATCCAAGAAAACAGGGAGGGATCAGCCTGCCAGAACCGGTCACAAACAATATGCAGAGATCTAGGGAGCTTGGCTGAGGTTTTTCAGACCCTATCTGGGTGAGGAGTCACCTTCTTAGCCCTGGTTATAGATATGGACCAAGGATACCACCTGAATTCGACTTTGGGATTATTTCAGTCCTGCTATGAAATAGAATTCAGGAATAAATAGTAGAGCTTAAGAAAAAGATTTATTTCGTGGTGTGAAGAACAGTGACAAACAAAGCGATCCACACATTGGAATCACACCAGAGCATTAAATTAATTAATTGAAAAAGAAAAGGAAAGAAAAGAATGCAGAAGGTGAAGCTGTGCATGGAATAAACTGAACCTCTCTTGAGGACAGCACTAGGAATTAGGATTATTTGGTATTGGCTGGTCACTGTGCAACCCGGTTTATGAAGCCCCACATGCGTGTGATATCCAGAGTAAAGAGCCATGTACCACACCATGTGTCTCCTGCAAATCCCCACCGGGAGGGTCGAGGTGGGAGGAAGCAGAGGTAAGTTGCCACAGGCCCTCATGTAAAAAGCCCCAAAGTGCTCCCCTTTGTGTGTCTGGGTCTGGTTAGCAGTGTCCCACTATGAATTCCCTTTTTATATAGGTGTTTTACCCAACTGGTGAAATCCCTCACCAGAAACTCAGCCTTCAATGGTAGACCAGTTGTGGGAGTGTTTGTCATATACTGATAACCATTCCTAAAGTTTTCTTGTGGTTCCTTATTGGTTAGTGTGAGCTTTTGAAGAGCAAACTGGTTTTTAACAAGTGTTTTCTTCTGATTCTTGCTTACTTAGTTACCCAAGCACCGTGTTTTCCTGTTGCCGAGATTACAGGAAAGGGTTGCTTTATAGGTGTTTGTTGAAATCTAACAGTATTTAAGGGTTCTGGAGTTGACATCATACCCTAGCGACTCATGCCTGTAAACTTGGAAGGTAGAGCAAGAGGTTTTGGGTTAAAGGCTAGCCTGGGTTTTGAAGTTCCAAGTTAACTTGGCCTCAATAGGGCCATTTCTTAAAAACATCCTGAAGTTTAAGTCTCACAAGGGTAGAGTGTTTCATAACTATCAAGTGTGTTTCTTCTCATAGTTGTTAAAAACTTGACCCTTCCTTCCTTATGTGCCACTTGCATGTCAGGGCCCAGCAGTGACAGAAGTGGTGTCACATGGACCTTCATTTATTCCCTGAGAGCTCTCTGTGACCTCATTCACTACTTTTTTCTGCCCTGCTGTAGTTAGCTGAGTCAAAATCAGATAGGGAGCACTCATAAACCCTTGAAAGAGTTCTCTACATGTGTGTTAAATAAAGATCATAGCTTTATAGCTAGATAGAACAGTGAGCCCAGCCAAGTGTCCAAAACTATCTTATTGTCCAGGCAGTGGTTGCACACGCCTTTAATCCTACCCCTTGGGAGGCAGAGGCAGGCGGATTTCTGAGTTCCAGGCCAGGCTGGTCTACAGAGTGAGTTCGAGGACATCCAAGGCTACATAGAGAAACCCTGTCTGTAAAAACAACAAACAAACAAAAAAACAAAACAAACAAACAAACAAAAACCTATCTTATCGCCCAATTTTGGAACACCAATTGGTCTAAGCTGTCACTTTCTAAAGTATTTTATTTTCAGTAATAAGTTTTTTCCAAAGAAATGAGTTTAAGAATTAATGGGTGGACACTTACGTAATGCTTGCCACCACCCAAATATTTACAATACCCAGGAGGGAAAGATTTAACAACACCACATGATGCATTTACTTAATTTTTAAAAAGGTGTGGATTAAAATATGAACATTACTAAGAAAAAAAAAAACAAAACTTCAAGCTGATAACTTAGGGTATTTTATTTTACGTGCTGGCTGTGCTGGCGAGTTTTGTGTCAACTTGACACACCTGGAGTTATCACTGAGAAAGTAGTTTCAGTTGGGGAAATGCATCCACCTCCAAGAGATCCAGCTGTAAGGCATTTTCTCAATTAGTGATCAAGAGGGGAGGTCCTGCTTGAGTTCCAGTCCTGACTTCCTTGGTGATGAACAGCAGTTTGGAAGTGTAAGCTGAATAAACCCTTTCCTCCCCAACTTGTTTCTTGGTCATGATGTTTGTGCAGGAATAGAAACCCTGACTAAGACACTGGCCCAGATTTTCTATATTCCACTTGCTTTATGCATGTACCATTTTCCAGTTCCATTTCTTCATGAGGTGGAAGAGCTATCAACATTTCACAGATGAGAGGACACGACACGATAGTTATTTCCGCAAAAAATAAGAAGTGGCCAGATTAAAATGCAAATCTAGCTTGATTCTAAGACTTTTGTGTGTATGCTTCTGAATTTGTACCTCTGTGTGTGTGTGTGTGTGTGTGTGTGTGTGTGTAGGACACAGGACAGTCTCAGGTGTCATCCTCAGGAACACGTGCTCATGTCCTTTGAACAAAGTCTCTCACTGGAAGAACCTGGGGCTCAGTGACTGGGGCAGGCTGGCTGGCCAGGGAGGCACCTTTCTCTGTCTCCCTGATGCTTGGATTACAGGTGCACATTAGCACACGTGGTATTTTTACCTGAGTCCTGGAATTGACCTTAGGTCCTCATGCTTGAACAGCAAACATGTTACCAACTAAGCTGTCTCCCCAGCATATTCTTTGTAAGGAACAATTATCAAAGATTTGTCCTACCTAGAGCACAGTGAATTATCAAAGAGGTTTGGAAACCTAGGACCTTCTGGTGTGAACACTTAATTCATTGTTTTGATTCTGTACTCTGGAAGCTAGCTATGTGTTCTTCAGCATCTTGTTCCACGTTGACTTGAAAATGTCTCAGAACAGTTTTTGGTCCCTATAGATCTCCAATTCCCAAATGACACATTTATATAATTAGGTTAGGAAACATAAAGACATTTAAGTCTATGATTTTGCAGGAATAAGAAAGCACAGCCCTTGCCTAGGTAGAAAGACTAACTCGGTATTTATACATTCGAAGAAAGTTCTTACAGGGGAAGCAAGGATTAATTGGGAAGTTGTGTACAGAGTCTGGAAACAGAGTAACTCCAAAGGCACAGCAGTCAGGAGGTTAACACTAGGGAACAGAAATGCCTCCATTTCAGTTTTTTAAATAATAAGTCTATATTAAGGAAATAAATCTGTTACTCTTTAAAAAAGAAAACTTAACACAATTATTATAAACCCTTGCGTTTCCATTCTTGCTCAGACCAAAGACATTCTGAAGGAGGAGTCCACCGCATTTGACAACTGAACAGAAGGAAAATAATCTTAAAGGTGACTCTGCACTTTGGGCATGTGTAAGGTGAAACCAGGAGGCAATTTAGGGAAGAAATAACCACTTGGCTTTCTGCTGGCTAACTACAAGATGCAGTAGCAGCATGGCTAAGTGGAAATACACAGCATTGAGATTGGAATGTAGGAGATTGGGCTGGAACCTGGAGAGACATGGCTTAAGAGAAAGGTGTTGAGGGGGTGGCCAGAAACAAGGAGAGAGCAGACAAAGTCTTGAAGCCACACCTTAGAATCAACAGGACAGGTGAGAAGGTGTAAAAAACGGAAGAGGGCATTACAGTTTCTGAAGGACAAGGCTCCCAAACTAACAGTCACATAATAGTGTCATCCTTCTTACAGGGGAGGAGGCCATTGGAATTCAGGGATGTAAAAGAAATTTAACCATATAACCAGCTTAGAGTCTGGAGGTCTCAGGCTGTTCCACCTCCCCTCTCTGATCCAGGACATCTCCCAGTTGACAAGGTCAAAACAGGAGGAGGATTTTTAAGCTCTACCAGATCTGTCAGGTCCCCCTACAAGGAACAGCCTAGATGCCTTCCTAGTAGCCTACAGTATTTCCCCCCTCACCGCCCCCCCTCCTTGCCTCCAGGGTCCTGAAACAGCCAACAGAAACAAAAGCAAACCTTTGGCTTGAGAACCCTTGGTTTCCTTTGTCTTACAGCTGCAAATCTAGGCAGTTCTGCCCTGAAGATTAAATGAGACCTGTTTTCTAAAAATTAATGGAAACAGACTAGCACCGCCACTTCTTGTTTATTGAGAAAAAAAATTCTCATCCACATTCAGGTCCTCTTTTTGTGTGCTTGGAGGGGCGGGGGTGGGGGGGGGGCGCAGGTGAGAGACTGTGTTTGTGTGTGTGCACAAGTTTCCATGATAAAAGATGACACAGTACAAGGGCAGAGTGGACAAGTTTGAGATTCAGACATGCACAGGCTCAAACACTAACACCGTTGCTCCCTTGTCTTCTATATGGCCGAGTGTCAGGCCCTCTAAACAAACTCTGGGTATAAAATAAACATGATCCTATTACCAACCTTGTAATGTTGTGAGGAATAAAACAAATCAGGCTTTTGGGACTTTGCTCAGCTCTCTGTAAGTACTTGGCAGTAATTAATGGCAGTGTCTGACATGGACAAACATTGCAGATATCAAGTGGGGCCTGCCTATGGTCACCTGATCTGTCAGGACATAGACTAAATAAACCTATTTAAAATGTCAGACTTTTCAGAAGAGAAGGGAGTGGTGCTGAGCTAATCCAGCTGTACTCATTCTGTCTCCACTGGAGTAGAATTCATTCTCTGGCGAAGATTATTATTTGGGTCAGATAGTCTAAATTGTTTGATTGTTGAAATCTTACCCAAGTTCCCTGCATCCCATCTGTGATGTATTTGCCTTAATTTATGGTTTTGCAACTGAAGAAGCAGATCGACATTGTGTCAAGTAGTCTTATACAAGGTGTAGAGAAGAAAGAAACACCCTCAGGGGCACATACTATGTGTGCTTCTAGTTTGAGACATTGCCTTGCTCAGCCATCACAGCCTTGCTATCTTCATAAACATATACTTATTTTTATATAGTTAGATATACTGTGTCGTTCTGTCAAAAACAGCACAGCTGAAACCACTTTCCTCCCTTCCTAATTTAGCACATCTGCCATGGTAACTCTGTATTGTGGTTTGGATGTAGTTTGCACACCACCCCTAGACCCAACTTTCAAGGCTTGGGTCTCAGGGAAATGGTATTGGAAGATGCTATAGAGCCTTTAAGGGCTTAGGCCAGGAACTGTTGCTCTTCTGTAACTAGTTCTCTCATCTCCCTACTCATCCTTCTCTTACACAATGATTGTTACAAAATGAACACATGTAACCCTGCCCAGCTCCTGACTGGAGATGCAATCCTTTACATTATCCTTAGAATATGTAAAATGTCTTGTTTTACATCTGATTAATTATATCAACTTTTGTTTTAGTAGTGTTCTTTTTTTTTTTTTTTTTTGGATCCTCTGTTTTCTGAGTTCCTTTTTATATGCATTTAACCTGGGCCTTTGTTTTTGTAAGTTGGAGCCTTCCCCAGTTGTCTTACACTCCATGACTTGGCTTTCTGTTAGGGAGTGACTATCCAGCATGCTGATGGAAAGCTCTAGCCATGTGGTTAAGACTGGCTTCCAATTGAAGTCTGAGTGCAGGCCTATTAGGGTCAGAAACTCAAGTGTGTATATGATCACTAAAAGCCTTTTAACTTAGACACACATCTCTAGAAACAATAACAACAACGAAAGTCTTGTCTAAGCAAACAGAGGAGAGAATAAGTATATACCAACCATCCTAGGCAAAGAGGATCAAGACAGCGCTCAACATCTGCCACTCTGATTTCTTTTCTTTTATACTCTGTTTTCCAGTGTCAGGCTCTACTCTTATCCTTATTCCTCCTCCCCTCTTTAATGCTCCCTACACCCTTTAAGCAAGAAGAGAGTGGTGGTTTGAATATGCTTGGCCCAGAGAGTGGCACTGTTAGATGGTGTGGCCTTGTTGGAGGAACTGTGTCACTGTGGGTGTGGGCTTTAAGACACTCCTCCTAGCTGCCTGGAAGTCAGTCTTCTCCTAGAAGCCTTCAGATGAAGGTATAGAGCTCTCAGCACCTCCTGCACCATGCCTGCCTGGATTCTGCCATGCTCCCACCTTTATGATAATGGGCTGAACCTCTGAACCTGTAAACCAGCCCCCATTAAATGTTGTCCTTTATGAGAGTTGCTTTGGTCATGGTGTCTGTTAAAGTCATCCACACACTGCATCTCAGGAAAGTCCTCTAGATTTATGCACTCTGTTTAAAGTTTCAGTTGGTCTTAATTTCAGTTTAATCCCTCGTCTTCTTTGCAGAGGTTCTTAAATCCTGCTCTTAAAATGTTGGCTGCAGACAGTAACATTGTAGCTTCTTTCCATTCTGTCCCAGCTCAATCCCCATTCAACTACTCATTGCCATCTCTGCTGAGCCCACTCCCCTGTTGCCATGCCTTTAAAACACCCCTTTCCTGTCCTAAAGAGCACAGATATACATGAATATCCATTCAATTATATTTAAACTAGAAGTGGATGTGTGTTTTGCTTAGCCATCTCACAGGAGACTCTGCACGGTCACCTTGAATACAGATTCCTTTATAAACCAGGATTTATTTAGTATCTGGCTGGGAACTTCAACAAAACTGGCTGTGTCAATGAAAACTTAAAAAATGAAGTCATAGCTTGAAAAAAAATTCTCTTGTCCTATGGAAATGTACAGAATGCAAAGCAAGTGGTGACTCAGCTCTTCCATTTCATATGGCTGGAGAGACGGTTCTTCTTACCCAAAATGCCACTTTAAAAGTTGTCAGTGTGTGTCTTCTGAGAGCCAATTAACTTGAGAATTAGAAAGGAAAATACACAGGTACTACTGATGTTGCTTAATGACTTGGAAAATGCTAACTAAAGGTCTAGGTCCTGAAGGGGATGGTAATGGTCCCGATAAAAATTATTGTATTTGTGAATTCAGTCGCAAATCATCCCTCTACTTTGTACCAGAAGAAGGTCCTCTGGCAGTATGACTAGCTCTCCGAATAGGTAAAGTAGCAAGATATGCTGAATCAAGGAATTTCTTTCATCCTGTGGAAAGCACAGGAAATGGTCTATGAGGTGCTGGACCCATGAAAATTGCCTTCCGAAAATGCTCGGTTTGGTTTCCCAAACATTCCTTTTAATACCACATTCTTACAAAAAAAAAAAAAAAAAAAAAAAAAAAAAAAAAGCCATCTTACGTAAACAGACATCTCTCACCAAGCAGGGAATGGTTTTAGGCAGATAATGCTACAGGGATTCCCCTGGGGAATCCTCAGCGGTAAGATGGATTCAAGAGCTTGCAAGTTCTATCTACATCTGCCTTAAGGTTCTTCAGCTGTGGGGGGCTGGGAGGATGGCACTGTTGGAGGTCCAAGAAGGTCCTAGAGAGTCAGCCTGAATCGAGTGCTATTGACAGTAAGCATGTGTGGACAAGGCAATGAATGGGGCCAGAAACTCAGGGTCGCTGAAGCCAGAGCCACAAGGTGGCCAGTCTCAAAGTCCCCTTGTAGAAGGGTATTAGCACAGAGCCTTGAGATGCCCCATCCTGGGGAGTATGGCCTTGCTGCTCTAGGGTCCCCTATATATTTCCAGTTTTTGTTTTATTCTAGCAGACCTATAAGCTTTGTAGTATCTGTCTTCATTCACAACTTCCTGCTGGCTCAATAACATCTCATTGCCACATTGGGGTTGGCTCATTAGCATAGCAAAGACCATGTTGGGTTTGGCTCATATTGGAGCTGCCTCATGGCTAACAAGCATTATGTTACTCCAAGTACACAAAATAGTTTCACATATGTTCCTAACGCTTCACTAAAGCAGTCCAGAGGAGCCATCAGGGGCCACCACTGTGTGCTTAGTCTGTGCACAGAGAGTGTATAGGCTTCTGGTTGAAGTCCTAGATCAGAAGAAAGTTTTCACCACTTAAAATATTGACTAGAATCTCGTTTTCCAAAGGGACCCAAATTCAGAATTATTTTAAGATGATATCAGTCTATAATTTAACAGATTAGTCAGATTCCTTTTTCTTAGTTTATTTATTTTATGTATATAAGTACACTGTTGCTGTCTTCAGACATACCAGAAAAGGACATGAGATCCCGTTACAAATAGTTGTGAGCAAATGTGGTTGCTGGGAATTGAACTCAGGACCCCTGGAAGAGCAGTCAGTGCTCTTAGCTGCTAAGCCATCTCTTCAGTCCATAATCAGGTTCTTCAAAAGATAGCAATTGTATTATTGTTGAAGCATATGTTGAAATGATGTAAGTACCTGCTCCACACACACTCACACCACAGTGTGAAAATGAAATGTAAAGAGTTCTAGTGTGGATGATACATGCGAAACCAATTCACCTTTATCTTTTTTTTTTTTTCATTCCAAACCTAAACTCTACTGCCCATTTCCAAGATCCTTGTTCTACTGAAAGCCCCCTGACGCATCAGTTAGGAGTAACTGTTATCATCTTGTAGTCTGATAACAATTACTATGAAGAAAATCTGAACTTTAGTGGTGTTTTAGTGTTGCTAAAGGAAGACTTTTCTGCTGTGTGGAGGCTCTATGTGGAAGCTGTGAATATGAATTTAGACAATAACAAGATGTTCTCAGCTGCTAGTCCACCAAGGATGCTGATAATTCCCTTGCGCGAGGTTTATTGCGATGAAAGGGCCTCTTGATCACGATTTGATCTCAGAGTGTGAGATCTGACAGTCTACGTACGGGTTTTTACATATGATGGAGCTTTAAAGAGAAAGAGATGCTTCTCTTCAAAGCTCAGAGAGGAGCTTCATCGAGAGTGGAAGTTAGAGGCTGAGCTGCCAGGAGAGGGATGGAGGTAGGGGCTGAGGAGCAGCTTCAAGAAACATCTCTCATCTCTGGACCAAAGGTCCAGGCACTCACTCTTCCTGAGGGGCCTCAGACCAAAAGCCAGAGCAAATGAAAGGTTTGCAGTTTTGTTACCTTTGAGGGGTGGTCAGGTTTTCACATCACATATGTGATGGACAGCATGCAAGCGAGCAGGACTGACTGCTCCGTAATTCTCTGTCCCAGAGAGAGCTGCAAGGAGACATGACCTGATCCCGGCTATAGGATAAGACCTATATGTAATAAGGCTCTGTTCTAACGGTGTGGAGTAATTGTCTGAACTCCAACACACACACACACACACACCTTATCCTACCTCTCCTACTTCAGGACATTTTTGAAGTGATTATCTCCTTTCTCACCTACACACCCCAGTTGTGTGGTTTATTTCAATGTCTCTTTCAAGTGAATACAAACATAATTCTCTAATATAAATAAATAAATAAATAAATAAATAAATAAATAAAGGCTTACTATGAAGTCCAAGTTGGACCTGAACTACAATCTCCCTGCCTCAACTTCTCAAGCTCTGTGTAGGGAATGGTTCTGATGCTTCGATAGGAAATCTGTGTGTGAACTCTGAGGGGTCTGTTCCCCAGTTGGTTCAATCAATAAAGATGCTAGCAGCCAGTGGCTGGGTGGAAGAGGCAGGGCTTCCAGGTTCTCTCGGGCAGGCTAAGAGACGCGGGAGGAGGAAAGAGGATTCGCCATGCATGGGAAGGAGGGAGAACCACTAGCCATGTGAGATCTTGGGTAGAGTGGCCATTGGTGGCTTCCCTGACTGGGCCTGGGGCAGCAGGCAGGAGATTAGAAAGGCAACTAAGCTGAGGGCAGATTTAAGGTGCTGAGCAAGGAGAAGGTAACCAGGAAACTAAATTGAGGGTAGATTTAGAGGTGTTGAGCTGGGTGTGAAGGTAAGGGCACATTAGCCGTGGGAGGCTTAGAAGATCCCCATCATTGAGCTAAAAAGCATATTAAAAATAAGGTAGTGTGTGTGTGTGTGTGTGTGTGTGTGTGTGTGTGTGTGTCTTTCGTCCACGGATCCAAGGGAACCAGGGTGGAAGCTGGTAGCAAGGTCCACCTGGAACTCCAAGCAGGGTTAGTAGAAACTACACACTACAGTGCTGAGATTGCAGACAATTTTCACCATGCCCTGCTTCCCTCTACATCTTGAAGTTAGTCCTGTCTGGTCCCATCGTCTACTACAGCTGCTCTGATGGAGGCTGTTAATGATGCTTGCATCATGAGTGACCTCATTTCTTGGGTCTAGCAGCAGAGAGGATCCCACTGGTACTTTTCACCTTAATATACTTCCTTCTCAGCAGCACCGTGTGTTTCTGAGTCTAGCTCACTGTCTGTGCCTTTCTAGCCTATTTTATTGCCTCCTATTTGTCTCCATAAATTCCAAACAAAATGCTTGACTTCTCTGTCCCTCAATCTGTCCCTGTTAGACCTAGTGGAGAAACCCCCACACAATTCCCGATTCAGCGTGCACCCAAAAAATCACAAAGGACCATCTCCTAATGTAATTACATGAGGACGTTTAATGACGGAGCTCTGGACCGACATGCATCCCACACAGGAGATAACGGATGTCGGCCACGAGGCTCAAAAGCTAGGGGTTTTTATGGGGTAAGGGGCTTAGGGGTGTGGAATTCAGCATAGCGACACACTATTGGCTTATTCAAACATTAACAGAAAGATTACAGGGCATCAGGACTTTGTTCCTGTGGGCTGGGGGCTTATCTTTGTTCACATAGCAACCAGTTGATGTATGACTTTACCTGGCGTCAAGGGGCAATAGACAGAGGGGAGGTTCCGGCCAGGTGGTGTTGACCCAGACAAGATAGCCCTGCTTGTACAATCAAGCTGTTCTTAGGAATGTCTTAACAACAGCCCTGTCTGTTCTGCTTTGTTCTCGGCCCCAGGCCGGGGCTCATAGACAACTTTTTTTGCATGAATCACAAGATATAAAATCTCATTTTCTTTTATCCCCTTATCCCAACATCTGTTACTCTGATGATATCCAGTCTTATACATTCATATGACATCAAATACTATGAATTCTCAAATCATATATTTAGTCTGCATCACTTTCCTGAATATATAAGACCTGGTTGCTTAGTTGGCAACTTGAGTAGGAGAGATAAAAGATGTTTTAATGCTAGAAAGAGAGAAAAAAAAAAAAACAAAAAAAAAAACCAGAGGTCCAATTTCTTCCTACACCAGTTTCCCGTTTAGTGAATGGCATTCCATCCTCCACTTAGGATGGTTTAGGTCCAGCTCCCAAGGGTCATCTTTTTTACCTCACTTTGTCTCATAATCCACCTAGAAATTTAACAAATATTATACTCTCCTCTCTACCTTCAAATTACAGCTCAAAGTAGACAGGATTCCCCTTTCACAATCTTATGCAAGCAGCCTTCCTTCCTTCCTTTCTAGCCACTGAGAAGGGGAGGTGTCTGCCACTCCCCTTACTCTCACATTCCTGAGGGCAGGTTACTTGGCAGCTGCATATGTGTCCTGGCTTCCTTGCTTTCAGGAAACTCACACACAGTCGCTGACCAGGCCCCATGGTCTCCTTCTCCCTTTCTTTTCTGCCCTCATCTCCCCAGACTCCCCCACCCAGTGTTAACTGGTTTCCTTGTCCTGGCTTTTGAGCTCACAGAACAGAATCCCAAACAGATCAAAGTCCCACTCAGAGTCCGTGACTACTGTTTCATACAGATGTCTCCATGCTTTCTATACATCCCTGAAGACCTTCTTCTTAAATACTTAAGGAAGGCCCTTTTATGCCATTGTGTTTGATATAGAAATGTACCCCACAATTACAGGTCTAGTACCTCCCTTTATATTCATTCCTTCAATGCTTACCACAACTCATAGCTTTTAATAATTTGTTAATTGTGCGTATTCCCACAATTGAGTGTGAACTTCATACACAGAAAGGTTTTTTTTTTTTTTTGTCTTTTGTATTAAATGCAAAACCCCAGACTCCTAGATCAGTGCCCTGTATATAGTATATACTCAATAAATGTTGCTGAATAACTGAATTCATGCACAGATTTTATAACCATAAAACTCCCATTCAAACAACATGCTTATGAATCCTCTTAAAATATTGAAGATTTGGCAACACTGGGCGTATCCTCCCCAGCTAACAGGTACCGGAGAGGGGCTTAGGAGCCATTTCCTTCTAATGCTCACCACCACTTCCTGTTATTCTCACCCAGGTTGACTGAGCGTGACCCGACTCTCCAGTGACACCCAGTCTGGGTCTGTTTGTATCAATGGGAAACAACACCTACTCCTTTCCCCAAAGGTAGTTTTCAAAAAAACAGGAATTGTTTTACTTTATAAAATCGCTTTATTATAACGATCTAAAAAAAAAAAATCAATAAACACACCTAGATTAAGGAAGCCACTCAAGCAAACACTTGCCCAGTCCCAAGTTCTGTCATCTCTAGGAACTTCTCTGCAGTTAGAATTGCCATTCTGAAGTGTCACTAATAGTTACATTTTAATGCACTTGTCCATGTGAAAAAGGAAAAAAGAATTTAAAAAAAATTAAAAAAAAAATACTAAGACACAATTGAAACCAGAAAGACAATGAATGTATATCCTCTTGTGACTCATGGGTCTTTTGCCCGCATTCCTTCCCTTCTTTTGCCTAATTCTCATTCCCTTTCCTAAATGTAATTCCATGTATACACACAGATGTTTGCATATATGAATATGTATATGTTTGTTCCAGTTTTTTTTTTCTTCTGAGTTTGGGTGCCCTTGCTTATCATTATTCTAAGTCCATCCATTTTTCTGCAAAAACTTCCCATTCCTTACAGCTCAGTAATATTCTGTTTTGTATATATACTACATTTTTGTTATCCACTTGTTGATGGACATTTGGTCCATTGCCTTGCTAGTGTAAGCAGAGAGACACTAACCATGGATGTGCAGGTATCTCTGTGATAGGATATGGAGCTCTCTGCGATATTCCCGAGAGTGGACAGCTGGGTCGTGTGGTGGTTCTGCCTTTAAGTTTTTGAAGAATGAAACTCCTTTGTGTGTGCACTGTGCATGCTCAGTTCATCTCTTTTGGTTCTTCTAGGCTGAGCATGCCTGCACCACTTTCTTTCCCTCTAGGAAAGTATGGCTCGGCACATACTGATACCACCTTGTACTCCAATCGAACACTGCTGATTTTCAGACTCAATGGCCAACTGTCTGCCAAAGACCACTAAGAGCATTCTCAGAGCTCCCCCAAGTCCATCCTGCAAAGGAGGCATTTTCTTCTGACCTCTAACCTGCTGTTTTTTCTCTACTGTGTTTCTAATTAGTAACATCACAGGACATCATGTAAATTTGGGGTGGACTTCAGGATCTTGGAATTGATCTTCTTTCTCCTCATCTCCAACACACTTTTCCCCCATTTATTTATTATTTCATTCTTGGGTACTTAATTACAATCATATCTATCCCTGACTCTTTCCTCTTCAAATCTTCCTGTTTCCCCAACCTCTCTAAAATGTCTGACCCCTTTTTCCTTCATTATTATTGTTACACACATGTACTCGTGCAAATTAATACCGAGTCAGATTGGTACTGCTTATATGTGCATGTGCTTAGAGCTGACCACTTGGGACTGGATAACCTATCATGGAGCTTGTCCCTGAAGGAAACTGATTCTCCTTCTCTGTAGCAATTAATTCCTTAGAACTCTTCATCTAGGGTATGACCTTTTGAAAACTTTCCCATCCACGTTGGTATGTCAACTGGTGTTGTCCTTATGCAAGTCTTCTTTAGCTAAAGATACTGTTGAGGTTTCATGACCAGAGAAATTATTGAGTCTAATAGAAAGCCTATAACTGTATTCTCCTAAACCATTCTAATTTCTAGCTATATTCTACTTTTCCTTAGAACCACAGATGGATGCAGCATGCCTGCCATGTCTGGAAGACACTATTTAGCATCAGGAGTCCCAGTGTGCTGACTCTAACAGTCTTCCATAATGTTTCCTGAGCATTAAGTGTAAGAGTGAATTACATATGTATCAACTGGAGCCAGGCACCCCCTCTTCTCTATATTTTGACCAGGATGGATTTCTATAATAGCTCCTGTCTACTGTAAAGAGAAGCATTTTTAATGTAAGGGGTGAGAGCTAAATTTATCTGTGTGTATAAGAATATGTAGAAAACAGTTAGAAATTATGTTGCTCTAGAAAAACACCAACACTTGGCTTTCTTCTAGAGTCTATGACTGCTTCAGCCACGGATAGTTAGTTGATCAGATTTACAGTAGCAAGCATTGAATTCTCTCCTATTGAATAAACCTTAAGTTCAATAATGTTAGTTAACCCCAAGATAAAATTGTTCCACTGGAGACCATGCTGCTCACTGCTGTGGTTCTTAGCCCTATAAGATGTGACTACTGATTGTTGTTCTCCTTTGGTAACTTGAATAGCACCTACTGAAAATAAGAGAGCTAGTATCAGGGAGGAGGCTTCAGGTCAGTTCCAGCTCAATTCTTTCAAGCCCTGGATCCAAACTATGTGGTGTCTTCAGCAATAGAATCTTACCTTTATGTTTTGGGAGGCAACCGAACACTATGACAATAGCCTATATTGTTTTGGGAGTCTCATGGACCCCCTTAACCAACTCAGAGGAAGATTTCCCAGGCTTGGCACTGGAGCTCTTGATAGATTGTCTATGGCTCATGGAGAGAGGAGTGTTATCACCCCATGTATGTAACTCTGTGTGTGTGTGTGTGTGTGTGTGTGTGTGTGTGTGTGTGAGAGAGAGAGAGAGAGAGAGAGAGAGAGAGAGAGAGAGAGGAAGAGAGAGAGATTATGAAATAATGTGTTTCATAGAGGCATTTTCAAATATCCTTTGTGTTATCTCTCTTTTCTCTCCCTGCCCCTTCTCTCCCCAATTAAAGCTTCTATTTTTCTCTTTCTCACCTTTAAACCACCCATGTTCTACAACCATCCTCTCTAGAGCTCCTTACCACCCTCTTCTTTTGACTTGCCTGGCTTCTGTGTTTACTTCCAATTATATCCTCAAATCTGAAAGTTCAGACTTGGATCTACAAATAGGACAAAACACAGAAGCATTTAACTTTCTGAATATGGGTGGGTTACTTCACACCTTATAACGTTTTCCAATTCCAACCGTCTACCTGCAGATTTCACTTTTCTTTGCAACTGAGTCCAATTCTACT
This sequence comes from Mus musculus, assembly GCF_000001635.26. Taxonomy (NCBI): domain Eukaryota; kingdom Metazoa; phylum Chordata; class Mammalia; order Rodentia; family Muridae; genus Mus; species Mus musculus. The sequence goes on from NC_000067.6 coordinate 130,478,148, forward strand.
GTGTATATGTTTGATTGTCCATTCATCCGTTGAAGGACCTCTGAGTTTCTGTTTCCTAGTTACTATGAATAGAACTGCAACAAGCATGGTTAAGCAAATGTCTCTATAGTAGGATATTGAGTCCTTTGGGTACACACTCGGGAGGCATACGGCTGAATCATAGGATAGATCTATTTGTAACATTTTTGAGATACCCCACACTGGTTTCCAGAGTGGCTTCACCAGTTTGCAGTCCCACCAGCAGTGAATGAGGGATTCACTTTCCACATGCTCATCACACATGCTCATCAGCATTTTTCTTTTCTTTTCTTTTCTTTCTTTTTTTTTTTTTTTTTTTTTTTTTTTTTACCAGTTTCTTTCTTGATCCCAGTCGTTCTGCCTGGGATAAGATGAAATGTTGAGGTCATTTTAATTGGCATGTCCCTGATGGCTAAGGATACCGAACCCTTTTAAAGCTGTTTCTTAGCCATTTTTATTTCTTCTTTTGAGAACCCTCTGTTCAAATCCATGGCCCATTTTTAAGCGGAGCCATTTGTTTTCCTAACTCTTAGCTTTTTGAGTTATTTCTATGGATAAGTAGCTAGCAAAGATTCTCTCCCATGCTGTGGCTTCCTTTCCTTTGCTGCATAGAAATTTTAAGTTTTATGAAGTCCCTGTTTGTCAGTTGCTGGCCTTGATCCCTGAGCAAATGGGATCCCATTCAGAAAGTCCTCCACTGTGCCTACACGCTGTAGGGTGGCCTTACACTCCCATCTAGCAGTTTCAGACTCACAGGCTACACACTGACCTCAGGGATCCAACTGCAGTCGGGTTCTGTGCAGGGTGGTAGACATGCCTCTAATTTCGTTTTTCCATATATGGATATCCTGCTTTCCTAGTACTGTTTGTAAAGGATGCTCTCTTTCTGAAAGTGTGTGATTTGGGCATCTTTGTCAAATGATGGCTGTGATGTGTACACTAATATTTGAGTCTTCCATTTTGTTGCATTTTGTGCCAGCTCTATGCTGTTTTTATTGCTACAGTACTGTAACAGAGCTTTAAGTCTTTCATGATACTCTGCTCAGCATCACTTTGACTATCTGGGGTCCTTGGTGCTTCACTGTAGATTTTCAGATTTTTTAAAAATTATTATTTCTGAGAAGAATGCCGTATTTTTATTGGAATTACATTGAATTTTAAAATTGCTTTTAGTAGGATGGTCATTTTGAAAATATTAATTTTATCAGCTTGAAAGCTCTTTCTGTCTTTTGGGGGTCTTCATTTTCTCTCTTCAGAGATTTGAAGTCTTCAGTGTAGAAGTCTTTCACCTCCTTGGTTAGGTTTGTTCCTAAATAGATTACCTTTTTTGAGGCAATATTTGCAAGGAGAAGGGGGTTAACTCCTTCATCTCTTTCTCAACCTGTTTATCATTGTTTTATAGAAAAAAAATTGTAAGTTAATTTCTACCCTGCCACTTTGCTCAAAGTGTTGATCATTTCTAGAAGACAGTTGGGGGGCCTTTTAAATAAGGTACCATATCATTAAGTATGGATAATTTGACTTTTTTTTCATACATGCATTTCTCTTGCCCTGTTGCTCTATCTAGGGCATCAAGCACTACATTGAAAAGGTATAGGGATACTGAAAAGCCCTGTGTAGGTCTTGATTGCAATAGGTTGCTTTGAGGTTTCTCTCCACTTAGGATGATGTTGGCTGTGGCTTTGTCATACATATGCTTAATTATGCTGAGTCATTTTCCCTAGTCCTACTCTCTCTAGGACTTTTATGATGAAGGCATGTTGGATTTTGTCAAAAAACCTTCTCCAGATCTATTGAAATGACCATGGGATTTTTGCCTTTAAGTACACATACATATTATATTTATTGACTAGCTTTGATGGACTATCTCTACATCTATGTCTAAAACCAAGTTGATCAAGGTAGGTGATTCCTTGATATGTGTCTATACGTGACTAGTCTCTTTGTTATGATTTTTATTGCTGTGAAGAGATGCCATGATGGTGGCAACCCTTTAAAAGGAAAACATGTAATTGGAGATGGCTTACAGTTCAGAGGTTTAGTCCAGTATCATCATGGCAGAAAGCATGGTGGAATGCAGGCAGACATGGTGCTGGAGAGATAGCCGAGAGTTCTACATCTGGATCCATTGGCAACAGGGAGAGACACATTAGGCATGGCTTGATCGTCTCACATCTCAAAGCCTGCCCACAGTGAGACACTTCCTCCATCAAAGCCATACCAACTCCAATTAGAGCACACTTCCTAATAGTGCCAGTCCCGATGAGCCTATAGGGCCACTTTCATTCAAACTACCACAGTTACCAAATATGTTATTGAGAATTTTGGCATCTCCGTGCATCAAGAGTGTTGGCCTATAGTTTTCTTTTTGTGCTATTTTACCTACTTTTTGTATTAGAGTAGTGGTGGTTTTTACAGAATGACATTGAAAATGCTCCTTCTGTTTGTTTTCTTTGTTTTTGAAGTATTGGTCGTAGTTCTTCTTTGAAAGTGTAATAGAATTCATACAAGCCTAGACTTTTTAATCAGAAGGTTTGTTATTGCTGTTTTAATCTTTGGTGGTGGTAGTGGTGGTGGTGATGGTGGTGGTAGTGGTGGTGATGATGTGTTTAGGTGTCTGATCTCTCTTGGTTGAACTTTGGTAACTTGATGAATCTGGAAATTCATCTATTTGTTTTAAGTTTTCTAACTTAATGGAGTAGAATTTTTGTTGTTGTTGTTGTTGTTTAAAATGTTCCATTAAAACATTCAGAATTGTTTGGTGTGTATTTGCAATGTTTCCTCATTCCTGATGTTACTTATTTGGGTTTCCTTCCCATACTCAGCTAAGGGTCTGCTGTCTATCCTTCCAAAGGACTAGCTCTCAGACTGGCTGATTCTCTATACTGTTTGTTTGTTTCTATTTCATTAATTTCTACCCTGGCTTTAATGATTTCTTCCCATCTCCTAGACTTTGGTTTAATTTGTTGATGTTGTTCTAAGTGCTTTGTCAAGTCCTATTTCTAAGCTGCATCTTCAAGTCCTTACTTGTGCTCTTCCTAATGTTTTAATGCATGCACTTACAGCGATAAATGTCTGCCTTATGACCGCTACTAATGTTTCCCAGAAGCTTGGGTATCTTGTGTTTTCTTTCTTTTTTTTTTTCTAATATTCTTTCTTTTTTTCTCTCTCTCTCTCTTTTTTATTAGGTATTTTCCTCGTTTACATTTCCAATGCTATCCCAAAAGTCCCCCATACCAACCCCCCCCAATCCCCTACCCACCCATTCCCCCTTTTTGGCCCTGGCGTTCCCCTGTACTGGGGCATATAAAGTTTGCAAGTCCAACTAATGTTTCCCAGAAGCTTGGGTATCTTGTGTTTTCATCTTCCTTTATTTTTATATCCATCTTGACTTTGTCTTGGACAATCCACCATTCGTTCAGTGGTCTGGTGTTTATTCTCCATATGTACATATAATTTCTAGAGATTCTTTTCTGTTGATTTCAGGCTTTATTGTACTGTCAGATAGGTGACATAGTTATTTCAATTATTATTTATTTTTTGAGAGTTGCTTTGTGTCCAAGAACATGCCCTGTTTTACAAAAACTTACATGGGCTTCTCTTTTTCATTATTTTAGTTTTGAAGGCATATTTTATTTAACTTTACTATCTCAGATTGTAAAGGTAAAATGAAGGTAACCAATGCTCCTAGGAAGAATTAACTGATTTAACTCAAAAGAAAAAAGTAACCCAAGAAGCAGCCATTCCATTCATCTTCTGCTAGCTAAATAAAAAGTGAGTAACCTAATTCACTACATGGTAACCACAGCTTGTGTGGCTTTGGTGAAATAGTATGAAAAACACTCAAATATATTTTTTGATTTATTTTCCTTGTTGACTAAACATTATTTTTTCCCTTTTATTAAAAATGGAGTATTTTATCAGGCAATATATCCTGATTACAGTTTCCCCTCCCTCTTTTCCTCCCAGTCCCTTCTCCTCCTCTTCTCCCATCCAGATCCACTCCCTTTCTGTGTCTCATTAGAAAAGAACAGATAACAACGAAACATAATAAAATAAAATAAAATAAAATAAAATAAAATAAAATAAAATAAAACAAAACATCACATCAAAGTTGGAGAAGGCAAACTAAGAGAAGGAAAAGAGCCCCAAGGGAAGTCACAAGAATCAGAGATCCATTTGTTCACACACTTAGGAGTCCTATAAAAATACTAAGCTGAAAGCTGTAATAGAGAGAGAGGACCATGTGCAAACCAGTGCCGGCCCTGTGCTTACTGCTTCAGCCTCTGTGAGTTCACATGAGCTTAGCCTAGTTGATTTAGAGGGCCTTGTTCTCTTGGTGTCTTCCGTCCCCGCTGGTTCTTACACCTTCTGACTCCTCTTCTGTGAAGTTCCCTAAACTCTGGAGGGGAAGGGTTTAATGGAGAGATCCCATGTGTGTTCCAAGGTCTCACTCTCTGTATAATGTCTGGTTGTGGGTTTCTGTAGGTGCTCCCATCTGCTGCAGGAGGAAGCTTCTCTGATGCTGGCTAAGCAAGGCACTAATCTATGTGTATAGCAGACTATAAAATTAGGAGTCATTTTATTGTTATTCTTTTTTGTTTGTTTGTTTTTTTAAAACCAGTAGTATTTTATTGTACCCTATGTCTCTGGGCTCTCTAGTCTCTGGTTCTTGGCCACTGTTATGGTTTATATATGTTCGGCCCAGGAAGTTGCACTATTAGAAGGTGTGGTCCTATTCCAGTAGGTGTGGCCTTTTTGGAGTAGGCGTGGCACTATGGGTATAGTCTTTAAACCCTCACCCTGGCTGTCTGGAATGGAGTATTCTCCTAGCAGCCTTCAGATGAAGATGTAGAACTCTTAGCTCCTCCTACACCATGCCTGCCTGGATGCTGCCATGATGATAATGGTCTGAACCTCTGAACCTGTAAGCATCCCCAATAAAATGTTGTCCTTTGTAACACTTGCCTTGGTCATGGTGTTCTGATCACAACAGTAAAACCCTAAGACAATCACCCAGGCACTGTCAGATATGGGTTCCATCAAGTCAGACGTTGGTCAATCCCACAAGTTTTTCACCGCCATTGCTCTAGCACATTTTCCATGCAGAGCAGATTGTAGGTCAAAGGTTTCATGTCTGGGTTGGTGTTTGCATTTTTTTTTTGGTAGCTTGCAGAGTATCCAGCCATAGCAAAGACACTAAACATAGGAATGAAGGCTCTATGTAGGCAGCGGCTTTCCCTCTCCACGCTCAGTGAGTTGGATGGGTGTTGTCTTCAGCAGTGGGAGTCCTGCTGTCAGTTTGTGAGGAACACTCTATTCTCTTGACAAAAGCCTGGGATTGCATTTATTCTACATACACACATTTATATTCACATTCTAGGAATGTAGGTTTTCTTGATGTTTGGGTGGAATATTATATAGTTGAGATCATTTGATGTGTGATATCATTTAACTATGATGTTTCTCTGTTTATTACTTTTTTTTCCCTAGATGACCTGCCTATTAGAGAAAGTTGGGTATTGAAATCACTTACTATTACTGAGTTATAGTTAATACACGTCTTGAAATCCAATAGCATGAATTTTATGAAATTGGATGTTCAAGAGTTTGGTGCTTATATGTCAGGATTATAATGTATTCTTAATTAACTATTCCTTTTATTGAGAAGAAGTGTCCTTCTTTATCTTTGCCAATTAATTTCAACTTGAAGTCCATTTTGTTAGAGATTAGGAAAGTAACACCTGCTTGTCTTCTGTCCCATTTGCTCCTAATCTTTTTCCATCCTTTTACTTCAAAGAAGTAGTACCTATTTTTGAAGGCAAGATGATTTTCTTGCAAATAACAACAACAACAAAAATAGATTTTGTTTCTTTACCCATTCAGCTAACCTGTGTCATTTAATTGGGGAATTAAGGTCATTAATATTTAAAGTTGCTATTGAAAGATGTGTTTAAACTGCTGTTGTTGTGTTTTTTTTTTTCTTTTCTGCTCGTGTTCTTGGTTCTATTTTGTGTCTTAGTAAGTATAACTTCATCTGTCTTCTTGCTATAGTCTCTTGGCAACCCTCATGCCTCTCTTCAGTTTGAAGTATTGCTGCCAGTATTCTCAGTAGAGATGGTCTGATAGCCATGAACTTGTTTAGCCTGTTTACATCATGAAAAGTTTTCCTTTTTCCTTCAACTGTTGCATAGAGTTTTGTTTGGAGTTGTCTGGACTGGCATCTGTGTTCTTTTAGAACATAGAGAACATTTTTTGGTTCTCTACATATGGGCCAAGAGCCCTTTGAAATTGAATGACCCTTTCACAGGGGTCACCTAAGATATTTACATTATAGATTCATAACAGTAGCAAAATTACAGTTATAAAGTAGCAATGAAAATAATTTTATGGTTGGGGTCACTGCAACATGGGCTTTCGTGCCCACAGACCAATCTTATGGAGACCCTTCCTAAATTTAAATTCTTTCTTCCCAAATATGTCTAGGTTTGTGCCAAGTTGACTAAAACTAACGATGACAACTTCTATGCCTTCTCTACAAGGCCAAGTGTTCTATTACAGCATCCAACAATGGTATGCATTTGATTTTGCCATCATAGCATAGCCTTTCAAGAACAAAGACTAAGGAAGGATTCATTGTTTTTAAATCTCTACAGCTAATGTAATGTATGTCATATAAGATATACCCAATAAACACAAGAATGGACAGATTAAAAACTGCCATAGACAGAGATTTAGCTTAATGATGCTCTTTCATTACCAGCCTGGATCTTAGTGATGTGTACTCATGGCTCTATAATAATAAAGTCACAAAACAAGAAAGCACGAGGCCTTAATTTTTTAAAAATATTTCATACTTGTTTTATCATATTCTTTCTCCTCCCCTAACTCCTCCCAGATCCTCCCTCGTGCACCCAACTTCATGTTTCTTCTTTGTCTTAAAAACAAAGCAAGCACATATAAGCAAAACCATGGAATCCTTTGTCAGGGTTGACCACTGTTGCTGGGCATGGGATCTGCCTTGTAGTGTGGTTGACATACTCAGTGTCACTCCATTGAAGAAAACTGATCCTCCCTCTCTCACTGTCTATCCATTACAAAGAGTTTACTTCCCAGTTAAGGTAGGACTTTGCTCATTTCATCTTCTCACTGCTGGGATTTGTCTGGTTTAAACCCATGTAGGTTGTGCAAGCTGTCACAGTTTCTGTGAGCTCAGATGAGCATCAGTCCTTTGGTATCTAGAAGACATCATTTCCTTGGAGTCATCCCGAATTTTATAATCTCCCTGCTTCCTCTTCTGCTTAGATCCCTGAGCCTAAGAAGACTGTAATAAAGACAGGGCATTTAGGGCTGGGTACTCCACTAAAAGAGGTCTCTCGCTCTTTGCACTCTGTCCAGTTGTGGCTCCCTGTGTTAACTACCATCAATCATAGCTTTAAATCAATGATTAAATGGCTCTCAACTTTCCTAGGAACCATGAGTCACAAGGTCTGAGTGTTATATAAGAGGCATTATAAGAGTAAATATATTATATCCCTATACAGACACACAGCAGAACAATTGAAAGCCTACAATTAATATAAGTTCAAGGGCAGAAAGGATGTCTTAAAGAAAATATGCAAAACAAGAGAAAACTCTACCTACCATTTTATACAATGCAAACTCAGTTTCCACTTAAAATTTTTATTTAAAAAATTAAGAATAACAACCCAGCTTCACTAATTCTGTGGTCTACTAATATATAAAAACTTAATGTTTGTTCCATATAGATATTAAACCACTCCTCCTCCACCCTCTCATAAAACATTTCTCGCTCGCCTAGAGCAGCGTTAAGCAATAACTAACATTCTACGACCTTTGTCAACGCCTGATCTCTACACCACTGCTAGTCACTGAAGAATGTGAAATTCCCTCAGCAATCATTTTTATCTACTGTCCACTCGTGTTTTCAGGATGGCTCATATCCATGTTTGACGTTTTAGACAATATTTCCCCTTGTCTGAGTCACTACCAGTGACGACGTTTCTTGTCTCAGTCCCTCCATTCATTCCTTTGGCACACCCTGGAACTGGTCATCATCTAAAGTGGTGTCAGATCTGATAAGAGTTGTTTTAGACTTCAGACTCTGGGATAGCCTTTAACCAATTACTCTAGTTTGTTATTGGTTGCCTTGCTAAGACCTGCAATTAATTCAAGGTTGCCTACTTCAGATCTGCCTCTCTTCCTGACTGCCTTCATTCCTTCCTCTCTTGATTAACATCAAGCCTTGCTTCTCCTTCCTCATTCCTGTAACTGCCCTGCCTTGTTCTTCCACTATACCTTCCAGACAGCACACAGCCCTGGATGAGCCTTGTGGTTCCTATTTTAAAATCTTCAGATATTTGGAGGAGAAAAGAAGGAGATCAAATAGATGCCCCACAATTCACCCAAATATCCCTTCCCTGACCTCGCAGTAGGGGACTTGTAGTTCTAATAATCAGGTGTAAGGCAAGTATCAGCCCCTCCAATGCACACACACAGAGATTGTACTGACGGGTCAGTTCTATGCTATTTTAAGAGGAGGAATTTTTCCCCCAGCATCCAAAAGCTGCTTCTCTATATCCTTCCCCCGTCCCCCACCTCCCACCCCTGGTTTCTCATCACCTTCCTTAGCTCTTGCTCCAAGGAGGCCAGGCTTCTACTGGCCCCTCCTCCTCATAAAGATATTTCCTTTGAGGAGCTTGTAGCAGATGAGTAAGGTATAGGGCACATGGAGCTTTTGATGGGGAGTGCTATCATGTAAATCCATCCTGATATATCTGAGCCCCTGCTTTTGCAAACCTGTGCAGTGTGAAGATTCACGTCGGTTTAAGAGAGCCCCACCATGCTTTTGTGGGGTGCTCTGGCCATGTGGTGCAGGAGATAGTTCACAGGTAGTACGTCCATGAAAATGGCAAGGAGGAATGATGGCCAATGTGAGAGACCAAGGCCAGGAAAGGGAAGAGAGGGAACATGGGGTGAGGTTCAGTAGGGAAGAGAGCCTGTTTATCTTGCAGTTTTCTACCTCAAGATCTAGTGCAAAGTTTGAGAAATCATAAAATGTCAGTTCCTTGAGACAATAGAGGAAAGTGAAATGCAGACAGCCTCAAAGTGAATTTCACATCGTGCGTCAAATGCGTTTATCTTTCCATGTCGTGTGTCAAATGTGTTTATCTTTCCTGACGAAAGCAGACAGTTCTTGACTCCACCTCCTTTAGCTTCCTTATTCTTTATGGAGTTCAAGGAAGGCTTCTTCTGCGATGTCCATTTGTTCTGGTCCTAAGGTTCTTGGACCACTGATTTGCAGAATAAATAGGACTTGTCGTTTGTATCTATCATTCCCATAGAGGGCTATGTTCTTTGATGTTTATCTCAAACTTCACATTTAATATAGATTTTAATCACAGGAGCCAAATTAATACTGACATCCTCATGCTGTATGTGCTGCCAACACACAAACTCATCATGTTTCAGAAGCTTACCACTGTTGAGAGACAATCCTTTTCCATGTCTACTTAGAAGGGATAGGAATCAGCAATATTTCTGCACATAATAATAGGACCCAGAGCTGTTGATCTTCAACTGCCCGCTCTAACTTTAACATCAGAAACTCCCATAAAGCCGCACAGAGCAGCTAGCTGGGAGGAGCAACTTAAGTCCACCTCTGTTTAAGAAGCAGTGACGAAATCTCTATAAAGAGAGGTTTCCATTCAGGATCACACAAGTGTCCTTTTATAAATGGCAGTTTCTTTGCTTGTACCAACAAGTCTGGAGATTTACAGACTCCGTAGAACCCCTCATTGGGAACCACTTTCCTCTCCTGCCAAGTGCTTTTCGCTCCCAGGCTTCATTTTCCTGAGCTGTTTGTAGCTTCCTTTACCTCCACTGCAGGTCTTTGTGAGCTCTGGTTTTTGGGTTTGTTGCTGTTACTGCTGGTTTTGGTTTTTCGTTTTTCATTGTTTTGGTTTTTTTTTTTTTTCTGACACCTTTGTTCTTCAAGAAACTCACCTGGTCATTCCCCCACATGCTTTTGTATATCTAGTAAGGTATTCAAACACATCGAACACCAGGCGTGTGGCAAGTACTGTTTATGGTATATTCGTGTGCAATTCTACTTGACATTTACAATAAGTGTTCACAGTAATGCTTTCAGTGTGTTATAATATCCATATTTGACATATGAAGTCACAGTTGCCTTGGTCAAGTTTCAAGATTTTTAATTTAAAAAACCAACTCTCAAACACATCTCCAAAGCTTCTATTTTTTTTGTTTTTTATGTTCCTGGACCCACTATAATTTATAGCGTTCCCATAATCCCGAGGAATACATCATGTGGCATTATTTCTTTATAAAACTATGTTTTGGATGCCAAGTGAGAGTAATATGAATAAGCTGTACTTGCCACATGTTTATAATAAAATATATTTAACCAGTAAATTTTAAACAATGACTTTGCATCCTGAAAGCAATTACTTTATTTTTGGTTCAAATATAATTTATCTGGGAGTTTGAAAAGAAGGTCAAATTGATATTTCTTTTTATCTACATAAAGGTGTTTACTACATGCATTTTTAAAAAAATAAAATAAAATTGCTGAGAATCAAACTGCAGAGACACTAGGTTATTTCAAATCCAGTGCCAGCTAAACCTTGCTGGCCTCTCAGGAAGTCCTTGTAACCAGGCAAACATGTTACTGCTATGGCATTATCTCCTGGAACAAATTAGGGCCTGAGGTCTTTGGGGAGCCGGGCCACTTTGGACTTCAGCTCAAACTGGAGCCTAAAGAATTCAACCATGGAGCTCACACTGACGCACCCACCGGGGATTTGCTCTTCTTGGGTGTCTAATTTGTCGTTTGATATAAAGTAGAGTGCCAAGTTTAAATATTTGCCTCTTAAATAAAGGCATATTCTGTTTTAAGAGTAAACAACTAAAATAAAATAGTCAACAAGTGTGGAGGGGCTGGGTGCATGGGTAACGGAGTGGAAGAATCCGGGTGTGTGAACATGGGATTCATTAAGGTGAGCATGATTTAACAAATACCACCAGAGCTGGGGCCCTGCGATTTTATGGGAAAGGAAGGAGAGTGTGTCTGTACATCTAAAATGTCCTTCTGCCTTGAAGCAAGATTCTTCTTGCTTCACAGCACTAGTCTACTACAAAATCCTTGCAGAATCAAAGAATCAGAGTTGTAAAATCAGATTTCATATTTTTCACTAGCCTTTGGCTTTAGAGCCAAAGGACATATAAGTACAGCCTGAAAGAACCAGAAGTTTCTTTCTTGTTCATTCATTCATTCATTCATTCATTCATTTGTTTGTTCATTCATTTACTTGTTGGTTAGTTAGTTAGTTAGTTTGTTTATTTGGATTTTTTCGAGACAGGGTTTCCTTGGCTGGCCTAGAAGTAGCTCTGTAGACAAAAATGGCCTTGAACTCACAGAGATACATCTGCCTCTGCCTCCCCAATGCTGGGACTAATGGCATGCACTACCAGCAGCAGCAGCAGCAGCAGCTAATCAGAAGTTTCTTTGTCCTATCATTGTATAACACCACCACTGAACTCTCTGTACTGGGGATGTCCCAGTCTGTGCCTCCATCACAGACCGGTGGTGAGGGTGGACTGGAGGAGAATGTCTTCCACCTGTGACCACTTCATTTATTTATTTATTTATTTATTTATTGCAATGCTATTTATCAATATTTCTGCTCGTCTTTGTTTTGCTGTCGAATGGCCCACATTTTTCTGTTTTCACTCTATTTCTCTTCCTTTAGTCTTAGTTTGATTGTGAAGGTTAAGGATCTGTGTTAAGTAGCAAATGAAAAGCCTAAAGCATAGTGATTTGTGAAGTGCATAATAGCTCAAACACCTTATGTGGCTCCTCTAGCCCGGCTGCTGGGCTCTCATGCTCAAAGGTCCTCAGAAGTGAGCCATACTGATGCATCTAGGGAAACACAGGACCAGAGATAAGCAGCTGCCTCCAAACATGGGTTAAATGATACAGTAGAGACCACATTCACATTTCTCTGGCATCCAAACCCTTGCTTTTCCATGGAAATGTGCTTGAAGTTAAAAAGTGATGTTGAAATGTTATTCCTAATAGTAACCCAAGAAACCCCAGAGATGGATGCAGGAAGAACCAAAAGAAAAACAAAACAAATAAACAAACAAAAAAAACCAAGAAAACCCCAACAACAACAACAACAACAACAGAAAAACAAGTCCAGTGAGCTGGAAAGTGTGTTTTACACTAAGAATACTGCACAGAATTTCATTCCATCTTAATTTCTGTTCCTCTCGCAAACCTAGGTACTGATCTTCATTATTTCCTGAGACTCTTCACTTATACACCAAAGAGGTTTTCTTTTCTGTGTGTTTATTTTTTAAGTTAGGACCCTTAAATGCAGCAAACTGTCCAAATATCTTCTAAGTTTTATTCTTCAAATCCTTAGTCCATATTCTGCTCTCTCTCTCTCTCTCTCTCTCTCTCTCTCTCTCTCTCTCTCTCTCTAATGGGCAATGCAGGCAGGGGATTGGTTCCCAAGGCTTGACTCCTTAATGAATGGAAAGCTACAGGCCATGCCCTTCGGGAGCACATGAACCCAGCTCTCTGCATCTACGAAGTGTTCACAGCCACTGGCCACCAAGGATACCTGGCATCAAAGCAGCTCCAGTTTAAAGGGCAAATCCTCTAGGAAAAGACTGTTTATACCTTTCTCAGATTTTTCTATAATTTTTAACTCCTTCTCAGCCACTCTTGGTTACACTGCAGCTTGTTAGGAAAGGCAAAGGCAGCTGGAAAGGACATCCTAAAGAACTCTGGAGCTGGTGGGATATAAGCCTTTAAGGCCTTTAGTGCCTGCTGATGGTCTGTTCTGTGCAAAGCTTTGTGTAAAGAAGCTAACACTTGACCCGCCGAACTTAGGAAATTAGTCTGAACAGGTGAGAGGGTGCGCCAGAGAACCTGACAGCCTCTGGAACAGGCAGAAGCACAGAGGGGCTGAGGCAGCACCCTGTGTGGGCCGGGGACAGCCGGCCACCTTCCGGACCAGAGGACAGGTGCCCGCCCGGCTGGGGAGGCGACCTAAGCCACAGCAGCAGCGGTCACCATCTTGGTCCGGGACCCGCCGAACTTAGGAAATTAGTCTGAACAGGTGAGAGGGTGCGCCAGAGAACCTGACAGCTTCTGGAACAGGCGGAAGCACAGAGGCACTGAGGCAGCACCCTTTGTGGGCCGGGGACAGCCAGCCACCGTCCGGACCGGAGGACAGGTGCCCGCCCGGCTGGGGAGGCGGCCTAAGCCACAGCAGCAGCGGTCGCCATCTTGGTCCGAGACCCGCCGAACTTAGGGAATTAGTCTGAACAGGTGAGAGGGTGCGCCAGAGAACCTGACAGCTTCTGGAACAGGCAGAAGCACAGAGGGGCTGAGGCAGCACCCTGTGTGGGCCGGGGACAGCCGGCCACCTTCCGGACCAGAGGACAGGTGCCCGCCCGGCTGGGGAGGCGACCTAAGCCACAGCAGCAGCGGTCGCCATCTTGGTCCCGGGACTCCAAGGAACTTAGGAATTTAGTCTGCTTAGGTGAGAGTCTGTACCACCTGGGAACTGCCAAAGCAACACAGTGTCTGAGAAAGGTCCTGTTTTGGGCCTTCTTCTTCGGCCAGGAGGAGGTCCAAATACAAGATATCTGTGCACCTTCCCTGTAAGAGAGCTTGCCAGCAGAGAGTGCTCTGAGCACTGAAACTCAGAGGAGAGAATCTGTCTCCCAGGTCTGCTGATAGACGGTAACAGAATCACCAGAAGAACAATCTCTAAACAGAGTCAACTATAACTACTAACTCCAGAGATTACCAGATGGCGAAAGGTAAACGGAGGAATCTTACTAACAGGAACCAAGACCACTCACCATCACCAGAACCCAGCACACCCACTTCGCCCAGTCCAGGGAACCCCAACACACCTGAGAACCTAGACCTAGATTTAAAAGCATATCTCATGATGATGGTAGAGGACATCAAGAAGGACTTTAATAAATCACTTAAAGAAATACAGGAGAACACTGCTAAAGAGTTACAAGTCCTTAAAGAAAAACAGGAAAACACAATCAAACAGGTAGAAGTCCTTACAGAAAAAGAGGAAAAAACATACAAACAGGTGATGGAAATGAACAAAACCATACTAGACCTAAAAAGGGAAGTAGACACAATAAAGAAAACTCAAAGCGAGGCAACACTAGAGATAGAAACCCTAGGAAAGAAATCTGGAACCATAGATTTGAGCATCAGCAACAGAATACAAGAGATGGAAGAGAGAATCTCAGGTGCAGAAGATTCCATAGAGAACATCGGCACAACAATCAAAGAAAATGGAAAATGCAAAAAGATCCTAACTCAAAATATCCAGGAAATCCAGGACACAATAAGAAGACCAAACGTACGGATAATAGGAGTGGATGAGAATGAAGATTTTCAACTCAAAGGTCCAGCAAACATCTTCAACAAAATTATTGAAGAAAACTTCCCAAATCTAAAGAATGAGATGCATATGAACATACAAGAAGCCTACAGAACTCCAAATAGACTGGACCAGAAAAGAAATTCCTCCCGACACATAATAATCAGAACATCAAATGCACTAAATAAAGATAGAATACTAAAAGCAGTAAGGGAAAAAGGTCAAGTAACATATAAAGGCAAGCCTATCAGAATTACACCAGATTTTTCACCAGAGACTATGAAAGCCAGAAGAGCCTGGACAGATGTTATACAGACACTAAGAGAACACAAACTGCAGCCCAGGCTACTATACCCAGCCAAACTCTCAATTATCATAGAGGGAGAAACCAAAGTATTCCACGACAAAACCAAATTCACGCATTATCTCTCCACGAATCCAGCCCTTCAAAGGATAATAACAGAAAAAAACCAATACAAGAACGGGAACAACGCCCTAGAAAAAACAAGAAGGTAATCCCTCAACAAACCTAAAAGAAGACAGCCACAAGAACAGAATGCCACCTTTAACAACTAAAATAACAGGAAGCAACAATTACTTTTCCTTAATATCTCTTAACATCAATGGTCTCAACTCGCCAATAAAAAGACATAGACTAACAAACTGGCTACACAAACAAGACCCAACATTTTGCTGCTTACAGGAAACTCATCTCAGAGAAAAAGATAGACACTACCTCAGAATGAAAGGCTGGAAAACAATTTTCCAAGCAAATGGTATGAAGAAACAAGCAGGAGTAGCCATCCTAATATCTGATAAGATTGACTTCCAACCCAAAGTCATCAAAAAAGACAAGGAGGGACACTTCATTCTCATCAAAGGTAAAATCCTCCAAGAGGAACTCTCAATTCTGAATATCTATGCTCCAAATACAAGAGCAGCCACATTCACTAAAGAAACTTTAGTAAAGCTCAAAGCACACATTGCGCCTCACACAATAATAGTGGGAGACTTCAACACACCACTTTCACCAATGGACAGATCATGGAAACAGAAACTAAACAGGGACACACTGAAACTAACAGAAGTGATGAAACAAATGGATCTGACAGATATCTACAGAACATTTTATCCTAAAACAAAAGGATATACCTTCTTCTCATCACCTCATGGTACCTTCTCCAAAATTGACCACATAATAGGTCACAAATCAGGCCTCAACAGATTCAAAAATATTGAAATCGTCCCATGTATCCTATCAGATCACCATGCACTAAGGCTGATCTTCAATAACAAAATAAATAACAGAAAGCCAACATTCACATGGAAACTGAACAACACTCTTCTCAATGATACCTTGGTCAAGGAAGGAATAAAGAAAGAAATTAAAGACTTTTTAGAGTTTAATGAAAATGAAGCCACAACGTACCCAAACCTTTGGGACACAATGAAAGCATTTCTAAGAGGGAAACTCATAGCTATGAGTGCCTTCAAGAAAAAACGGGAGAGAGCACATACTAGCAGCTTGACAACACATCTAAAAGCTCTAGGAAAAAAGGAAGAAAATTCACCCAAGAGGAGTAGACGGCAGAAAATAATCAAACTCAGGGGTGAAATCAACCAAGTGGAAACAAGAAGAACTATTCAAAGAATTAACCAAACGAGGAGTTGGTTCTTTGAGAAAATCAACAAGATAGATAAACCCTTAGCTAGACTCACTAAAGGGCACAGGGACAAAATCCTGATTAACAAAATCAGAAATGAAAAGGGAGACATAACAACAGATCCTGAAGAAATCCAAAACACCATCAGATCCTTCTACAAAAGGCTATACTCAACAAAACTGGAAAACCTGGACGAAATGGACAAATTTCTGGACAGATACCAGGTACCAAAGTTGAATCAGGATCAAGTTGACCTTCTAAACAGTCCCATATCCCCTAAAGAAATAGAAGCAGTTATTAATAGTCTCCCAGCCAAAAAAAGCCCAGGACCAGACGGGTTTAGTGCAGAGTTCTATCAGACCTTCAAAGAAGATCTTACTCCAGTTCTGCACAAACTTTTTCACAAGATAGAAGTAGAAGGTATTCTACCCAACTCATTTTATGAAGCCACTATTACTCTGATACCTAAACCACAGAAAGATCCAACAAAGATAGAGAACTTCAGACCAATTTCTCTTATGAACATCGATGCAAAAATCCTTAATAAAATTCTCGCTAACCGAATCCAAGAACACATTAAAGCAATCATCCATCCTGACCAAGTAGGTTTTATTCCAGGGATGCAGGGATGGTTTAATATACGAAAATCCATCAATGTAATCCATTATATAAACAAACTCAAAGACAAAAACCACATGATCATCTCGTTAGATGCAGAAAAAGCATTTGACAAGATCCAACACCCATTCATGATAAAAGTTCTGGAAAGATCAGGAATTCAAGGCCAATACCTAAACATGATAAAAGCAATCTACAGCAAACCAGTAGCCAACATCAAAGTAAATGGAGAGAAGCTGGAAGCAATCCCACTAAAATCAGGGACTAGACAAGGCTGCCCACTTTCTCCCTACCTTTTCAACATAGTACTTGAAGTATTAGCCAGAGCAATTCGACAACAAAAGGAGATCAAGGGGATACAAATTGGAAAAGAGGAAGTCAAAATATCACTTTTTGCAGATGATATGATAGTATATATAAGTGACCCTAAAAATTCCAACAGAGAACTCCTAAACCTGATAAACAGCTTCGGTGAAATAGCTGGATATAAAATTAACTCAAACAAGTCAATGGCCTTTCTCTACACAAAGAATAAACAGGCTGAGAAAGAAATTAGGGAAACAACACCCTTCTCAATAGCCACAAATAATATAAAATATCTCGGCGTGACTCTAACGAAGGAAGTGAAAGATCTGTATGATAAAAACTTCAAGTCCCTGAAGAAAGAAATTAAAGAAGATCTCAGAAGATGGAAAGATCTCCCATGCTCATGGATTGGCAGGACCAACATTGTAAAAATGGCTATCTTGCCAAAAGCAATCTACAGATTCAATGCAATCCCCATTAAAATTCCAACTCAATTCTTCAACGAATTAGAAGGAGCAATTTGCAAATTCATCTGGAATAACAAAAAACCGAGGATAGCAAAAACTCTTCTCAAGGATAAAAGAACCTCTGGTGGAATCACCATGCCTGACCTAAAGCTTTACTACAGAGCAATTGTGATAAAAACTGCATGGTACTGGTATAGAGACAGACAAGTGGACCAATGGAATAGAACTGAAGACCCAGAAATGAACCCACACACCTATGGTCACTTGATCTTCGACAAGGGAGCCAAAACCATCCAGTGGAAGAAAGACAGCATTTTCAACAATTGGTGCTGGCACAACTGGTTGTTATCATGTAGAAGAATGCGAATCGATCCATACTTATCTCCTTGTACTAAGGTCAAATCTAAGTGGATCAAGGAACTTCACATAAAACCAGAGACACTGAAACTTATAGAGGAGAAAGTGGGGAAAAGCCTTGAAGATATGGGCACAGGGGAAAAATTCCTGAACAGAACAGCAATGGCTTGTGCTGTAAGATCGAGAATTGACAAATGGGACCTAATGAAACTCCAAAGTTTCTGCAAGGCAAAAGACACTGTCTATAAGACAAAAAGACCACCAACAGACTGGGAAAGGATCTTTACCTATCCTAAATCAGATAGGGGACTAATATCCAACATATATAAAGAACTCAAGAAGGTGGACCTCAGAAAATCAAATAACCCCCTTAAAAAATGGGGCTCAGAACTGAACAAAGAATTCTCACCTGAGGAATACCGAATGGCAGAGAAGCACCTGAAAAAATGTTCAACATCCTTAATCATCAGGGAAATGCAAATCAAAACAACCCTGAGATTCCACCTCACACCAGTGAGAATGGCTAAGATCAAAAATTCAGGTGACAGCAGATGCTGGCGAGGTTGTGGAGAAAGAGGAACACTCCTCCATTGTTGGTGGGATTGCAGGCTTGTACAACCACTCTGGAAATCAGTCTGGCGGTTCCTCAGAAAATTGGACATAGTACTACCGGAGGATCCAGCAATACCTCTCCTGGGCATATATCCAGAAGAAGCCCCAACTGGTAAGAAGGACACATGCTCCACTATGTTCATAGCAGCCTTATTTATAATAGCCAGAAACTGGAAAGAACCCAGATGCCCCTCAACAGAGGAATGGATACAGAAAATGTGGTACATCTACACAATGGAGTACTACTCAGCTATTAAAAAGAATGAATTTATGAAATTCCTAGCCAAATGGATGGACCTGGAGAGCATCATCCTGAGTGAGGTAACACAATCACAAAGGAACTCACACAATATGTACTCACTGATAAGTGGATACTAGCCCAAAACCTAGGATACCCACGATATAAGATACAATTTCCTAAACACATGAAACTCAAGAAAAATGAAGACTGAAGTGTGGACACTATGACCCTCCTTAGAAGTGGGAACAAAACACCCATGGAAGGAGTTACAGAAACAAAGTATGGAGCTGAGATGAAAGGATGGACCATGTAGAGACTGCCATATCCAGGGATCCACCCCATAATCAGCTTCCAAATGCTGACACCATTGCATACACTAGCAAGATTTTACTGAAAGGACCCAGATGTAGCTGTCTCTTGTGAGACTATGCCGGGGCCTAGCAAACACAGAAGTGGATGCTCACAGTCAGCTAATGGATGGATCACAGGGCTCCCAATGGAGGAGCTAGAGAAAGTACCCAAGGAGCTAAAGGGATCTTCAACCCTATAGGTGGAACAACATTATGAACTAACCAGTACCCCTGAGCTCTTGACTCTAGCTGCATATGTATCAAAAGATGGCCTAGTCGGCCATCACTGGAAAGAGAGGCCCATTGGACACGCAGACTTTGTGTGCCCCGGTACAGGGGAACGCCAGGGCCAAAGGGGGGGAGTGGGTGGGTAGGGGAGTGGGGGTGGGTGGGTATGGGGGACTTTTGGTATAGCATTGGAAATGTAAATGAGCTAAATACCTAATAAAAAATGGAAAAAAAAAAAAAAGAAGCTAACACTTGCTCCCATTCAGGTTCCAAAGGCACTGTCAGAGTGCTGGGGTAACACACAAGAATCATTGCATCTGAACACCCCCAAACTTACAGCACCACATACAGCCCTGCATCTGGGCTTCCCAAACCCCATTTTCTACCAAGTGATGTTTTCTTCTTCTTCTTTTTTTTTCTCCGTCACAAATACTGACCATGTTTAAAATCTTCCGGGCAGAAAAACAATCTGTTTTCACATAGCTCTACATGAAAACCCATGACTTACAGATGTTCTTGTCATGATGTAAACTGATTCATAGTCCAGTTCTATTTTGTATAATACCTCTAATTTTCCTGAATGCAAATAACTATTCTTTTACAAACTTTTTTTTTTATGCTTATAAAGCTAAGATACATTTTTGTGAGATCTCCTTTGGCACTCTTCCCTTTGGAACTCACGCCTGGCTAGTTTTCACTTGTGTGGCCCCAAAATATTGATGTTTCAGCTAGTTCATCAAAACCAACATGCTCAAATTTAAAAAAAAAAAAAAGGAGGGAAGTAAAACCAAATTAATCTACAAGTGCTTAGCATTCTAGAAGTCTGATTTTTATCCTATGTCCTCTATTGGGTTTCAGACCTGGGACACATGGCTAAGGTACATATTTAACATACCAAAGGGAACCTGGCCTCCAGGTTCTCCCAGCAACCCTCAGTCTTTACCTGTTCCAGGGCATGGCTGACATTCCCTGCCTCTGTGCACACACACACACACACACACACACACACACACACACAATCTCCTGCATCTCTCTTCTCTCAGTGCTTGCACTTTCTCTTTCTCTTCCCCTCTGTCTTCCACTGCCTGGTGACTTCTCTGACCCCCTCCTGCATTGTTAGTGATCTCACCCAACAGCTGTCCTCAATAGACCAGCCTTTATACCTTCATTTGTCCTGAATTGTCTCATTTCATCAATGAGAATACCTATCAGTCTCTATGAGAATTACATCTAAATTCAAAATTATATATTACAGAATAATCTGGATATCATACTCCTGGTATTAAATACATTTTAAATATGTAAGGGTAGAAGAGGGTTTGAAAATCACTTCTAATTAATACTCAGTGTTCTGCTGTCTTCTCTCTCCATGTTTTTCCATTTCCTTTTTACTCAATACTGTACTGTGAATCTTCTAACACATAAAACTTTTAAATTAGTTGTAAAATTGTCTATATCTTACTGGTCAGTGGTACCTGTATCTTTCTATAGTTGAACAGTTGGGTTACTTAGTTGTCACTATTGTAAATAAAGAAAAGACAAATGTCATATGCACTTCCCAATATTTGAATTATTTAATCATGCAATCTTTATCTTACCTCACATAAGAAAAAAAATCAACAAAATGGATTAAGGACTTGACTATATGCTCTGAAACAGTAAAACTTCTAAAAGAAATCACTGAGGAAGGTCTAGAGCATTCACCATGATTGCCTGCACGTGATTCTAAAAGCACAGCAACGAAGGAAAACAGACATCTGAGACTTCAAATATGTAAAAATCCAAAGCTTATTTTAAAATAACAACAGCAACAAAACACAAAACAGCCTATTAAGTGGGGGAAACTACTAATATCAGCAAAACCGCTTTATTTTTTATTTTTGTTTTATTTATTTTTAAGTTTATTTAATGAAATGTTCATATCTAAAGTCTGGAAGGAACTGTCACAGATCCATGCAGCAAAACAAAACCCTTAAGTAATAGCCCAGTTAAAAGTTAGCCAAGGGAACTCTTTGTCACCATTCTATTGCTGTGAAGAGACGCCATGGCCAAAGCAACACGTATTTAAAGTTTGACAGATTTACCCAATTGTCATCATGGCAGGAGCATGGTGACATACATGGTACTGGACCAATAGCTGAGAGCTACATCCTGATCAGCAGGCAGAGTGTGTGTGAGTGGGGGGAGGGGGGAGAAGAGGGGGAGGGGAGGAAAGGAGAGGGGAGGGGAAAGGGGGAGGAAGAGGAGGAGGGAGAGAGCAAGCCTTGGCATGAGCTTTTGAAACCTCAAAGTTCACCCTCCAGTGACACAATTCCTCTAACAAGAACACATCTACCCCAACAAGGCTAAGCCTCCTAACCTGTCTCAAACAGTGCTACTCCCTGGTGACTACGCATTCACATATATGAGCCTGTGGGGATCATTTCCCAGGAGGGAAAACTCCAAATTCCGCATTTCCATGTTTGATGTCAACTGTTGGCTCTTCCGTTGTATAACTCCTTTCAGCTTTGTTGACTGCAGCATACTTCTCTTTCTTGGGCTGGTTTCACACTGGGTCTTAAACTTTCCTCAGCAAGTATCCCATGACTCTGGCACCTCCAACATCTTGGAGTCTCTTAACACAAGCCAGGGTTCACCTTCACAGCTTCACAAAGTGGCCTCTCTGGGCCTCCATGTAGGGACAACGTTGACCTCTTAATCCTTCTCAAATAGCCACTCCTTGGTGACTAAACACTCAAGTACATGAGCCTATGAGAGGCCATTCTTATTTCAAACACCACAGAATAAATAGAGATTTCCCCAAAGAAGATATGCAAATGGACAGAGGTATATGGGGGAGGAGCTAGAGAGCTTTTGTCATTAGGAAAAAGCAAATAAAACCATCATAAGATTAAAACCTCACTTGTATCAAAATACTGCTTTTAGAGCATAAAACCAAATGATAAATGTTGCTAGAGATGGAGAAAAAAGTATCCTCTGAACACTATTACTGGAAACATAAATTGATACAGCCAGTAAGGAAACGAATAAAAGTCTTCAAAACTTAGAATTGCCATGTGGTCAAACTGACCACTTAGGGGTATTTCTTTAAAGGAATTATAGTCAGTATCTCCAAGAGCTATCCATCATCTCATGGTCATTGATGGCTGCATCACTGATAATAACTAAGACATAGAAATACACAGAATGTCCATTGATGGATGAACTGATAAATAACATGTAGTAGATACATACAATGAAATGTCCTTTTTTTTTAAAGACAAAAATCTTACCATTTGCTGCTACTGGATGACTATGGAAGACTACACTGTGAAGTTGACACAGACACTGCATTTATACAAATAATATCAAATAAATTCACTGACATGTAGAGAGGATGTTAATAGTCAGATCCCCAGGCTAGGGAAAATGGAGGTGTTGATCAATTGACAAAAGGTTTCAGGTGTAAGGAATAGTAGGAATACCAACACAAGATGGATGAGACCTAGAAATCCAACCATCACATCTGTTTTACTGATCCAGGATTAATATAGTTGGGTCTTATTCCCAAGTTCCCCATAACTTTCTAACAGTGAGTTTATTGGGTAAGAATGTACCTCACTACATTTCTTATTAGAAACTTAACTTTTAAAATATGTAGGGAATCTCTATAAAATACTTTCAAATAAACTAGCAAATATTTCCTAAACCTCCACAGTGCACAAAGTACATCACGCAAAGAACCGAACCATGCCAGGTGTTGTAGACAATATAGCCCTTGCTTCAAAGGAACACCTCGTCAGTAGAAGAGGTATAGGCCATCTGTCCTCCCGAGTATCCACTTCCTGCCCTTCTTTACTAGTTACATAAATAGCACAAGGCAGAGAGAAATGAGGTAAATAAAGGAGATAGAGTTACTAAGAGGACCACATAGAAGAAAACCTTTGATTGAATGAGATTTCTAGTGTTGGTTGCTTTGCGTTTTGTCCTTGCATCAAGAGAAATAAAGTTCCCGAGATGAAACCTTACACCCTGGAGACTCAGTATCCCTTTATAGGAAGATTCAGCATAGGAAGGGCTTTCTTTAGAAATGATGGTAAAGGCAGCTATGCAGCGGGATGAAGTCACCTGATTTTATCCACCATTCCACTAAAACCAATACTTTCCGTACTGTTTCAGTTAAAATAAATATAAATGGTGCTCTGCTTTGCAAACATTCTTGATGCTTATACATTCCTTTCCCAAAAATGTAATAGGATGAAACCGATCCTTGTAGTCAAGCAAAGGACCTCAACCTACTAGGATCCAAGCCATGTATAATCACAAAACAAAACAGAAAAGAAAATATGTTCTGGCTTTGTTTTGGTGACATCCATTTGTCACAATCTAGAGCTTTAATGTTAACTGCTGGCAACATGTAGCTATTTAAATTTACTTTAAAAATCAATGAATGTTCAAGTTTAAAATTTAATTCCTCATTTGCATTTGTCATGCTCAACAGCAGAATAATCTATGTGGTTACCACAGAGTAAGGAGCATGGACAGGCTCGCCATCACAGCAAGGTCTATTGGACAGGATTTATCTAGTGTTGGGCAGCCAAGTGGCTCATGACCATTGTTATATTCTTATATAGGATTCTGAAAATAGGGTGCGAAGTTGTCCATAGTCTATCAATTTGTATAAGTATAGTCATGAAGGAGAGCACACACACACACACACACACACACACACACACACACACACACAGAGGGTTTCCTCCTAGACAAAGGATCAAACACAAACCACATCCAAACACCTGCTTCACAGAGAAATCCTTTATTAAGCAGGGAAGAAAGGTCAAAGTGGCTGCTTTCTGACTTAGGCAAGGACCTTGCAGGCATAATTTTTGTTTTTTGTTGGGTTATTTTTTGGGTGTTTGTTTGTTTGTTTAAGATTTTGTTTATTTTATGTATATGAGTGCACTGTTCCTGTCTTCAGACACACCAGAAGAGGGCATTGGATAGCATGGTTGTGAGCCACCATGTGGTTGTTGGGAATTGAACTCTGGACCTCTGGAGGAGCAGCCAGTACTCAGCCCATAGGTGTAGTTTTTAAGAAGAGAAAAAGGAGGGATTTATGTTAGACCTGGACTAGTGGTTTATGTTGATTGGTCATGTTAATTAGGTGGTTGATGTATTGATTGGTCATGTTAATTAGGTGATTGATGTGTTGATTGGTCATGTTAATTAGGTGATTGATGTGTTGATTGGTCATGTTAATTAGGTGATTGATGGGCTTCACTAGCTGGATCTTGGTAGTCAGACTCAGAAGGAGGAAGTGGCCAAATAAGGACATAGACCCTAGCGGCTAGCTTTAGGAGTATAGTCTAAAGGTTTCTAACAAGGAAGAGGGACTAGGGAAGAAGGGCAAGGCCTGCCAGAGCCATCCTGGCCATGCTAGAGCTGCCCCAGAGTCCCTCAAGATATAATATTAAATTTTTAAGGATAAAGAAAAGGGAAGTGGCTCTCCCATTTCCTGTTATAAATTGTAATATTCATAGAATATCAACTGTAGAATATACTCTATATTTTTAAGTGGTCTACAAAGTAGATATGGTTCCATTTACCTGTAATCCCAACACTTGGGAGGTGGTGGGTAATAGTGGGGCTTCCATCCTTAAAGAAACAAACAAAATTGATCTAAAATAAAAACAGAGACTATGGAACTTTTAAAGATTATCATATATAACTATGTTAAGGTTATTCAGTTATAAATAGAATGACTGTAGGTCTTATTTTCCCTTAGTATCCCCAGCTTCCAAGAGGTCTTCTTGCTATAATTAGGGCATTTCCCCCTTTTGATTAGATGATGAATTTGATCTTCCCCATGTTCCCACCTGTGTGATCTCCCTGCATCCTGATCAACCTCCTCTACACCCACAGCTCCTTTTAAGGGACTCCTGGTTTCCCTCTCATTTTGTGACCATTGGATTGGACACAAATATTTAAAATTTATCTTGAAGTTCTGTTAGCTAAACAACAGCACTCAGTTCCCCCTAGACCTATGGTCTCCCTGGATATAAGTTTTTAATGAGGACTACATTGCAGTAGTACCAGGCATAGCATTCCTCCTGTGGACTGTGTCTTAAATTCAATGAGAGAGTGTTAGGGTTTCTCCTTTTTGTGTCTTATCCCTGTGGATTCAAATTTTCCTCTAGAGAGACATTCTTTTTCAGTCACTATGAACTTCTGAAGTTCTTTCAGCTCCTTAAATATACCAGTATCTATTTTTTTTAGTTTGTTGATGATGATAATGATGATGATGATGTTTTTAAGTCAAGGCTATCACTTCCATGTAGCAGTCGCCTTTGACTATTTTGAATCGGGTCAAGAATGTCACAATTTGTACATCTCCTCATCAAAGCAAAAATCTTTATTGTTCTATTTATTGTCTAAACCATCCCCTCCCCCAAGAGAATTTAAGCTCTGTGAAGACTAGAGGTTTTATCTATTTTATTTGCTTTACATCCTCAATGCTAGAAGATAATCCACATAGTTAAACTCAGTGATATTTAACTGGGTTAGTGTTAATGGATAAATCAAAGTATGACCTTGAATGGAAGCCTTGGTTTAGGATCTAGTGCCAAGGAAAACCCATGTCTTATCCTGAAGTAGCTGCATTTGATTACAACCCAGCAATAAAGGTGTTAACTCAAGGCAAAATGGGGTCATGAAACAGGTACAAAAATTCTATAGCAATTCAGAAGAAAACAACAGCATGCCAGAAAGTGAGCATTTGAGGTAGATCTTAACGCAAGACTGGAATATTCCGTTTATGGTTAACCTGGTGTTTATGGAAGTAGGTACTGGTTTAGATTTTTAGTATGATAGTTAATTTCCCTTGTCAATTTTTGGGGTTAAAAAAAACACATAAAAATCCATGGGGTACACCTTTGGGAAGGTCTACGAGTGTCTTTTAAGAAACTTTAACTGAGGAAGGAAACCCCTACCCTTGAATGTGGGTGACACCATTACATCAGCTGAGGTCCTAGACTGACTAAAAAGAGGAAAGGGAGAAAGTCTTGAAGAAATGCTCTTCTCCTTCCTCTGTTTCCTGGTTAGATGGAGCTGCTCCCAACACTATGCCTGCCCACAGCGTGATGGATGGACTTCATTCCCCTGAACCAGGAGCCAAAATTAAACCCTTCTTCCCTTAAGCTGTTTTTGTTAGGCACTTGGTCAAAGCAACAAGAAAAGTAATTAATACTGCTAGTAAAAAATGGCTTAAAAAATGGTCCCAGCCTTGAGAAGGCTAAGTGATTAATTGGTAAACATGTACTAAAAAAACTATGCTATGATTTGAAAAGGTATTGCATACTAAAGATTACCAGTATAAACAGATCACCATAGCAACACCTGTGAAAGAAGGTGAAGGATATTTCTATAGAGTGGAGTCAACTCTAACTGGGTGTGTTTTCCACTGGAGGAGAGAATACTAAAATCATGCCTTGTAGGTATAGGTTTAAATGAACTTAGAATCGGCCTTTGTTACTCTTCGTTGCTTGGCAACCCTCAATCTAGTTCGTGGAAATGGCCACCACTGGGAACATTTTTTTTAAGGCTAAACTGTCCTTTCCCTGCTTTCACACAGACTACTGTGGCAAACATTCCTCTAAACAGCTACCTATTTAGGCAGTGAAGTTGGTTACATTAAGAATGTTCCGGTCACATTTTACCTTAACTCTGTGTCCACTGCACTAGGAAGCATTTCTGGGTTTGTAACTTCAGTATCTCTTAGGGACATCTTCAAGCTGGCCTCTTCCAAAGGGAGCTAGCTAGAACACTCTTCAGTCCAGGTCTATTTATTTCCCCTTCCCTCTTGGACGCTCACTTTGGGAATTATAGGCTACACTGCTCCTGCAGAGTCCCTGTGGTACCTGTGCTAAATGGCATGCCTGCTCCATTTGACTGCCTCTGCCCTTGAGATCTTTGGAGGTTGCTCAGCAGCAGCCTGAGCAGAAGATTTAAGGGAGACAGAAGCAAAGCTGATGGGTCATCAGTAGTTCCAAGCTGATTCAAATTCATACAGTGGGTTCAAATGCACCGCATTTGTATATGGGTGTCCAGAATGGACTGGGGCATCAATTTCAAGAACAACTGTAGTCACCAGTTTTTCCTAGAAGAACTAGCATCATCTTCTCCACTACAATGACCTCTAATAAAGACCATTTATTATGCTAGCATTTAACAATGGTTTCTTTAAAAGTTTGGGGTCCTTGGGTGACAGTTTAGTGGGTAAAAATATTTTTCTTCATAAACCTGGGAACAGAGTTCAGATCCCAAGTGAACGCTGAGCATGTATGTCAGCATGTGCCTGTAACTTCAGAGCTGCGTGGGCAGGGAGGAGAGGGAACAGAGAAAGCAGATTCTGAGTCTTACTGGACAGTCAGTTCAGCAGAAAAGAGTGAGCTCCAGGTTTGTCTCAGAAGGAGGGTAGAAGGGCCACTGACAAGGTTTCTGTAATATACACACAAACTGTATGACCTGAGTTTAATCCCAGGAACCTACCTATATAGAGGTGGAAGAAGAGAATTGACTCTACAAAATTGGCTTCTGAGCTCTACAAGTACACTGGAGTACACATGCCCACACATGCATCATGTAGAAACACACACACAATAACATTATTAAAATTTAACTAGGAGCAAAAATTTAATTCAATAACATTATAAAAAATAAAATTAGGAGCCGGGCAGTAGTGGTGCACGCCTTTAATCACAGCACTTGGAAGGCAGAGGCAGGGGGATTTCTGAGTTCGAGGCCAGCCTAGTCTACAAAGTGAGCTCCAGGACAGCCAGGGCTATACAGAGAAACCCTGTCTCAAAAACCAAAATAATAATAATAATAATAATAATAATAATAATAATAATAAATTAGGAACAATAGAGAAAGAAAAAGACACCTGATGTTGACCTCTGGCTTCTACTTACACAAAGATAGGCATGCATATCTATATATCCATATTAATATATTACACACACACAATACTTCAGATATATCAAAGATAAATTGTCCCATAGTTTCTAGAATTTTCCTCCAAAATAGTCCTGGAAAGATGAGAAAGCTAGTAGTGAATGCTTTTTCTTGCTTGGAAGAGAGGGGTCTTCATGGAAGAAACTAAATAATCTGCTGGTCTAACTAAGACTACAGGACCATATGATAGAATGATGCGTGTCAAAGCCACTAATGCAATTTATAAACACAAGTGACAGCCATTAATGTGTACTATTAGTTCTAAATGACTTGAGAATATCTTCAGGTTCTATCAGTGAAGAGGTTGCTTTATACATGAGCTTTTTTGCCATTATAGTTTAAAGAACAGTATCAGTATCTTAAAAGCATTGTCGTTGCCCTGGGATACGATGGAAAGTGAATGTGGGCGCAATTGTGTACGGTAGTATCCTCAAAAACTGAAACAGTTTGTCCTTCAGAGATGCTCCTCTTCAAGCAGGAAGGTAAACAACTCAACAGCTTTAGGAAATCCCTGAAACTGACCAGATTCATTGGGCTCCTCCCTACCAGAGTTAAGAAGTAAAGGCTGCAAAGAAGAAAGACAAGCCAAACTGCAAAGAGTAACACCAGACCAGCTGCCTGGCAAAGAAGCAGAAACCACCCTAGCTGCCTGGAAGAGCTTTAGACCAGACTCACCAGGTTAAATGCTTTCCAACCTGTTGAGTTGCCTGTAGCCTGTGCACTGTGCTCCAGGTTCCCAGCTTTGTGAGCTGTCACCTATGCTGGAGTGGGCTTTGGTGACACTGTCTCTGGCTAAATAACCCTTTGCCCATATCCCAGGAAAAGTTTTGACACGCCACATGTGTGAAGGGAGGAAGGAAGGGAGGGAGGGAGGGAGGAAGGAAGGAAGGAAGGAAGGAAGGAAGGAAGGAAGGAAGGAAGGAAAGTATAATTCCTGAATATTCATGGACCAAAATTAATTCAAGATCAAATGGGAAATGAATTTGCAGCATATCTTCCACTGCTTATCTTTGTGACATATGGCTTCTAAACAAAGAGCATGTTATAATACACGTGGTAACAAATGTGCTGTTTTGCCATATAACACCGGTGAGTATATCTGAAACATTTTGGCTCAGATTCAAGATTATTTTGTTATGAGCATTAGCCTCTCACTAAACATATGGTTTTGATTTTATATGTGTGTGTACATATATAATCAAAACCATGTGTAGTGAAAGACATGTATATTTTTCTTTTATATTTATCTTATATATAGCCATATATATGTATGTATTTACATGTTTATATATAATCAAATCCACATTTATAGTGAAAGACATGTATATGTCTTTTATAGTTATATTTTTTACATATAATATATGAACATATTTATAAAAGACATATATATATTTTATAAATAGAAAACAAACACTTGATACTTTCCTACCCTGTTTCTTCAGCATTAGTATAAAATTAGCACATAGCATAATACAACGTTTGATTTTAAGTATTGCTATTTGGGTTGCTAACTTTGTCACTGGGGAACACAGGGCCTCTTGTGTAGCTTCTCATTATTCTAGACAAAATCGTTAATTTTAAATGGACTCAGAAGGAAACTCAGGTGGCATTAGAGACTGAATAAAATAAATAAGGGAAAGAAAAGGGCAAGCAAGCTGGAGCGTTCCGTAGCTGCCAGGAGGGAAACAGATAAAAGAAAAAAGAGGCCATGAGTATCTAGTCAGAGCTTAAGAAAGCAGGCTGGCTCAGCCCCTGGAGCAGCTGTACAGTGGAGGTCATCAGAGAAAGAATAAGAATACCCAAGAGTGACCAGGACAGGCAGCTTTAGAATTTGGGCCAGTGTTTGAAAAATAGAGATAGAAAAGGAGAAAAGAAAAGTTTTGTGCTCTCTGCTTTAGAACTCAAAAAGTTGGCAGGTTCAGCAGGGAGGGTCTGTAATGAATCAACCAGAAGGAGTTTCTGGGAGTAGAAAATTCTGGCCTTCCTGGCAAGAATAAAGATATTCTAAAGACAATTATGCACCACCCTTTGGCTGTCTGACTTTTGAAAACAGTGTACCAAAGGAAAATGGAAATTCCCCAGGAAATGTGAGGGCTAAAGTTATGTTTTAAGTTTAAATTACTAGGCTTAAGAAATGTATAAAACAAAAATGCCTCCTCCCTCTAAGCCCTGCCTGCGCATGGACAGATACCTTCCTGGAATGCTGGAGGCTGTTGTTCATTTAAGATAACAAACCACATGTTTTCATTTTTCTAAGCAAGTTTGGTTGCCCCAGTGGCACAGGAAGTGCTTGATCACACATAGGTGATAGGTACATAGACAGGAAGTGCCTTAGGATGTAGGCTTGCCCCCGATTGGACGAAGACAGGATGTAGCCTTGTGTGTTTTGCCTTTATAAGCACCTGACACACATAATTTGCAGCCATTCTCTCAGAATGCTGGGTATGGGCCTGGCCAGTGTTTAACAAAGTTTGTTTCAAATTTGGCTCAAAAGTTTTGTTAGTGATCTTATTCTCACAGGGTGGTGTCAACAGAAACTCATCCAGGAAAAGGAAGAGGCTGGGGCTTTGCTGGCACCCAGAAGATGAGATTTTTCTCCAAAAACTAGATTTTCTACTTGCCACACCCCCTTGTAGGACGATTGGAGCAGAGACTGAGGTGGGCAGGGCCCCACCCTGTGCAGCATTGCTAAGTTATACATACCTCTTGGCTTTTTCATACATTAATCTTGATGGAACTTTCTCCAATATTTACACTCCTGCCACGACAAGCTCTTGAGAACTGTGCTAAAAAAAAAATCATGAAATCATGAATAGAAGGGTGGTGTTCAGTCATTTTCCTATAATTCATGCTAATGAAACAGATAGGATAGTCCCTGCCTAAGAGCGACTCTAATACTCCAACCCTGTTTTATATATTGGTTGAAGAGAGTGACTTGGATTTTTTAAAGTAGGTATTGGAAGAGATCTCTATATCATGGGGAGTTTAGTTTGAAATTGTTATATATCTTAATACAGGGTTTAAGGAACAGCAGTTGATGGCCCCAGAAAAGTCACAAGCCAGCTGAGCCCTGAGCATGCTTGCTCCAGGACAGCAGCCTTCTGCAGTTAGAGTCCAGGGATATGATCCCTTGTATTACTTAAGAGGAAAAAATAAGCAAACAAAATCACACTGATGGTTATATGTTGGCAGTGTAGCAAAATAAAGAAGAACAAAAACGAATCCAGTTATGGAACAGCTTCAAAGGGAAGACACCATAAGGTTGTAATCACTGAACACTGACAGTACCAAAAAATTGAATTATAATGAAGAAAATCTAAAGCATTGAATATGGTTACAAATATGTATATATGTAGATGATGTAGATGATGATATATATACCATATAGATATATACAGAGAGAGAGAGAGAGAGAGTTTAAATGTAGTCATTCTCAAGTTAATGTTTCTCCCTGAAGCCATAGGTTGCCAACAAAGAGCCTAGTGCTCATGCTAGGGTATGGAGTGCCTTTGTTTGGATTGTTGGTCAAAGAAGGTCAGGAGAACCTCACTCACAAAAGCAATACATGTGTCTTAATTAGGGTTTACATTGCTGAGCACAGACACTATGACTAAGAACTCTTCTTATAAAGACAACATTTAATTGGGGCTGGCTTACAGGTTCAGAGGCTCAGTCCATTATCATCAAGATGGGAGCATGGCAGCATCCAGGCGGGTATAGTACAGGAGAAGCTGAGAGTTCTACATTTTTATCTGAAGGCTGTTAGAAGACTGGCTTCCAGGCAGCTGGGATGAGGGTATTAAAGCCTACACCCACAGTGACACACCTACTCCAAGAAGGCCACACCTTCTAATAGTGCCACTCCCTGGGTCAGGCATATACAAACCATCACAACTGTCTTGGCTACTGTCTTTGCTTTTGCTTACACACCAGAACTTGATGGTAAGACCTATTGCTTGAAGACACCACAGACTTTAGTCACAAGACCTGGAGAAAATAAGCTGGTACAAGCTGCTTATTCCCTGCTGGCTAGCCTTCTTAGTAGCAGAGAAAAGTCACCAGCAATCCCACCAGTTTGAACCCTGTGAGCAACAATAATGATTGGCCTGAGAGTCTGCCCACAGGAACAATCGTGCTACAAATGTGATGGGAATTACAAATTGATTTCTGATTGGATATTTGGCCTAGGAGGAAGCTCATACCTGGTACTATAATTTAGCCCAGAGCTCATGACTGGGGAGCACCTAGGCCCTAGAAGAGAACCTACTAGTAGTCTATTATTTGGATATAAGATGGTGGATCAAAAATAGGGAACACCCAAAGGCAATTCTTTTAGGCAGTCAAATTAGAGTTCTGTTTGTCGAAACACCTGGAACTTTCTTTTTCCAAATTATTCTGAATAATAAGAGTCTTTTTCTTGTGGTAGTGGAAAATTTGAATGTTTCCAGGCTTAGAGAAATGACTTAAAGATGCAGAGACCCACAGCCAAACATTAGGTAGAGTCCGGGAACCCCACAGAAGAGGGGAAGGATTGTAGGAGCCAGGAGGGTCAAGGATACCACAAGAAAAACCACCAAATCAACTAACCAGGTTTCATAGGGGCTCACAAAGACTGCACTGACAATCAGGAAGCCTGCATGGGTTTGACCTAGGTCCACTGCATATATTATGGTTGTTTAGCTTGATGTTCTTGTGGGACTTCTAGCAGTGGGCGTAGGCACTGTCTCTAACCCATACACCTGCTTTTAGGACCCTTTTCTTCCTACTGGGTTGCCTAGTCCAGGTTTGATGTGAGGGTATGTACCTAGTCTTATTGTGATTTTGTGGTACTGGCTGGTTTTATGTCATCTTGAAACAAGTTAGAGTGGTCAGAGCGGAAGGCACCTCAGTTCAGGGAATGCCTCCATGAGATCTCAATTAGTAATCACTGTGAGAAGGCCCAGCCCACTGTGGTATCACCCCTGGACTGGTGGTCCTGGATTCTATAGAAAGCAGGCTGAGGAAGCCAGTAATGGGCACTCCTCCATGGCCTCTGCACCAGCTCTGCCTGCAGGACCCTGTCTTAACTGAGTTCCTGTCCTGACTTCCTTTGGTAGTGAACACCAAGGTGGAACTATAAGCCAAATAAGCCCTTTCACCCCAAACTTGCTTTTTGGTCATGGAGTTTTGTCAAAGCAATAGAAACCCTAACTAAGACACTTGTTATGCCATGTTTGGTTGATGTCCCTGGGAGACATGCTCTTTTCTGAAGGGAAATGGAAGGGTGAGTCTGGGGAAAGGGGGGGAAGTGTAGGGGAGGGACTAGGAGAAAAGGAGGGAGGAGAAACTGAGGGAGGGATGTAATATATGAAACAAGGTCCAATAACCATGAGTTTGGGACTTTCCACTAGAGTCTGGTGAGCTCCCCAGCAGGTCCTCAACTGAAAACAATGACTCCCCTTCTCCCACAGTCTATCCATAGCCAATAGTTCACAGTGGAGAGGTTGGATCTCACAAACCTCTCCACTTTTCAAGACAGGCTGTTGACTCTAGGCCCAGTTGCTCACAGCTGCTGTGATTTCATAATTGCAGTGACTGTGTCATGCCCAGATGTCAGTAAAACTTTTACAGTGCTATTAATTTGCTCAAATAATCCAGGGAACTGAGATAAATACAGTGAAACTGTTGCATAATAGATCAAATTTAACAAAAAACACTTGTCTGGTAAAATGAGTTCCATGATCACTATATAATTCAGCAGGAATGCACCAAGAGAGAATAATTCTTTCTAACCCAACTTTTTTTTTCCCCACTGACACCGTGGCTTTCGACCAAGGGAAAGCTTCAATCCAACGGTAAAACAAATTCATGCTAAGACATATTTATATACTTGTGTCAGGGACATTTAGACAAAGTCTAGCTGCCAAGTTTCAAAAGGTTCCTTCGATAAAAAATATTGTTTGCAAGGATACCCTTGCATCTATGGAGGGCCATTGAGATAACTGCTCTATGATTAGGGGAAAGGAGTGTGTGTGCTTGTGTGTGTGTGTGTGTGTGTGTGTGTGTGTGTGTGTGTGTGTGTGTGTGAGAGAGAGAGAGAGAGAGAGAGAGAGCACCCAGAGGCATCTGGAAGAGTCCAGAACAGAGAGAAACAGCAGCGTCCTGGACATGGCCAGGGCTAGGGAATCAGGACTTGCAGAGAAGAGCAGGAGAGAATAGTGAAGATGGTTAGGGCAGGGGAATACCTTGCCATTATACAGAGAATAGATGGGAATCTGGGGAAAGGGAAGCCCGTTGGGGAGGGAAGGGGCCAGAGTCATTGTGCAGACTTGTGAATGGGGACTACAGGATCCTGAAGGCTAGCATGGCTATGATGCGCTGGTAGGCACCACATGTATATATCACCAGAGAGCCTTATGTCCCTTCCTCCAGAAGCGAGGAAAATGACTCCTTCTGGCAAACAGAAAACTTCTTCATGAGTTCCTGAGGATGGTGGCTTTTATCTAACCACCAGAAACACTTCCTATATAGCTCTGCTTGGCCTGAGTCAGGACCATCATTTCCTGACATATCTTTTTTCCTACTTCCTGAGCACTTCCTGAG
Organism: Mus musculus; assembly: GCF_000001635.26. Classification (NCBI taxonomy): domain Eukaryota; kingdom Metazoa; phylum Chordata; class Mammalia; order Rodentia; family Muridae; genus Mus; species Mus musculus. Next base: position 130,513,053 of record NC_000067.6, read on the forward strand.
ACCTAACACAAGCGCTCTTGGGTGCCATGAAGTGACTTAGCAGGCTTGTGTTTGGAACAAGCAGAACACACAGCTGATGGAAGAGCATAGGCTCTGCTATTGCCTTTGCCTTTTTAGTACTTGCTTTAGGATGTGCTAGGGTTTTAATGATGGCAAATTGGGCAAATGGATAGCATCCAGCAATTGTGAAATATGCTGACTTTTCTGAAGAGCTGGCCAGAGAGATTTGGAAATTCTCTTTCTCATGCAGCACTTACTCCCTGTGAGTGTGTTATCGCTACTCTGTTTTCTGCTAAATGGAGCACTTTGGTTAAGGCTATAAATTCAGCCACTTGAGCAGATTTAATGAGCACATTCATTACATCAGGACTGAAAGCAACTGCATATCCTGCATATCCTGCCTAAACCTGACCTTGTTTATCTCAGAACTGTCAGTAAATAAAATCAATTTTGCATTTTCAGTAGCTGTGTCAAATGTGTGTCTCCTAGAAGCAAGTAGTATATCAGGTGTGGATCCCAGCCAAGTTTCTCCTCTTCTGGGTCTTCTGATGAAGGGATTGAGGGTTGCAAGACACAGGAGTCGAAAACAGACTTGTCTCAGGAGAAGTTAGACCTCCCCAGTAGTGCTGGTGTGATGTAAATGAAGCAGAATTCCTATGGAGTTGGGCATAAGTGGTGAAGAGAGAAGCTGAAGTGAGTCTACAGATGTTTACAGTAGAGGTGGAGATGGCTCTCATGTAGGGAAGATGTCATCTGGCTCTAGGGGGCTGGAGTACCAGCAGGGGCCTGTGTACCATGTATACACACACACACACACACACACACACACACACACACACACCCGTATCATCCTTTCTGCTTTCTTCCTACTCAAGTGGAAAGGAGAAAAAAAAATTATAGATTAGCAGCCTTAGGGCAGGGGCCTGTTTTAAACATGTTAAGGCCTAAAATGTCACCTCTTCCTCCAGGCCTAGTTGAAGGGTATCAGATTATACAGTTTCTTGGTGTTCTTTTGTTTGTTTGTTTGTTTGTTTTATTTTTATTTTTTTACTTATTCACTTTACAGCCCGTTCACTGCCCCCATCCTAGTTACTCCCTGTCACAATTCTTCCCCCACCCCTCCTCCTCCTCTGAGCCAGTGGGGGCCCCCCTGGATTCCCCCTCCAACTCGAACACCACCTCTACCCCCCCCCCTTACTTTAAGTCTCTGTGAGGCTAGGCATTTCCTCTACAGATCGTACAAGGTTTATATAGTGGTTGGACAATGATGAATAGTTTGGATTATGATTCCAGTAGCAACCAGTTAGTCCTGGGATCCTTTTAATTGTCATTTTATTTGGAATATAGAATATTTACCAATCAAAGTGCTCCCATTCAAATTGTCAAACCTGACAACTGCAAGAAGAAAAACCAAATCTACAATTGTTCGGTTAAAGCAAGGTTTATTTTGCTCTTCACCTGGGCCTGGCCAGTCCAGCTGCCTCTCCCTAAGTCGGGATTTTAGAGAGCAGCCCCTGCTGTCCTCTTGAAATCCCTTTAATAGGAGAGATGGGGTGTTCACAGGGCTGAGAGTTGGCTGTTATTATACATTGTCCGATACAGTGAGAGGGGAAGACAAAGGGTAAGGACTACATCATGTGAACGGGGCCGCAGGTTTAGTGTAGGTTGAAAACATGTGTTCAGTTCACATCAGATCTAAGAAACAGAAACTTATTCTTAATTACGGATGGAAACTTTAACTCGCAAGGACTTAGCACAGGACAACCAGGAACTTATTCTTTAGGATTTATCACAGGATAAACAGAAACTCATTCAGAGACCTTAACCTGCACAAGACAAACAGGAACTTCTTCCCCCTCCCTCCTCTCTCCCCGCCCCACTTCCCGCCCCTCGCCCCTCTCCCCTCCCCCTTCCCCCTCTCCCCTCCCCCCTCCCCTCTCCCCTCCCCTCTTCCCCCCCCACCCCCCAGTTCCACCCCTCTGTAGGAATAATCTCTTGTGCGCTGTATGGGAGCATCACCTGTCAATTAAAAGCTGACGGCTTATTAGCAAAAGGCAGGAAGTAGAAGGTGGGAGTTCTGGTAGAAAGATTGGAACTCTGGGAGATAAGAGTCAGAAGATTTACCCTGGGCTCTGAGAAATCGGAAGCATGAAACTGAGGAGAGGTAATTAGCCTTGTGCCAGACATAAAATAATTTAAATCTGTCATAAAAGTTACAAGCTAGTCAGGGAGCAAGTCAAAGCTTATGGCCTAGGCATTTATTCATAAATAAATAACCCTCTGAGTTTGTTATTCGGGAACTGGCGCGCAGATAGAAAAGCCTGCAATTACACCCTCTCCTCCTCCCCAGAAAAAAAGCAGTCCTCGCAGGGACATCAACCAAACACAGCATAACAAGTTCCAACAAGACCAGGCACATAGCATCACATCCAAGCTGGACAAGGCAAGAGGAGTTGGCAGAAGAATCAAGGACAGCCCCGGCCCCCACTACCACTGTTAGAATCTCTGCTACTCAGGCATACCATGTATGCAGAGGATCTAGGTCAGACCTTTACTGATCCCTGTGTGCTGGGAATTCCCGTGAGTCCTAGTCCATTGATTCTGTGGGCTGTGTTCTTGTGGTGTGTCCCTGACCCCTCTGGTTTCTCAGATCCTCCTCTTCCTCCTCCTCCCCCTCCTCCCCTCCTCCTCCCCCTCCCCCTCCTCCTCCTCAGGACTCCCTGAGTTCTAAGGTTTGGCAGTTGGATAAAGCCTTTCTGGTCCTTTTGGTAATGATTTCTGCTAGACTCCAGTGTCAGCACACTCTGTGGCAGGACAAACTGTAGACTGAAGGTTTTGTGGCTGGGTTGGTGTCCCAATCCCTCCATTGAGCCCTGGCTTAGTTACAGAAGATGGCTGGTTCAGGCTCTGTGTCTCCCATTGTGCCTTTGCTAGGGTTGCTCATGTAGATTCCATGGAGTTTCCATGGCTCTAGGTTCCCACCTTGCCCCTGAAACGCTCCCTAATGCCAATCATTTCTCCCAGTATCTCCTCCCCACCATCTGGTCCCTCCCCTTATCAAACCCACCCACAAAACCCACTCTATTTCCCCTTCCCAGGAAGATCCTTTCTCTCCCTTTCAGCTCTCCGTGTTACTTAGCCCCTCTGGGTCTGTGGACTGTATTGTGATTGTCTTACTTTACAGCTTATATATATTTTTAAATGATTACATACCATGTTTGTCTTTCTGTTACCTCCCTTTAGGTGATTTTTTTTTTCTAGTTCCATCCATTTGCCTGCAAATTTCATAATGTCATTGTTTTTAACAGCTGAGTAAAGAAACCCAATTTTCTTTATCCACTCTTTGGTTGAGGGCCATCTAGTTTGTTTGTAGTTTCTGGCTATTATGAATATAGTTGCTATGAACATAATTGAGCAAGTGTTCTTGTGATAGAACGTTCTTTGGGCATATGCTCAGGAGTGGTATAGCTGAGTCCTGTGGTAGATCCTAATTTTCTGAGAAACTCAGGAACTTATTCTTAACTGCAAACAGAACTGTTAACGTGCAAACTATATATATATTTTTTTTTTCTGATTTGGTCTCACAGGATGTGTGATCAGTTCTGAAGGAGTCACCATATAACCTAGGTATTTAACCTCCTATGGGCAAAGCTGCATTTTGTGGTTTGATACTTTATGGCCTGTGTTAGCGAGTTGCTATAATAAGAAAATTTGACCTTTGAGTCAAGCATCATGTGATAGAGAAAAGAGCAGGTCCTCTGTAACGGTATTCTTAAACAGAGAAACAGGACACCGAGGCTTTCTGCCTGGGAGCAGCTTCATTTGTGCCAAAACAAGCTCAGCAGATTCAAATCCAAAGGCTGATCCCCAAGTGCATCCGGGATTCACCTTATATACATTCTAGCCCCTTTGTCCCCTCATATGGTAGTGTATGCTTTCCCTGTGTCGCCTATGGCTATAGGTCCGTGACATTAAGCTACAGGAGTGAGTTTCGGTTGCTATGACACTGAGGAGTCAGAGGTGTCATGAGGCTGAGCATGCACACACTGGTGCTGATTAAGCCTCTTGTCTTTCATGTGCTGTAGGAGGACCCTTACCACAATCCACATGTTGAATTAAATAAAACTCCTAAAGGAATTGTAAGTATCATAAGATTTAGGGTTTTGAGAAAACGACCCTGGAGTCCTAGTGTGTCTCTGTGCCATCATGTCTCATAGGTATTGCCTTCTCATCTGAAGGAATTCTGGCTGTTAGACACAGCGGAGATGCTGAAAGGGCACCTGAAGTTCTGTTACTCAAGAGTAACAGAAAAAAACAACGGCCATAAATCAATACACTTTTAAAAATACATTAGTGGAAACATTAAGAAGGTAGCTGAGGCAAGTCAGAGCTTCGGCTGTAGGCCTCGGGAGCTATGTGAGGCCTCTCAGCCTTTTGGTTGGTGGAAACTGTGGTTTTCTTAACAACACATTCCAAAATGTTTTTAATCTGTTAGTCACAGGGTGTTAGGCCAGTCACAGAGGTAGGTAAGCAGTGGCTATTTAGAGGGCTGAAGATGGACCGAGATAAATGTAACCAGGCTCTGGACCAGCAATGTTCCAACCTGTCCACAGTCACGGCCTTTTAATAGTCAGCCCACCTTTGAAGACACAGTTTCTTTCCAGGAATTCTTCTTGCTCAAGTGGTGTGAGGGCCTCTCTCTGAATGCGATTGCAGACCAGAAGAGTATAATGCATTATTTTAAGGTCTGTGCATCAAAGTGATCCAATTAGTAAGAAAACAGCGGAGGGGAGTCTTTACTGAAGATAAATAGCTATCAGTGTGTAACTTTAAAAGAAATAAAGAGTAAAAGCCTTTGTGTTGATATAGGAAAACAGTAAACACCAGAGTTTGGCATATAAAAGGTGAAAGGTCAGAGCAGGGGAAAGACTGTAATGACCCCTAAAACGTCACGGGTATCTCCGCTCAGCTCCCTTCTCTCCTCCACTTCCCTTCTTGGAGCCAGGCCACGGGAGAGGCATGGAACACCTCCAGACTCCTGCAGCTCTTCACAGAATAGATGATCTTGTTTCCCTGTAATTATCCATGTGTGGGAGCCATTCACAGGCATGAATGACAGGACTTCCAGTTGTCAGCAAAGACGTACCCTTCTGGAATAAAAGCATCTATACAGCTGTCTCAGGTCTTCCCTATTTGCCTTTCACCTTTAATAAAAGCACTGGTGTTCTGGTCTTGGGGAGAGAAATAGAATGGGAAATATTACCTGGATCAAAACCAAACTCAGTTAATGAAATCATCACGCAGGATGTCTTTCCCTTGCCCCCAGAGGCTGGGACAGAGGCTAAGACTGTGGAGACGAAGAAAACCCACAACTCAAATTGGGACCATTTCCTGCTTATTCTGTAATGATAATATCAGTCTACATACGTGTATAGAAAGAAATAATGTTCGAAAGAATTTTGGAAACCAAGGATCAGAGAACCGAGATTAGTGATTACAAGTCTTACTGCGTTTCTGGAGAATATTATAATAATAAGGAGAATGGGTTTGTGGAGACTAGGATTTGATATAAAAGAAAAGGGGAATGGCTCTCATTAGCTTCTAGCTTCATGGAAGAGCTGGGTAGATAGGGCCGCTCATGGATCTGAAGAACAGCTGAAGAAGAACTGCCCTGGGTCAAACAAATGTGTGGGGAGCCCTGGAGGCCCTAAACCAGTCTCCTCACACACACATATTAGAGAAACATACACAAGAATTTTAAAAGGCAGTAAGTAAAAAGGCTTAAAATAGCTTAAAATTCAGCTTGTTAAGTTTCTGCTTTGCTTATTAAATTCACATGTAAAAGATTTTTCCCAGACTTCAGATTGTCTCAAGCTAACCTCAAGGCTTTAGCAGAGAAGGGGATTTAAGTCTCTCTCTCCCTACTTAGCTGAAATTTGTCTAGCCGGGACAGGATATGTGAACATGAACTTCAGGCTATAGTAATTTTTTTTTTAATGTTTTGTTTCATCCTCTGTGAACTGGAAATTCTTTAAAAATGCAAATATGAAATGACGTAATTACTGCTGTAAGAAATAGGAGTAAATCCCGTGGCCCTGAGAATGCAGCTTCCATCTCTGGGATCTGCCTCCTGAGTGTAGGCACAAAGTATCCTTAGAGGCTCAGCAAAGAAGCAAACTGCTATCCTCTGCAATTCCTGTGTTTCCCCTTCTACACCCACCCTTCTCAGGCCCTGTTCTCTGCAGGAGCTGGTCCTGCCTCCAGCCTCCAGCCTCCAGCATCCGAACAACTCACTGTGAAAGGCAGGTGCACCTAGAAATGCCTGTGTTTGCCCTCCAGACTCAATAACCGTCTAGAGGTTTTTCTTTTCTTTTTCTTTCCTGGCTGCATGAGCAGCTACAAGGAACAAATGGTAGACTAGAGTCATTCATGAGACTTCCAGCCTCTCCTGTCCTTCAAGAATGATCAGGAGGAAAGGCAGCCCATTGGAATAGCCACTCCCACTGTTGTGACTTTGACCCCTTGTGACTGGATGGGTCCTTCCTCCATTTTGACAGGCTAGTATCGATCTGCCTGCGATGTCTGTCAAATTCTAATGATTGTATGAGGCAGGAAGGGCCTTACCTTCGTTCTGATTGAACTTTCAGTATTTGCCTTCTATCTCCCCTTTGAGCCATTTTCTCCACTTCATAATTTACCAGTCCATATCATGTCCCTCAATCTAGACAGGAGGTAGGCACCTGTAGTCAGGGTTAATTCCCCAGTATAAGGACAGCTGCCAGTCAGCTTCCTAGATGAGGAGGTGTTCATTGTAACTGATCATGTGTAATATAATATTATATCCCTGTAATCTACAAATACAATGCCGCAGACCCTCTGGGTCCCTGTGTCTGCGTGGAACGGGGTCTCTCGATGCGGGTGGGCAAAGCGTGGATGAGCGACACACAGATACACACAGGAGAGTTCATGTGGAATCTGAGTGTAATTTTTCAAATCGAACATCAGACTTTTTATGCAGAAGACAATAAGGAAGTTGGGTGACATACCCGCAAGGTACAAATGAGGTAACTGAATGCTTAATGACTCTTACACAGAACAGAGGAATGAAAACGCAAAGACTGGCAGGAACTGGGCAATAAAATAACTGAGACAGAGTCAGCCCTATCTAAGGTCAGCTATAGTCTTAGAAGCCAGGTGTGAGATTTTTTCACTCCTAGGGCAAGGGCTTTCACACCCAAGTCATGGTTCTAACTAGGGAGTTCCGTTCTAGCTAACCATCTCATGAATAATGCAATACTCTAAAACCACAGCCCGATCTGCTTCCTAAACCACTGTAAATTCCTGTAAATAGGTGTAACTCAGCTATAATCCTAAGCATCTATTCTGGTTTCCCCTATGGTCAGAAACTTCTTTCTTCCTAGGTGATGGTAGATTCCTGTGAAGGGCAGTGACCTAACTTTTACTCAAAGAGATAGTGTAATACCAGGGGCAGTACTGAATTCCAAGTCCAAGGTCTTGCTAAGGACGAACTAGGACTGTTGGAACACTGGCGGACGGCTTTAGCTATGTCAGAATTCAATCTTAAAAGGCACTTATGATAGGAAAATATTGAAAGAGAGCACGTGGATCCATACACTAGACTAACTCGGGAATGGAACGCGGGAATGAAAAATTACTGTATGGGTAGGGAACACTAGACTCCAGGAGGAGAGCTTCCTTGAAACTCTTTTGCCTCATGAGTGACTTTTAAGCCTCCCAGCTTGTCCAGTTGACTCAACCGGAGAGCGTAGCAATACAAGACATAGAAAACAAAACAACAAACAAACAAAAAATACAGTCCTTACACTTGAGGCTCAGGGAACATTATAGAAGAGAGGTGAAAGATTATAAGAGCCAGAGGATCAGGGAGCTGCAAGATAAACTCTTCTAGGGAAAAAAATAGCAGAGAGAGAGACAGAGAGACAGACAGACAGAGAGAGACAGAGGGAGGGGGAGAGAGAGACAGAGGGAGAGAGAGAGAAGACAGCATTGGTGAATTAGGTTAGAGAGAGGAGTAGGAGGTAAATTTGATCAAAATGCAGTGTATGAAATTCTTTAAAAGTTAATATTTTTAAAAGCTGTAAGCAGAAAATAAGCATCACACATGATCTATACTCCCAACCCCCAAGAAACTCTAGCTTCCAGAGTTAGTATTTGGACAAACAGCTGAGTGTTCTTACTAAGAATGTGTGTTTACAGAAAAACAAAGTTGCAAACTCCTTCCCATGCTCACATGCACAGACACAGGAACCTGGGCACACAGATCCCTGCTCATTACAGTTAGCTTTATCACATATTCTCTTCTAATGAGAAAGAAAATGCTTGTTAAAAATTGAAATACGATTCAATAGAAAGACACCAAAAACTGAAAAAAAAAATGGTGAAGGAAAAGTCAGTATCAAGAATGCTCATATTGCTCAGCCTGTCTATGTCACAGCAACTGGAGAGTGTGGGGCAAGAGCTGATGTGGGTATTACTGGAGAACACTGCTCAGACATGGCTTGAAGCCAATAGAAAGTCTTTCTTAGCTAGTGGTGACTACACTGGGTGTTTGGGATCCCAGTGCAGTCACAAGTCTTTCTCGGGGTGGGATTTTAAATTAAAAAAAAAAAAAAAAAAAAAACAACAACAACAAAAACCCATGCTCTGGGTTGACACACTTCACTTAACAAGAACAGTTAGCCAGAAGCGGAACTACAGAAGCCAAAAAGCAAGGTTAGTCCAGAGACTTTCCCAGATGTAAAAACTTTGATGGATTAGGTCTTTGTTTTCATTTTGGCAGGTGGTGCTATGTGCTGAGTTTTATGTCCTGAGTGGTACTTCCATCATGGAGTCAGTTGTACTAAGATCCAGGACCTGTTACAAAACAATTTGTCCTCTGACCTCTATGCATACACTGCAACACTTTCATGTCTCCCCACTACCTTTATTAAGGTGAGAAATATTTTTAAAAATGTAAAAGCTGCCAGGCTGTGGTGGCACACGCCTTTAATCCCAGCACTTGGGAGGCAGAGGCAGGCGGATTTCTGAGTTCGAGGCCAGCCTATTCTAAAGAGTGAGTTTCAGGACAGCCAGGGCTACACAGAGAATCCTGTCTCAAAAACAAAAACAAAAACAAAACAAAAAAAGGAAAAGCGATTAAAATGATAAAATACACTTTTGTGATAGTATTCATTGTTAACATGATTGACTCTTCGATTTGCTTTGAAGTAGGCCTCTGGGCATGCCTAGGTGTGACTATCTGGATGATTATTTTTATCTTGGGAAGGCCAGTCTTAGTAGTGAGTGGGACCATCCCTTGAGCAGAGGATCTTAGACTGGAAGATGGAGACAGCATGAGCTGCAGCTTGCATCCCCCACCCCCACTCTCTAGTTGTCGATGTGATATGACCAGCTGTTCTCAGCTCTGTCTGTCCTGACGTCCCATCGTGATGGGCTGTACCTTGAACTGTGAACTATATAAACCTGAGTTTTGTTTTGTTTTGTTTTGTTTGTTTTGTTTTTAATCTCAAGTGCCTTTTGATTCCTGCTGGTTTGCTTGCTGGGACTTCCCCTGAGCTATTCTTTTTCTCTGCCTCATGAGATCAAATGACCCACACCTCTACAGATTTGTTTGCTAAGGTTTGAGGAGCCTTGGTGAAAGGTCCTATGCAGTCAGGAGAAACTGGGGTTGTAAAGACTAAATTGAAGTTACCAAAATACAGGACTAGATAATTTGGGGCACCTTGAGTGGTGTTTTTTGATCCTTTAACTCATGGAAAATGTCAAGAAGCTAATTAGAAGGAAGAGAAACAAGTTGACTTACATGAATGAGCTTGCTCCTCTTTACAAATCACATGAAGTGCTTGCCTGTAATGTCAATCCCACCCCTGAGAGTAAGACCACTACCATATCTTAAAGCCAAATTTGAAGCAAGCTTTAATTAAATAAGGCCAGGTTGATGGACTTTGGCCATGTGCATTCTAGGGTTCCCAGGAAAATGGCAATAAGACACCATTTGATAAGGCTTATAAAGGCACACCCACAAGGCCACAGTATTTCCCATTGTGTCTAATCAGGCGAAAGCATTAATTTTTGCATACTTCCTACCTGCAGACCCCCTCCCCCTTTCCTCTACCCATATCCAATCAGGAGCAAGCAGGCATACATCCTGCCATATTTCCTGTGCACATGCCTACATGTGATCAAGCACATCGGGTTCAGCTGAGTCAGACAAATTTGTTTGGGGGCATGAAAACATTAACAATTGTCGCCAGCATTTCAGAACGTATCTCTCCTTGAGATACTTTCTTACAGGCTTACAGGTCAGAGGCATCTTTATTTTGTGGATCTCTTAGGCACAGTAACTAAAACTTAAAACATAACTTTGAAACTCATGGTAGTTCTTTGTCTAGGAACAGGATCCCCAAGAACAGTTCCCTTTGGTCCCTTAACACATCCATTGATGTCACATTGTTCTGGTCTTGTTTACACAACTGTTTTTGTAAGAGACAGTCCCACAGCAGACTTCCTGGTATTCTGGCTCTTACAATCCTTCTCCCACTCTTCCTTGGTGTTCCCGGAGTGGTCAGCCTTGAAACCACATACACACAAACAACAAAAAAAATGTACTCAATGGTTTCTCTTTAAACACATACATATAAGTATGTGTGTGTGTGTCCATGTCACAAATATAATCAAAGAAAAAGAGCTTATCAACTTTGAGTAGGGTATGAGAGAGATTTAAGGATGGGCTACCAGGAGGAGCTAGGAGGAAAGGAAGTGATGTCAATCTATTTCAATTAAAAGCATTTTTTATTCTTGAGATTATCTTATAATTACATAATTTCTGCCTTCCATTTCCTCCCTCCAAACCCTGCCATATAGTCTTCCTTGTTCTTGTTCAGATTCATGGCCTCTTTCATTAATTTTTATTACATGCATATTTGAATATGTATGTGCATCTATACTCATAACTATAATATTCTCAGTCTGTATAATGTTACTTGTATGTATGTTTTCAAGGTTGACCATTTGGTATTGAATAAATAGTTGGTATGCTCTTCCTTGGAAAAGAGGATTTCTCCTGTTCTCAGCATTACTTAGTTATCTGTAGTTCTTTGTATGAGGCCCAGTGGGCTTTCTCCCCTCCACTTTGCTATGTCCATTGGTATCAACCTTATTCACCTCAAGTCTAGGCAGTTGTGTTAGTAAGACTTTATGGATGTAGCTTCTGACATTGCTGGGAGACACGGCTTTTTAAAGGAAGAAACGATCATTAAATGAGCTAAATCGGAAGACGCGTTACTTCTCCCTCTACTTCCCACTGTGGTCTCAGAATCCTGACAGAAGCAAAATGTGGTCCTCGATCTGTTGATCCTTTACAGAAAGGCAGGATGTGGTCTTCTGGTCTGTTCGTAGGCTGTCCAGAGCACATGAACTCCTGGGAAAGTCAAACAAGACCCAAAAGTCCTTAGGCTGGGCATGGTGGCCCAAGCCTCTAATCCCAGCTCTAGGGACACAGAGGCAGATGGATCTTTGTGAGTGCAAGATCAGTCTGACCTACACAGCATTCTTCAAGCCAGCCAAGACTGTTCAGTGAAACCTTGTCTCAAAAACAAACAAACAAAACCATTCTTGGCTGGGTACCTTCCACCTAAAATCTCAGCACTTAGAAGCTAAGACAGGAGGCTTGCTGAAAGTTTGAAGCTAATGTGGACGACAGGGTAAATTACGGACCTGAAGAATGCAGTTAAAACATGAGCCTCCAGGCCTAATTCCATAGCCTGTACCAGGCCATGCCTCTCTGCAGCTCTCTCTAGGACAATTAAGTAATCTATACTGACTTGACAGATCTCCACGCCTGGCTCCTCCAAGGTCTGTGGCATGCATGCTATGCTTATCTAGATCATTTGATGTGTACCACTCCTTAATGTTTATAGATGTCGAACCTTCCCTTTGATCTGGGGACTGTTGTGTGACTCCTGGGGAAGGTTGCTCAGGATGCTTTCAGAAGAGTCACCTCTGGCTCGTGCTCTCTCTCTCTCTCTCTCTCTCTCTCTCTCTCTCTCTCTCTCTCTCTCTCTCTCTCTTTCTCCCCTCCCTCCCTCCCTCCCTCCCTCCCTCCCTCCCTCCCTCCCTCCCTCTCTGCCTCTCTTACTAATCCCACATTTTCTCTTCCCCTCCTTTACACACTTAGGCATTCCCATCCAGTCTTTAAGGGAAGTCTTTCCTTCTCTTAAAGACTCCATCATGTTTAGATTCTCTCTATATTGTATTATTCTCATCTTTTCTGTGGGTAAGGATGAGGGAATAGAAGAGAGCTTTGTGACACACAGAGGAGGAACTGTCTCTTGAGAAGAGATTTCACACAGTGGAGACCACTTGTCAGACGTGCTTGATGATGGACAGGAGATACCTATTCCAGTATTGCTCGGTTTGCCTAGAACTTTCCTGTTGTTTAAACCTTGAGTTAACACCTTGTGGATGGACTTGATGGTTGTTGGACCTCTATGATTGTTCCTTATCCCAGGGTGATCACATTTTCTGCTTTGCTGTCACTATTTTATTGGCTATTTAGGGTCAGTGGCTCAGTCTGCCTTGTTAGGCTTGTCATGGCCCAGGCTTGTGCTCAAAAACATTCCAATAATAAGTCCAATGAACCAAAATTGACTTCTCTTTAAAATAACACAAGGGGATAGCCACCTCAGTTTGTTGGAATGTCCAAATCCATACTAGCCTTGTCAAAAAGCAGCCTTCATTTCCTCTAACAGACCTTATACCCTACACAGAGACAAAAGCCCAGGCTATTTTGATTTTTCTGTCTTACAGTGTACTCTTGTTAAGGGCACAAGGTCCTTGTATTCCAGAGAAGTACTAAGAAAATCAGGAATGGTAAACTCACTGGGGTGGAGATGAAACAAAATATGGGCACTCTGACCAGAAAGCTGAAAGCAGAGATTGTTAATGACCTAGTAACCTTTGCGCTATCTGCAGGGTCAGACTTCACCCTAATTCTCCAGAATGATTGTGCTGGACTCTTTGCTCTTTAGCACCCAGTTAATAGAGCCCAACCTCAGGGGAGAGGTCACATGGATGTTATGGCCTGCTGTCCTCAATGGTATCTCACTCAGAGGACACCTTGGAGTCTAGACATTTAAGCTATAGAACTCATCGTCATGGTCACATGGACTGTGTAAAGGAGTTTGTAAGTAGTCATGTTAAGCTGTGTTATGCACCTGGATTTGGAATGATTATTGCACAGAAACTCTGTTAGTTTGGGTTTTACTGCTGTGAACAGACACCATGACCAAGGCAACCCTTATAAGGACAACATTTAACTGGGGCTGGCTTTCAGGTTCAGAGGATCAGTCCTTTATCATTAAGGTGGGAGCTTGGCAGTGTCCAGGCAGGCATGGTGCAGGAGGAGCTGAGTTCTACCTATTCATCTGAAGGCCACTAGGAGAAGACTGACTCTTCTGTACTGGGCTTCAAAGCTCATCCCCACAGTAACACACTTCCTCTAACAAGGCCACATCTCCAAATAGTGACACTCCCTGGACCAAGTATATTCAGACCACCACAAAACCTCCCCTGAGGTTGGGCTCTATTAACTGGGTGCTAAAGAGCAAAGAGTCCAGCACAATCATTCTGGAGAATTAGGGTGAAGTCTGACCCTGCAGATAGCGCAAAGGTTACTAGGTCATTAACAATCTCTGCTTTCAGCTTTCTGGTCAGAGTGCCCATATTTTGTTTCATCTCCACCCCAGTGAGTTTACCATTCCTGATTTTCTTAGTACTTCTCTGGAATACAAGGACCTTGTGCCCTTAACAAGAGTACACTGTAAGACAGAAAAATCAAAATAGCCTGGGCTTTTGTCTCTGTGTAGGGTATAAGGTCTGTTAGAGGAAATGAAGGCTGCTTTTTGACAAGGCTAGTATGGATTTGGACATTCCAACAAACTGAGGTGGCTATCCCCTTGTGTTATTTTTATTTTTTTTTTTTTTGCCAAATTCTATCATATTTAAGTATGCCTACACCACGCCACCTGGCACTGGGAGTCTTTAGGAGTCTTGACCCAAGTTGACAAAGTCAATCTGAACTAACTTTTCATCTTCACCTCTTTATAGCTTACTTCTCTGTCTGACAACAACCTCATTATAGTCTCAAGATGATCACTGGGAAAGAGCTTACAGTGATTTTTTTATGGGAGAAATTAACAACAAAAATCCAAAAAGCAAGCAATGTCAGTTTATAAATAACTAATTTGATTCTCCCTCTTATAATCAAAAGAACTCCAATTTCTGGAGCCCCTACATTTTACACTGATGCAAATTAGAAAAGGCTGGGTATAAATCAAAAGATACACGTAAGGTGTTTGAAAGTTCTCATAATTCAGTTCAGAAATCAGAATTATATGTAATACTTATGCGTTATTAGATTTTCAAGAATCTCTTACTAAAGTAACTGACTCTCAGTAGGCAGAAAGAGTTGTTTTGCATATAGAAACTGCTGAACTAATTCACAAAGATTCCAAATTGATTTTGCTATTTATTCAACTGCAGCAAGTGATCAGAAATAAAAAAATCATCGATTTTAACACATCATCCACATAACACATCTCAGATCCCATATGGGCCTACCAGGCCCTCTAGCACAAGGTAATGAGGAATTGATCAGCTGTTGATAGGAGATGTGCTGGAAGCCTCAGAGTTTTATAAAAAACACCATGTTCTTAGCAAAGGTTTAAAGAAAGAGTTCTCTATCACTTGGCAACAAGACAAAGAAATGATAAGGAAACGTCCTATTTGTTCCTTATATAACCAAACTCCATTGCCTACAGGAAGTAACTCTAAAGGTACTCAAAGAAATGAAATTTGGCAAATAAATGTGTTTCATTTTACAGAGTTTGGTAAACTGAAACATGTACACCATACTATAGACACATATTCAGGATTTCAATGGGCAACTGCTTTGAGCTCTGAAAGTGCTGATTCTGTTATTACATATTTATTAGAAGTTATACCTAGACAAGACTCACAATGTTCAATGCTCCAACATATGTCTCTAGTAAAATAAAATGTTTTACGTATTATAATATAAAGCATATTATAGGTATACCACGTGATCCTACAGGACAAGCAGTCATTGAAAGATCCAACCTTACTTTAAAAGAGATGCTTAATAAACAAAGAGGGGTATCAAAGACTCCCAGAGACAGATTACGTAATGCTTTATTGACTTTAAATTTCTTAAAAATTAATGAACAAAAACCAAAGGCTGCTGAGAGACATTCATTGGATTATAGAAAAAACTGATAAATTATATCAGCCTGTTTATTTCAAAGATATATTAATCTCAAAATGAAGAGCGGGAAATGTGTTACATTGGTGAAGTGGGTTTTGTATATGTTCATACAGGAAAACTTATGGATTCCATCCAAACTGATAAAAATCAGATTTGATAGAGGAAGACCCTCTGAAGATCTTGACTGCAGAAAGGAAGAAAGAAATCTAGAAGACCAAATAGGATAGGTAACATGATTGATTTGCTGGTTGGTTAACTGTTCATGGGAACAGCCATGAAACTAGCTGAGACATAAAAATGTCTCTAGCCAGAACTTCAGTTACACATAGCCAATAAGATTCATTGGGCCATCATTTCATACAGTATGAATGGAAATTTATATTGCAGTTTGATTATGTGGTCAAACTAACTTTTAAGGAAAGATAGTTGTCTTTCACCTGCTCAAAAAAGAGCAGAAAAAAAATCACCCTTAATTGATCTGTGCACCCTGCATGTTTCATACAAATGTCTTTATAAACCTATGAACTGCTTGCAAAGTTTGTATATTGCAGAATGGAAGGCCAGAAGAGCAGCCCTGACCGGATTCACTTTCGAGGATGCTGGGATGCTGAAACCTGCTTTTCCAGCTCCCTGATCAATATTGCCTCAAACTGATGCTGTTCCAGAGACTTGCTTCCAGAACAGCTTCAAAAAGGGCTGCTAATCCCAGATGACCTTGTTTCATCCAGTCTTTCAGATTGTTCTAATCAGGACTTCAGTTAAGCCCTAAACTTTCTCCATT
This sequence comes from Mus musculus, assembly GCF_000001635.26. Taxonomy (NCBI): domain Eukaryota; kingdom Metazoa; phylum Chordata; class Mammalia; order Rodentia; family Muridae; genus Mus; species Mus musculus. Next base: position 130,529,159 of record NC_000067.6, read on the forward strand.
CAAGACTTCAGTTAATCAACCTATAGAGACTGGACAACAATAATGCCAGCTAGCTTTCTTTTGACTTAACCATTTTTCCAGTTTTCTCTTGGGCCCCCAAACTGGAACTCTTTTCCCCAATTCAGCAAGAAGAAACTATAAGAAGACTGTCATCCCAATCACTTAAGTTGGGGTGGATAGTTTTGATCATTTTATGAATTATAGATATATTGTCATTTTAAGGGATGATTACAAATAATTATGGTCTTAGACAGGGAGGAAATTATATAGGGAGCTGAGACTCAGAGATTGCTATATCTCTTTTCCTTTTCTCTATCCTTCTTTCTTTCTTAAATAAAGATAAAGAGGTTGAGAAGAAAAAGGGGGCATATAGAAATATTGTAAGAAATTAGACAAATAGGGGTAGATTATTAAATCTATTCTTAAATAAAAACATTTTACAGTGATAATCTTATATTGATAGAGATATTTATATTTTGATGCAAAATTGAGGTTATATTTTGTTACATTGGCATAGGTTATTATATATTGATATAAATTTAAGGTTAATTTTGATACACATAATGTATATGTTTTCAATTTTCATATGAGATATTGTACTTACATAATTCTTAAAGATCAACGTAAAGTTCTACTCTTTTTAAAAACTGCTATTACAAACAATTAGGGGTGATAAAAAATACAAGTTATAAACTATTAAGATGGTTAAGAAATAAGCTCAATAGTCAGATAGTCAAACTCATGATCATAGTTGATACTAATTTAATTAATTATAATAAAATGTTCTTAAGGTTATTCAGATAGTTAATAGCTAAGAATAACGAATGTCTAGTTGGTCTTCAAAACCTCATAGATACACAGAATATGGCATTTAAAATTATTTCATTATTAAAAGATCTTTTGACTATGAGACAGGTCTGTTCCTGACAGTACCCCCATTCCACTTCAGTGAAGGTGATGAGCATCAACAATAACCTCCATATGGAGTTGCTCCAATTGTAGCAAGTTAGCCACTGGGCAAAGAAAATACCTATGCTTCAACTACAGACAAATCTGTTCAGAAAGGACAAATGGATGAAGAGCCAACCAAGCTCTGCCTAGACAGGGTAAGAAAATCCTTCATATTTCCTGCTTCAACCAAAGGTCTGTCAGATATACTGGGCCAGAAGACTGAAGATAGATGCTCCAATGTTATAGAGAATACTGGGGACTGTTTGGGTGATCAGCTGTCTCTGTCATTTCTATAATTTTTGTAAGCTGTGTTCCTGTGCTTCCTGCATATTCAGGTAATATTTATTTCCTTCTCAAACTTCTGATGGGATTGAAAACTAGACTAGTTATAGTCTTACTGTAAGCTTAAGTTAGTTAAGATTTAAGAAGATTTCTAGGTCTAAGAAGATATTTTTAGGATGGCAATAAAAGTTAGAATAGAAATAGATTTAGATACAAAATTCTGAACTCACCAAGATAGGATAAATAATAACATACTTTTTCCTAAATTGCCAAATACAAACAGTCTGGACATTTTGAATATAACTCATACCTAATAATTTTCATGATTGTTTCATAATTTTTCCTACTCTATATTGTATATAGAGAAAGAGCCTTTTTATTCATACAAAAGGGATTGTTGAGGTTTGGTCTGATGCTATGCATTGTAGTGCTAAATATTGGCCCTGGTTGCCTCCCTCTCTCCCCCCAGGAATGATGAGATTCTCAAGTAGACCCAAGTAATGCTATGTAACCTTGCCCTTCAAGTTATCTCACATTGGTGAATAAAGATGCCTACATTCTATTGCTGGGCAAAAGAGAGATAGGCAGAGTTTTGGTTCCCAGGCTTGGAGTATTAGGCAGAGACCATAAGGAGAGGAAGAGGTAGAGAGAAAAGACTCTACAGAGTAAGTGAATCATGAAAACGTGCCTTGAGGACTGGCCAGTTGAAGATAAGAGCAGCCCAAACGGAACATGGCAAATTATAACTCGGGGTTATTAATAGGGAAGTTGACATAAGAGAACATAAATGCCAGCCCAGACTACTATACCCAGCAAAACTCTCAATTACCATAGACAGAGAAAACAAGATATTCCATGACAAAACCAAATTTACACAATACCTTTCCACAAATCCAGCCCTACAAAGGATAATAGATGGAGAACACCAACACAAGGAAGGAAACTACACCCCAGAAAAAGCAAGAAAGTAATCTTTCAACAAATTCAAAACACAATAGGCACACAAACATAATTCCACCTCTAACAACAAAAATAACAGGGAGTAACAATCACTTTTCCTTAATATTTCTTAACATCAATGGACTCAATTCTCCAGTAAAAAGACATAGAATGACAGACTGGATATGTAAACAGGACCTAGCATTTTGCTGCATACAGGAAATGCACCTCAGTGACAAAGACAGATGCTACCTCAGAATAAAAGGTTGGAAAACAATTTTTTAAGCAAATAGTCCCAAGAAACAAGCTGGAGTAGCCATTCTAATATCAAATAAAATTGATTTTCAACCAAAAGTTATCAAAAAGGATAATGAAGGATACTTCATACTGGTCAAAGGAAAAATCTACCAAGATTAACTCTCAATTCTGAACATCTATTAATTAATGTGGGCACTCACATTAATAAAAGAAACTTTACTAAAGCTCAAAGCATATATTGCACCCCACACAATAATAGTGGGAGACTTAGCATCCCACTCTCAGCAATGAACATATCATGGAAACATAAACTAAACAGAGACACAGTGAAACTAACAGAAGTAATGAATCAAATGGATCTAACAGATATTAATAGAACATTTCATCCTAAAGCAAAAGAATATACTCTCTTCTCAGCACCTCATGGTACCTTCTCCAAAACTGACTGTATAATTGGCCACAAAAGAGGCCTCAACAGATGCAAGAAGACTGAAATCATTCCATGTACCCTGTCAGATCACCGTGGACTCAAATGCTAACAAAAACAATGGAAAACACACATACACATGGAAACTGAACAACACTCTACTCAATGATAACTTGGTCAAGGAAGGAAGAAAGAAAAAAAGGAAAGAAGAAAGGGAGGGAGGGAAGGAGAGAGAGAGAGAGAGAGAGAGAGAGAGAGAGAGAGAGAGAGAGAGAGTTAGTTTAGAATTTAATGAAAATGAAGGCACATCATACCAAAACTTATGAAACACAATGAAAGCAGTGGTAAGAGAAAACTCATAGCTCTAAGTGCCTCCAAAAAGAAACTGGGGAGAGTTTACACTAGCACCTTGACAGCACACCGGAAAGCTCTAGAACAAAAAGAAGCAAATCACCCAAGAGGAGTAGATGGCGGGGGGTGGGGGATGGGGGGTTGGGAAATAATCAAACCCAGGTTTGACACCAACCAAATAGAAACAAAAAGAAGTATACAAAGAATCAACAAAACCAGGAGCTGGTTCTTTGAGAAAATCAACAAGATAGATAACCTCTTAGCCAGACTAACCAGAGGGCATAGAGACAGTATCCAAATTAATAAAATCAGAAATGAAAAGGGAGACATAGAATGAAGAAAATATCTAATAAAAAATTGTTTTTAAAAAAAAGAAAAGGGAGACATAACAATGGAAACCATGGAAATTCAAAAATCATCAAATCCTACTACAAAAGTTTATACTCAACTAAATTGGAAAATCTGGATGAAATAGACAATTTTCTAGACATACAAGGTGCCAAAGTTAAAACAGGATTAGATAAATCATCTAAACAGTCCCATAACCCCTAAAGAAACAGAAGCAGTCGTTAATAGTCTCCCAACCAAAAAAAAGCCCAGGACCAGATGGGTTTAGTGGAGAATTCTATCAGACCTTTAAAGAAGACCTAATACCAATATTCTTCACACTATCCCACAAAATAGAAACAGAAGGAACACTACCCAATTCATTCTATGAAGTCACAATTACACTTATACCTAAACCACAAAAGACCAAACAAAGAAAGAGAACTTCAGACCAATCTCCCGTATGAACATTGATGCAAAAATACTCAATAAAACTCTAGCCAACCGAATTTAAGAACACATCAAAATGATCATTCACTACAATCAAGTAGGCTTCATCACAGGGATGCAGGGATGTTTCATTACATGGAAGTCCATCAATGTAATCCACTACACAAACAAACTCAAGGAAAAAAAAAATCACATGATCAATTCATTAGATGCTGAAAACGCATTTGACAAAATTCAGCATCCCTTCATGTTAAAAGTCTTGGAAAAATCAGGAATTCAAGGCCCAGACCTACACATAGTTACCAGGAGGGAGGGAAACCGGCAAAGGGAATAACATTTGAATTGTAAATAAAGGAAATATCCAATAAAAAATAAAATATAAGTAAATTATAAATAATTTTTAAAGAAGGAAAAAAAGATACTTTCTGCTCTTTTCCCCCACCAAACCTAAAGCTTGACAAGCTCTGCTTTATCGATATTTAGTAAGCCTAGGCCTTCCATACTGACTCATCCTGAAACCACATTCTGTGTAAAGTCAAGATCCCATCTTTACCTTGAATGGGGCAAGACAGTACACAAGTTCCCCTATCTTGTATTCTTGCTGAGGCCATTTCCTGGTTTAACTGGAATCTGACCTCCTTGATAGAGAATCCCATGGAAAATTACCCAACTCTATTCTCAGAACCAAAGGTAAGTATGTCCAAGTTAACTTTCTTAGCCTTTATTAAAACTGCCTGTTTGTGTGGAACCTCCTCCAGCTAATTGTTTATCTTAGCTCCAGTTAAAACTTCTTGCTTCAAACAGCTTACTCTGCACCTTCTGCAGCTACAGAGCAAGACACCAAGACAGGGTTTCTACATTTAAAAACCCTGTGTTCTAGACCACTTAGGGCTACACATAAGTCTCAGAATATTTGGGTGTGGTTCCAGCCAGCTGGAATAAAGACTTTCAATTGGCTATATATTGTATCTGAGTGGTTGTTGGGAGAGACCCTGTTTGGATGTTAACTGCCTTGTCAGCCAAAAGTGCTTACTTACAAAGTCTTGGCCTTAGTGGAAAAGTACTAGCTTTAGTTGAGATTTCTGTGGGAAAAAGTTGAGGCCTCTGTAGGAAAGTACTACCCCCAGTTAAGAACAAACAGCTATAGATCTTGTGGACAGGTGTTGGGAGCCGCGCCCACATTCGCCGTTACAAGATGACGCTGACAGCTGTGTTCTAAGTGGTAAACAAATAATCTGCGCATATGCCGAGGGTGGTTCTCCACTCCATGTGCTCTGCCTTCCCCGTGACGTCAACTCGGCCGATGGGCTGCAGCCAATCAGGGAGTGACACGTCCTAGGCGAAATATAACTCTCCTAAAAAAGGGACGGGGTTTCGTTTTCTCTCTCTCTTGCTTCTTGCACTCTGGCTCCTGAAGATGTAAGCAATAAAGCTTTGCCGCAGAAGATTCTGGTTTGTTGCGTCTTTCCTGGCCGGTCGTGAGAACGCGTCTAATAACAATTGGTGCCGAATTCCGGGACGAGAAAAAACTCGGGACTGGCGCAAGGAAGATCCCTCATTCCAGAACCAGAACTGCGGGTCGCGGTAATAAAGGTTCCCGTAAAGCAGACTGTTAAGAAGGATTCAACTGTATGAATTCAGAACTTTTCAGCTGGGGAACGAGAGTACCAGTGAGTACAGCTTTACGAGGTAAGTCTGATCTTGAACTTTCTAAGGAAATTCAAGACAGTCTATCAGAAGTAAAGTGGAAAATGTTTGGCCTTGAATTTTTTCTAGTGTTAGAAGCCCTTTTGTTCCTTTTCACATGTTATCAAGTGGTTAAGGCAGGGAGGATTCTAGAGGAAATTCAGGACAAGCTATCAGAAGTAAAGTGGGGAGAGAGAGTAGGAACAAAGAGGAAATATGGTACACAAAATAAGTATACAGGCCTTTCCAAGGGTCTTGAACCCGAGGAAAAGTTAAGGTTAGGTAGGAATACCTGGAGAGAGATTAGAAGAAAAAGAGGAAAAAGGGAAAAGAAGAAAGATCAATTAGCGGAGGTCTCTAGGAAAAGGAGCCTGTGCTCATCGCTGGATGGGCTCGGGGAGCCAGCTCTTAGTAGCTCTGAAGCAGATGAAGAATTCTCCTCTGAAGAAACAGACTGGGAGGAAGAAGCAGCTCATTATGAGAAAAAAGGGTACCAGCCAGGTAAAGTGCTAGCTAATCAGTTAAGGAAGCCAAAAGCGGCTGGCGAAGGCCAGTTTGCTGATTGGCCTCAGGGCAGTCGGCTTCAAGGTCCGCCCTATGCGGAGCCCCCGCCCTGCGTAGTGCGTCAGCAATGCGCAGAGAGGCAATGCGCAGAGAGATGCGCAGAGAGGCAGTGCGCAGAGAGGCAGTGCGCAGACTCATTCATTCCCAGAGAGGAACAAAGGAAAATACAACAGGCATTTCCAGTCTTTGAAGGAGCCGAGGGTGGGCGTGTCCACGCTCCGGTAGAATACTTACAAATTAAAGAACTCGCCGAGTCGGTCCGTAAATACGGAACCAATGCTAATTTTACCTTGGTGCAGTTAGACAGGCTTGCCGGCATGGCACTAACTCCTGCCGACTGGCAAACGGTTGTAAAAGCCGCTCTCCCTAGTATGGGCAAATATATGGAATGGAGAGCTCTTTGGCATGAAACTGCACAAGCGCAGGCCCGAGCAAACGCAGCTGCTTTGACTCCAGAGCAGAGAGATTGGACTTTTGACTTGTTAACGGGTCAGGGAGCTTATTCTGCTGATCAGACAAACTACCATTGGGGAGCTTATGCCCAGATTTCTTCCACGGCTATTAGGGCCTGGAAGGCGCTCTCTCGAGCAGGTGAAACCACTGGGCAGTCAACAAAGATAATCCAGGGACCTCAGGAATCCTTCTCAGATTTTGTGGCCAGAATGACAGAGGCAGCAGAGCGTATTTTTGGAGAGTCAGAGCAAGCTGCGCCTCTGATAGAACAGCTAATCTATGAGCAAGCCACAAAGGAGTGCCGAGCGGCCATAGCCCCAAGAAAGAACAAAGGCTTACAAGACTGGCTCAGGGTCTGTCGAGAGCTTGGGGGACCTCTCAGCAATGCAGGTTTAGCGGCTGCCATCCTTCAATCCCAAAACCGCTCCATGGGCAGAAATAATCAGAGGACATGTTTTAACTGCGGAAAGCCTGGGCATTTTAAGAAAGATTGCAGAGCTCCAGATAAACAGGGAGGGACTCTCACTCTTTGCTCTAAGTGTGGCAAGGGTTATCATAGAGCTGACCAGTGTCGCTCTGTGAGGGATATAAAGGGCAGAATCCTTCCCCCACCTGATAGTCAATCAACTGATGTGCCAAAAAACGGGTCATCGGGCCCTCGGTCCCAGGGCCCTCAAAGATATGGGAACCGGTTTGTCAGGACCCAGGAAGCAGTCAGAGAGGCGACCCAGGAAGACCCACAAGGGTGGACCTGCGTGCCGCCTCCGACTTCCTATTAATGCCTCAAATGAGTATTCAGCCGGTGCCAGTGGAGCCTATACCATCCTTGCCCCCGGGAACCATGGGCCTTATTCTCGGCCGGGGTTCACTCACCTTGCAGGGCTTAGTAGTCCACCCTGGAGTTATGGATTGTCAACATTCCCCTGAAATACAGGTCCTGTGCTCAAGCCCTAAAGGCGTTTTTTCTATTAGTAAAGGAGATAGGATAGCTCAGCTGCTGCTCCTCCCTGATAATACCAGGGAAAAATCTGCAGGACCTGAGATAAAGAAGATGGGCTCCTCAGGAAATGATTCTGCCTATTTGGTTGTATCTTTGAATAATAGACCTAAGCTCTGCCTTAAGATTAACGGAAAAGAGTTTGAAGGCATCCTTGATACCGGAGCAGATAAAAGTATAATCTCTACACATTGGTGGCCCAAAGCATGGCCCACCACAGAGTCATCTCATTCATTACAGGGCCTAGGATATCAATCATGTCCCACTATAAGCTCCATTGCCTTGACGTGGGAATCCTCTGAAGGGCAGCAAGGGAAATTCATACCTTATGTGCTCCCACTCCCGGTTAACCTCTGGGGAAGGGATATTATGCAGCATTTGGGCCTTATTTTGTCCAATGAAAACGCCCCATCGGGAGGGTATTCAACTAAAGCAAAAAATATCATGGCAAAGATGGGTTATAAAGAAGGAAAAGGGTTAGGACATCAAGAACAGGGAAGGATAGAGCCCATCTTACCTAATGGAAACCAAGACAGACAGGGTCTGGGTTTTCCTTAGCGGCCATTGGGGCAGCACGACCCATACCATGGAAAACAGGGGACCCAGTGTGGGTTCCTCAATGGCACCTATCCTCTGAAAAACTAGAAGCTGTGATTCAACTGGTAGAGGAACAATTAAAACTAGGCCATATTGAACCCTCTACCTCACCTTGGAATACTCCAATTTTTGTAATTAAGAAAAAGTCAGGAAAGTGGAGACTGCTCCATGACCTCAGAGCCATTAATGAGCAAATGAACTTATTTGGCCCAGTACAGAGGGGTCTCCCTGTACTTTCCGCCTTACCACGTGGCTGGAATTTAATTATTATAGATATTAAAGATTGTTTCTTTTCTATACCTTTGTGTCCAAGGGAATACTGATGTCCCTCGTCTTGGTGATGTCCAGGGCGTCAATAATAAAAAGAGAGCAGCGTTGGGGGATAATGTCGATATTTCCACTCCCAATGACGGTGATGTATAATGCTCAAGTATTCTCCTGCTTTTTTACCACTAACTGGGAACTGGGTTTAGCCTTGATTCAGACAGCCTTGGCTCTGTCTGGACAGGTCCAGACGACTGACACCATTAACACTTTGTCAGCCTCAGTGACTACAGTCATAGATGAACAGGCCTCAGCTAATGTCAAGATACAGAGAGGTCTCATGCTGGTTAATCAACTCATAGATCTTGTCCAGATACAACTAGATGTATTATGACAAATAACTCAGCAGGGTTGTGAACAAAAGTTTCCGGGATTGTGTGTTATTTCCATTCAGTATGTTAAATTTACTAGGGCAGCTAAATTGTCAAAAAGTCTTTTTCAGTATATGTTACAGAATTGGATGGCTGAATTTGAACAGATCCTTCGGGAATTGAGACTTCAGGTCAACTCCACGCGCTTGGACCTGTCGCTGACCAAAGGATTACCCAATTGGATCTCCTCAGCATTTTCCTTCTTTAAAAAATTGGGTGGGATTAATATTATTTGGAGATACACTTTGCTGTGGATTAGTGTTGCTTCTTTGATTGGTCTGTAAGCTTAAGGCCCAAACTAGGAGAGACAAGGTGGTTATTGCCCAGGCGCTTGCAGGACTAGAACATGGAGCTCCCCCTGATATATGGTTATCTATGCTTAGGCAATAGGTCGCTGGCCACTCAGCTCTTACATCTCACGAGGCTAGACTCATTGCACGGGATAGAGTGAGTGTGCTTCAGCAGCCCGAGAGAGTTGCACGGCTAAGCACTGCAATGGAAAGGCTCTGCGGCATATATGAGCCTATTCTAGGGAGACATGTCATCTTTCATGAAGGTTCAGTGTCCTAGTTCCCTTCCCCCAGGCAAAACGACACGGGAGCAGGTCAGGGTTGCTCTGGGTAAAAGCCTGTGAGCCTAAGAGCTAATCCTGTACATGGCTCCTTTACCTACACACTGGGGATTTGACCTCTATCTCCACTCTCATTAATATGGGTGGCCTATTTGCTCTTATTAAAAGGAAAGGGGGAGATGTTGGGAGCCGCGCCCACATTCGCCGTTACAAGATGGCGCTGACAGCTGTGTTCTAAGTGGTAAACAAATAATCTGCGCATATGCCGAGGGTGGTTCTCCACTCCATGTGCTCTGCCTTCCCCGTGACGTCAACTCGGCCGATGGGCTGCAGCCAATCAGGGAGTGACACGTCCTAGGCGAAATATAACTCTCCTAAAAAAGGGACGGGGTTTCGTTTTCTCTCTCTCTTGCTTCTTGCACTCTGGCTCCTGAAGATGTAAGCAATAAAGCTTTGCCGCAGAAGATTCTGGTTTGTTGCGTCTTTCCTGGCCGGTCGTGAGAACGCGTCTAATAACAGACAGGTACCTAGCAACCCATTCTGTTCTGCTTCTCCTGCTGAACTTTTTACCTAGTCAATATCCTGCTTTTGGGAACAGGTGCATTCCCCCAGAAACAAAACGATTCTGCATCATCCCCCTCCCCATACCCTGCTTCTGTGGGCATAAAACCTGCTCAGTCAACATCTGGTAGCCTCTTGTTCTATCTCCTCTACTGTTGCTAACAGGAAAGTAGCAGGGGGCTATACTGAATATTATCAATCAGGGTTGATGATAGCTTAGACTGGAGAAGTGGCAGAAGAGATACAAGAAGGAGCAAATCAAATGTATTTGGGAAATGAAATCAATACTTGCAAATGTATTAAATTCAGAGAAACAGATAACGAAACCAAGAGCCAGCCCCGGGATTAATAGATAGTACTATTTGACTAATGTGGGAGGAAGTAAGAGAGTTGACAACTTTGGGCTGGGCATGGCAGGCCAAAGGGGTAAAAGGTGGGACATGCTAAACTGGGATGATTTGATATAGGGATGAATAGGTTTAACTGCGTTGGCTCCCAGCAGGTGCTGTACCCACCCAGGAACACAATGGATTCACAAATGAAAGACACATGCCAGCTAATTTTGCTATGCCTTGACTAGCTCAATGCTAGGCATTTCTAAACCTCTCCATGGCTAGCACAAATTTCCCCCCAGTATTCCATGCTTAACACCTTCTAAATTTATGTTTTATTTTTGTTGCCCTGTTACCTTCTGGGCACCCCCTCCCAACCCCCAATAGGGCAAATTTTCCTTTCTGCTTACATTGCTGGATGATTTTTCTTCTGCAGCTCTTCAATCTCCTCTCTATCTATCTATCTATCTATCTATCTATCTATCTTCCTCTCTTCCTCTCTTTCTCCCTCCCTCCCGCCCTCCCTTGCCCAATCTACAAGTCCTGCCCGTCTCCTTGCCAGCCATCGGCTGTATGGCAATTCTTTATTATTAATCGAAGGCAGTTGGGAGCAAACCCTCAGGTCTGGAAGAGTGGCTTCTGGGAGCCAAAATAAGACAAAGTATTAGAACAAATTCCCAATAATTTGATAATCCTCATGAGGAAATGTCAAGCAGGCAGTTCTGCTGATTCTCTGACACCTCTGCCCTGGCATAGTCTAATGTGGTATTCTATCCCTGTTGTCTTCATGAGTCCTAGGATTCAATATTTAGAAGATAAAAACCAGGACCATGAAAATCCAACTCAACTTGTGTGACAGAGACAACTAGCCACCTGCTGTCCTTATCCCAGGAAAGTGTTTAGAACAAGTGGCAGCAGCTTCAGATACAGGAAAACATGAAGACAATTAATGGTTGTATCTTCCAAGAGAAAATGGTTAACTCTCTTCCTCTTCTGTGTGTATAACAGGCCCACGAGACCTTAGCACAACTGACTCCATGATGGAAGTACCATTAAGGCTATAAAACTCAGCAAGTAGATAGTACCACCTGCCAAAATGAAGACAAAGGGCTAATCTATCAATCTATCATACTTCTGGGAAAGCCTCTGAATGTACTAACCTTGCTTTTACCTTCCAGCGTTCCACTTCTGGCTAACTGTTCTTGTTAACTGAACTATGTCAATCCAGAATATTGGTTTTTGTTGTTGGTGGTGGTGCCTAATGACCTGAGTTTAATCCCTAGGGCCCACATGATGAAAAGAGAGAACTGATATCTACAAATTCTCTTCTCATGTCAACAGCGTGCTGCAGTGTGTGTGTGTGTGTGTGTGTGTGTGCACACGTGAGCGCATGTGTGTACGTGTTATAACATTTTCTTATTTTTATTAATTTATTTAACAATTTTACATAATGTATTATGATTGTTCTTCTGATTCCCCATTTCTATCAAACTCTCATCCCTTCCAATCCCTTTCTCAGAATAACAACTACAGGATTTGTTTTGTGATCCATTTACATTAATCAGGACCATTTTTTTTTTATTTCTAGAATCTAAATTATCTTATGGAGCCTGGTAGCATTATTGGTAGGTATTCCATGAAGGCAATTGTTTCTCTGCCTGCTGAATTTATTAGCAGGGGTAAGGGGGAGGTATAGGGGATTTTTGGAGAGGAAACTAGGAAAGGGGGTAGCATTTGAAATGTAAATGAAGAAAATATCTAATCAAAAAAGATTTTAAAAATTGATTTTTTTAAAAAATAAATTGGGGGGCTGGTGAGATGGCTCAGTGGTTAAGAGCTCTTCCAAAGAGCTCAGTGGTTAACTGCTCTTCCAAAGGTCCCAAGTTCAAATCCCAGCAACCACATGGTGGCTCACAACCATCTGTAATGAAATCTGATGCCTTCTTCTGGAGTGTCTGAAGACAGCTACAGTGTACTTACATATTATAAATAAATAAATCTTTAAAAAAATAAATTGGGACTCCAACTTCTGTTCAAAAAAATTGTAACTCTAGATAAGTTCAATAAAGCCATGATACTCTAGAATAATTTTTTAAAAAAACCAGATATCAGGTTTCTACATGCTCCTTCGTGTTCCCTTCGATTTGAATGGCCACCCCATTTTCCCTTCTTCCCTATTCTTATCCTCTGTCTCCTTAAAGCTTCCTGTCTTCTGTAATTCCTCCAAGTTGAATATAAAGTCAGAGAATCAAAGCTAGGATTCATATAGGACAGAGAACACAGTACTCTGATTTTTGAGTGCCTGCATTATCTCACTAAATACAGTGTTTTAATAATCCAATCCATTTGCCCATGGGAACAAAAATTCCTGAAAAGAAGCTGTGTCAGCTGAGACTGATAGAATGACTAGAACCACAGAACTGTAGAAAGATTGGAGCGTTACCTTATTTTCATCTAGTTTTAGTCACTTGGAATAGCCATTCATTGCCTACCTCTGTGTCAGAACTAACACTCTATGACTGATAGATAAGAACTTTTGGAATAGTTTCACTTAGCAGATCACTAACTTCTGCCAACCAAAAGCTAAGAATGTCATCAGATGACACCTGAAACCTATAAGAAGGAGGGGGTCCCTGCATCTTGCTGGAGCCACTTCTCTGACATGCATACCAATGTATTTTAAACTTGCTTTGATTATGATTTTCTTTGTTCTGTAAAATTATGAAACTCCATGAACCTGCTTCCACATTGAAACATGGAATTTGGAGTAACTTAAATGTGTGTTCTTGTTCACCCAAAATGGCTCAAGAATAAACTGTTTCTTATTGCCTTTAAGATGATAGCTGTGTTTTTTTCACTGTCCTCTGTACATTTCATTTTTCTTTACATCGAATACAATTCTATTTTATGTATATACAATATTTTCATTGCCCTTTCATTGTCTGATGGACACTCCGATTCCACTTCCTATCTTCTGTGAAGAGAGCAGCAACGAATGTGGATGAGCAACATCCAAGTAGTACCTCATCCATGTAGTAGAATATAAGAGCCCTCTGGGTGTATGCTCAGCAATGGCATAGCTGGCTCCTATGGTAATCTATGTCTAAGTTTTTGAGGAGGTGCCATACTGATTTTCATAGTGACCAAACCAGTTTTCACACCCACCAACAATGAGCGGGACTCTTTGTTCCTAACATCTTTGCCAGGATTTATTGTCACCTGATTTCTTGATCGTAACTATCCTGACTGGGGTGGGGCAGAATCTCAAAGCACCTTTAAGTTGCTTTTACGTGATGACTAATGATACTGGACATATATTTCTTCTTTGTTTGCTTTGCTGGACCGAAGATTTCTTAGTTTTACTTGTAAATCGTTGGAGTTAGTTTGTTAGTAATTGGAGTGCTATTTACAAAGCCCTCATCCTCTGTATGTTGTCGACACTCCCTGCATTCTCATTTAGTGCTTTCAACTTTTAAGTTTTACAATGAGATCTTGGATACATTTGGAGATGATTTTTGAGTGTGTTGAGAAACAGGGTCTAGTTTTATGCAATGTATAGATGTTGAGAATTGTAATGTCCTTTTTGCTAATTGTTTCTCTGATCAGAATGAAAGGGCTCTCTTTAATTATTAGTTTTGGGTTGCAATTGGTTTTGTCAGGTACTAGAATATTAATGACTGCTTGGTTTTTTGTTTTTAATAATAAAGCTTTATGTGATAAATCTAAAGCCAGCACCATGCTAGATGGAGGAAAAATCTTCACTATTTTCACTAAGGTCAAGAGCAAGACAAGGGTAGCTACTTGCTCTGTTCCTATTCAATATAGTGCTTAAAGTCTTAGCTAGAACCATTAAACAAGAGAAGGGGATAAAGAGAAGGCAAATGGGAAAGAAAGAAATCAAATAATCTTTATTTGCAGACACCATGATTCACAGAAAATACCCTAAAAACTCCACCAGAAAAGTTACAGAACCAACGGTGACTTTCAGCAAAGTGGCAGCATACAGTACTAACACAGAGAAGCAAGAGCTTTCCTGTATACCAAAGACAGAAGGAAAGAGCCTTTCCACAGAGTAATTTCAGACATGCAGGGGAAGAAATGAGGGAAGCAATTCCATCCACAATAGCCTTACAAAAACACCTTGGGATATATCTACTACAGAAGTAAAACTTGACAATGAAAGTGTTAAGACACTTTAGAAAGAAACTGAAAAAGACAGTAGAAATTGGAAAAACCCTTCCCAACCCCATGTTCATGGACTGGTAGGAATAATGTTGTGAAAATGGCCATCATACCAAAGGTAATCTGTGGATTTAGAGCAACATCAAGACTTCAAATAGCCAGAGCAATACTGAACAGAGGAGACACCACATATCTGATTCAAGTTGTGTAGCAGAGTTATAAAAACAGGATGGTGTCGGCTAAAAACAAGCAGGTACATTAATGCATAGACCATACAAGCTAGATACAAGTCCACACAATCACAGCCACCTGGTTTTTGTCAAAACACCACAAACAGTCACTGGAGGAAAGGTAATGTCATGAACAAATAGTGCTAGCAACATGGATATCCCTTTGTAGAGCAAATCGAGCATGGGAGCAAGAACTAACTTTGAATGGATCAAGAACCCTCAACATTAGACATGAAACTCTGAAGCTATTTGAGGGGGAAAAATACGGAGTGCCCTCCAATCTAGGTATAGGTAAGGAACTTCTAAACAAGATACCAATTACTTAGGAAATAAAGAGAACAATTAATAAGTGGGACCTCATGAAATTAAAAAAAACAAACAACATCAACAACGACAAAACAGAAAAACAACAACAACAAAAAACTCCTTCAAAGCCAAGAATTGATAGTTTTATCAATCCAGTGAAGAACATAGAGAATGTGAGAAAATATTGGCATATATATATATATATATATATATATATATATATATATATATATATCTCAATTTAAAACTGAGCTGTGGGATAGAACAGAGAAGAAATACAATGTTTGATAAATATGTTGAAAGTAAAAGTATGTGGTAAATTCTTAACCACCAGAAAAAGTCAAATTAAAACCACTTTGAGATTCCATCTGTCTTAAATATGGCAGATGAGGAGCCCTTATTCACTGTTAGCTGGAGTACAAACTAGTCAGTGTGGAGTTGCCTCAGAGTTAAAAAGAGATTTGCTCTTCCATGACCCACATATTCCATTCTTGGGCTTATACCACCAATACTATCTGCACTACAGATACTTGCACATCTGTGCCCACTGAGGCTCTGATCACAGTAGCTAGGGAGTGGAATCACCACAGTGCCCATTAACAGATGAATAGGTGATAAAAAGTCCATACATCTACATGTGAGAAGGCCAGGCATATTCCATGACAGGCTTCAAATCAGCAATTTAGGCGACTAGGCCTAAACCCAGGCAAGTCAGTTACTAGGAAAAAAGACAACCAAAACCAAAACAAACAAACAAAAAACCAAAGCAAACAAACACAAAATGAAAACGAAAAGCTAGTCAGAAACTGCCCTGCTTTCAGAGGCTGCCCACCACCTGGCTTTTAGAGGCAAGGACAGTGGGTCAGCAGCAGTTTCCAGACTTCCTCAGCTAATTCCTCAGCAACAATTTCCAGCCTTCACACCTTGATAATGGTTTCAGAATGCCTAGAGTAGAGTAAGATAAAGCTCACCTACCCGGAATTCCAATGTGCTTTAAATGGGGCCTGCAAGCTCATTTGGGTATCTCTCTATCTTGGCAATGAGGAGACCCCAGCATTCTGGACTTCTGCAGAATAAAACACTCTTTGCGTTTACCTAGTATTTACGTCAAGGGAGTCATTCTTTGGTGAGTCATGAACTCTTATATTTGATGGGATTTTATTCAGCTTTAAAGAAAATTGAAGTTATGAAATATACAAATCAGTGGTCAACGGAAGGAAGCAGCGAAAGTTATTCTGAAGGAGGTGACTGGGCCCAGCTAGACAAATGTCACACATCCCCTCCAACTATGCCAATCCTAGATGGGACTCCTAAGGCTAGTTTTTCTGGTTTTTGTTTGCTTGTTTGTTTTTGGTTTTTTTGTTTTGTTTTGTTTTGTTTGAACCAGAGACTCCAATCAAGTGGAGGAAGATAGAAAGGAGCCATTAGATGAGGTGGGGAAATTCCCTTAAAGGAGGGGTGACTAAGAGAGTTCAAGATCCTTGAGCACACAGATAAGCACTGGGGAAAACAGGCAGGTTAACATGCAGGCTTCAAAGGAAGGAGATGTTTACCTATTTTCCACCTGGAAAGCTGGGAATGAATGTAGTTAGTTATCTGTAGAATCTTTTGTTATCTGTAGGGCCAGGCTTCTCCTGAATCCTCCAGACTATGTTTATCCCAGACTCTCTCTACCTATGTCTTGAGCATTGTCTCTCAGTCAATAGGTTCTATTCACCCTTCTGAGAGATGGCTACAGAGTTATCTTAGGCCAGGTCAATCCTGACTCCCAGGGGCGTTAAGTTTATCCAAGTCATCTTCCTTAGAGTCTTATCTTGAGCCTTGTTTCTGAGTCAACAGAAGCCATCTTTATGGAAGAAGTCATACGTATTTTGTAAAGAATTTCAATGTAAACATGTCTGAAGCTTTGCTGTACAGAAGGGATTGAGTTAATTATCATCAGGAAACTTCCCCTGCCTCTGAAGTTGTTCTGTGCTTAAAACATGGCTAAAATAAACTGCCTGGTGTCAGACTCTAGAAGTGTGAACCAGCACTGCCTAACTAAGTCGTGTTCAGCCAGATTCCCTTCTTGCTCGTGCAGACCACTTCCTTGCCTCTTCTGGTGTTTGTAAAGATCCCCCAGAGAGAGAGATAGCAAAAGGTAAATAGGGAGGAACTTTGTGTTGTGATAGGTAGATGGGCAAAAGAAGACAGCAGTGTGTGTGTGTGAGTGTGTGTGTGTGTGTGTGTGTGTATTAACCAATACTAAGAATGTATGCCAAGTCTCTACTATTTTGAAAGTCTTACTTAAATTGTAATTTTTAAAAAGTTAAGTGGAAATACCACATAGGTGGACTTTACTCTTCCCAGAAGCCAAGGATTACTACCAAGTGTAAGATACCTTCTTATAAATTGTTGGCCACTGAAACCCCAAGGACCCCAAAACATTACAAGCTACTGCCAGTAGCCTTGGTTGCTCATCAGAGCTCAAGAAGACCTTACTGCCCCAGACACTCAAGTGTGAGTTGTGGGAGGTAGAGAAGGCAGGCTGAATGGGAGCTAGAAGCTTCCTCCGTGTTGGCTCGCTTTCATGGTGTTAGAAGGGGCCTTAGAAGCTGCTGGTGGAGAAAAACCAGCAACAATCCTACCCAGCTTCTGATATGCCCACCACTCAATATTACAAAACAATTACCTGGGTAACAAAGACTTTTTGGATTTGAAACCTGAGCCCCAGCAGGAAACCCACGCCTGCACAGTGAACTTGGTTGGGCAGAGCCTCCTGCCGTTGTTCCGTTGTTCGGCAGAAGGATTGAGCATCAAGTTGCTTTCTACATACTTCTCAATGAACCACGTGGATTATGGCCGTTCCCAGCATCCATTATGAAAATGTTTCCTGTGGGTGGAGGTTAACACAGAGACCTATTAAGTGAACGGACAACTGGGACATACTCAGCAATAAAAAGGACATCTGTGTCACCACCTCCAAGCCTCAGAGAGCATCGTGGAAGGGGGGCAGCAAGAATGTAACCAGAGGCTGGGAAGGAATGCTTAGCAAGGGAGTCTTCTGATCACACAGCTACGTTCTTACTGGTTCACTGGATTGTGGACACCTGCACAGGACCCACCTAAGAATCTGACTGTCACCATCTCCCCACATGTGGGGCAAGGCTGCTCAGGCTCTATGAACCCTGGGTGACAGCAGGCCGAATCATTGCTCAGGGGAGGAAGTTACTTTCTTTAGTGGTGTGCTAATGGTCAACTCCCCACCTTCCAGTAAACAACCCGCTACTCATGCCAACAAACATAAACTCACATGGTGTTTAAAAAAAGAAAGAAAGAAAGAAAGATATCAAACTAGGAGTGGATTTGCTCCAAAACAGGACTCAGTGGTGGGATAAGAGTGTAATGACGGATTGAAACTGAACGGTTATAGGTACAAAATTGTCAAAAGATAACAGATGAAACAGTGCACTAAAATTGTCTTTATCTTGGTTACCGGGGATTTTTACTTTCCTTCCTTGTTTTGATGCCCACTTCGAATACCTCGCTTGCCTCACCCTTAGCCTGTGGCTCAACATGCAAATCATCAACAACTCAATGGAGCGCGCCAAGCTGTGTGAGTGCAAGGTGGAGGGGTGATTGTCAGTTCTCATCCACCCACTAACTGACCAGGCTTCGTAGTACTCCTTAGCCGAATGGAGAATACTCCGGAAGACTTCTAGAAAGTCCTATCGAATTTTATAGAAAGCTGTGTCTAAGGGCTTGTGTTTACTGTTTTGGTGAAGTGTGCTTTATAGAAAACAAAGGTATGGTAGGAACAAATTGAGCTGCAGTCTGCAAAGCTAAATTGGGCCAGCAGAGTGCGCCAGAACACAAGGAATGGACGCTACTAAAGCGTTGCTTGCCCTCCCTTCCACCCCCGACCCCCACCCGCCTCCCCCAGGTAACACCGAAAAGCCCCATACAACTTCGGCATCCGTGTAAACCGTGGGAAATCCTGAGTTCCTTTACCCCACTCCTCGCGATATAGCACAACAGTAGCCCGGTTTCAAACCCAAAAAGTGCCTCTCTCACACGTCAAGTTTTTCTCTTCCCTTCCCATGTTTCGGCTTTTTAGGTAGTATTTTCATTTTAACGTACTTACAGCCCTTCTGTGCTTTCGTTTTGCTAGGCCACGCATCCATTTAAGTTTGTTTATGTATCTTTTCTCTGCTGGGAAGTCCTTTAGTGCCTGGTTTCCACTTTTAGTCTCTACTATACTTTTGTAACTTTTTGAAGTTACCTTACTGGATTTTCTTTCTTTCTTTCTTTCTTTCTTTCTTTCTTTCTTTCTTTCTTTCTTTCTTTCTTTCTTTCTTTCTTTCTTTCTTCTCTCTCTCTCTCTCTCTCTCTCTCTCTCTCTCTCTCTCTCTCGATTTATATATTTATTATATATAAGTACACTCACTGTAGCTGTCTTCAGACACACCAGAAGAGGTCATCCAATCTCATCACAGATGGTTGTTAGCCACCATGTGGTTGCTGGGAATTGAACTCAGGATCTCTGGAAGAGCAGTCAATGTTCTTAACCGCTGAGCAATCTCTCCAGCCCATCCTTTCTTCCTTCCTTTCTCTTCTTTTCTTTTCTTTTTTCTTTTCTCTCCTTTCTTTCTTTCTTTCTTTCTTTCTTTCTTTCTCTGTCTTGTGTTTTTTTTTAATTGTCTTAATTTTGCACTAAAACAATCTAGTTATTGTTTTTGTCTTTCGTTTTTAAAAATATTTTGAAACTTTCTGCTTTCTCTTTCCAAAACTTTGCTCTCTTCTTTTTTCCTTGTATTTCATCTGTTTTCTTTACTGTTCCCTTTCCTTCTTCCCTCATTTCATTGAATTCCTATTTCAAAATAAGAATTTGGATTTGTTGTCAGTTATTCATATATAGGTGTGGGTAGGTAGGTTGGTGGGCGTGTGTACAGTAAGTGGAGACCAGAGCATCGCATATCCCTGAAGCTGGGGTTACTGGCAGTTAGGAACCACCTGACACCAGGGGCTGGGAAGGGAACCTGGATCGGTTAGGAGATCGGCCATGCACAGCAGGGGGTTCCCCTTTCTCAGGATTAGAAACAAACCACAAACACCTGTGTTTTCACAGAGAAGTCCTTTATTAAGTGTTGGGGGGTGGGGCGCTGGGAGGGTTAAAGTGGCTGCTTTCTGACTCAGGCAGAAAAGCAGCAACAAAAGACCTGCAGGCGTATCCCAGCAATCAGGAGGCAGAGGCAGTCGGATTTCTGAGTTCAAGGCCAGCCTGGTTTACAAAGTGAGTTCCAGGACAGCCAGGGCTATACAGAGAAACCCTGTCTGGAAACAAACAAACAAACAAACAAACAAACCCCAAACAAACAAAAAAAAACAAGCAAGCAAACAAACAAAAAGAAAACAAAAAGGGCAGGGCTGTGTTAGAATGGGCTACTAATGGAGCGGATGTGGTATATTTTATTGGGCACATTAATTAGGAGAGCCAAAGGGGGCTTTTGACTGTGGACTTCAATTCTTTGATAGCTGGACCTCCAGCCTCAGGAGGAGGAAGTGGCCAAATAAGGAAACAGAACTTGGTGGCTATGACTGTAATCTATCCGTTTTTAGCAAGGCAGAGGGAACAGGGGAGAAGGGCAAGGCCTGCCAGAGCCGTGCTGGCCAGGGTCCCTTCAGGGTTCTCTGCAAGATCAGCGCATGCTCTTTACCGCTGAGCCATCTCCAGCCCCCTTTAAACAATTTTTAACTTCATTGTGTTCTGGCACATTAGTTTTGTCACTTTTCGTGGCTATCAGTGAACATCAGTGTCTTTCTCTATGTTGTGTAGCTTGATGTTGGTGCCCTTGAGGTGGCTCACTTTCTTCTTCAAACACAGTTTGGTTGCAGGACAGAGAGAAACAGGTGGGAACAGCCTGGAAAACTCTTTTCTGCCCTTAGCTTTCATCATGCAGGAAGGTGCTATTAGCCCACATAATGAGAAAAGGCCATAGCTTGTGTTTCCCATTGGTGAGCATTGAGTCCTACGACACCAGGCAAGGTGCTCACTGGTTCAGTGAACAGCAATGATACAAGCAAGCCTATGCGCTCACCCGAGGACCTCATAGGAAAGCCAATGGCACAGAGGGGAAGTCCGCAAACTGGAAAAGGAATCAGAACCGGACTTCGAAGGTCAGCAAGGAGGAGCGCTGCAGCAGAAGAAGCTGAGGTTGAAACAAAGCAGGCAGGAAGCTTGGACAATGGAATGAATCAGAGTTAAAGCAGTGGAAGTCAGCATCCAGAACAAGCTGAAGAAAGAATTCCAGGAATCGGGAGCAGAGAAGAAGCTGAAGAAACACAGCATTGAAACGGAAAGAAAACACTGAGCAAGCGCGAGCACAGACTGCAGGTCACTGCGGAAGCTGAGTCTCTTTTTGGGTGTGCTTAGCCTCAATAAAAACAATTGGGAAACAGACTTAAAGGGAATCTCCAGGACAACTAGGGTTTAAAGAGAAAACAGTCAAGATCCGGTGAAATCCTGGCAGCCACCAGGAGGTGATGAAGGAAGGTCACGCCTTTTAAGTTAGACGCGGGATAGAAATAGCTTCTTAAGAATAGGAAGGGCACTCCCAGGCCTGGAAATAGAACAGTGAGCTAAGGAAAGCCCCCGGAAGCACCTGGCCATGTGGTGACTGGTCTTTTATAACTCACCTCTGCCCTCTTCCGTTTGTATTTCCTGGGCTTGCTTTGATGCCAGAGCAGGGAAAGGACTCCTGTCTCTCTTCCTCGGCAAGCTGGCTTCATTCACAGATTAATCTTGGTGTAACCTATTTAGTCCCTCCTTTCCTCTCACAGTAGAGGAGGCCCTTTAACCTGCCACAGCCCTAGGGTGAGAGACTGGTCTGGCCAACAGTTGTGGAGAGTGGAGGATCGGATACTAAGAAGCCAAAACGTTGTGGAAAGAAACACTGCCCTTAATGTCCTGGAGCTGATCTCACCAAGTGAGAGTAACCCTGGGGTTTGATTTTCTGAGCCTGAGATCAGTGTGTGGAGCAAGTGCTGTAGCTATTTTTCCGTGCTCTCGTGCTCCCGATGCACTTATGGGTTATCCCTCAACTACCCCAGGGATTCCAATCTGGAGTCTTCAGAGGACAAAAGACCCTGGCCACCCCACAGACTAAGTATGGCCATCCAAAGCCCTTATAGTCAAAGGAAGAAATCAGGTGTTGGGTGCTTCTTCCGAACAGGCACAGGCACAACACTGTAAGATTACATAATCTGGTCCAGACTAGCAGGAGGTGCTGGGCCCTCCCTCCCCTCCTTCCCCTCCCCTCCCCTCCCCTCCCACAGCAGCCTGCTGCTGCCTGCTGAACTCTTGATGGTTACAGACTGTAACCATGTGACTGAGCACATGCTCAAAAAAAAAAAAAAAAAAAAAAAAAAAACGAAGGAAGTCTCAAGCCCCAGAATTTTAGATGAGGATTTGTGTCCAGACCCAATAGAATCAGGGAGATGCAACTCAGTCATCTTGAGTATTTAAGTGCAAAGCGCTATCTCCCTATTCTGTGAGCAAGTGCAGGTGTGATCTCACTCCTGTGAGTTTATGTGAAGATGCTGCCAGGGAGAAGCTGTCACTGTCCTATCCACATACTAATTTTCCCCAAAAGCCTATTTACCAATGTCCTTTGTATGGAATCAGTCCAGTCTTTCTCAGAGACGACATTGCAGTGCTCAGAGAGGTTGGCCTGGGCGTAGACTACTGTGACTGTGATCTTTGTACCTGCTAGGAAAGCATTGAGGCCTCTCCACTGTATCACTGCCTTCCTCTTGAGCTTATAGCCCCAAGATTCCTCCATCTCTTTTCTCCACACCCCCATCCCATCCTCTACCTGCTTAGCAACCTGTGCATGTGAAGTGTACTTTAATAAGGTAGCCCCAGGGGTGTGTGCTTTGGGGGGAGGTGGTGGGTAGACATGGCCAATCCTCTTCATGCTTTGAAAGGGAAATATATGACTTGCTAATTTGCGGATGACACTCATTTGGGAAGTTTTGCAAATATCAGCCGCAATGAATAGGGAAGGAGTTGAGAGGGCCAAAACATGAGAGAAATAACAAAATTAATTTCCATTTGTATAAATACTAATTGATGCACCAGAGGAAAATGAATATGGAACACAGATATCAGCTCACAAGGAGGGCCAGTGTATTCAGAGCCCTGAATCAGTGGGATTGGGTGCAACGTACAGACACAGGGGCTGTGGGCTTCTTGTTCCCAGGGAGAGGTAGAACACAGGTAGAGGGTATCAGTAGACAGTGAGGATACTGAGGTGTCATCCTTTTTCAACCTGGAGAGAAGCTGAGACTACAGAAAGTGAGTAGACTGTTAGAGTGTCAGTCTCCCTACTCCCAGAGCCCCTTCCCCTACTAGTTTAGCAGGGATCTGTCTGATTTCTAGACCCTTAGTCATATTTTTTCTTTATTGTATAACAAAACTGTTGCTTTCTTTTTATTCTTCTTCATATATTCATCTAAATTTTGCTTACACATTTTTCTTTATTGGGAAAAATTTGTTCTTTTTTTCTTTTCTTTTTCTTTCACCTTTACTCTCTCCCCCTTTAAAAACAAAACAAAACAAAACAAACTACTATGCTTGTAGATTTTAACTTTATATTTTTGGCTTAAAGGGGTTTTTTTGTTGTTGTTTTTTTAAATCACGTTGTTAAACCTTTTATTCTCTTTACAATTCTATAAAATGATAATTGGTGACTTCAATACCTAGTTCTTAACTCTATATGTGTTATCCAAACTAAATGCAACAAAGAAACCCAAGATACAAATTATCTAATAAATCAAATTTAAACATATTGCAGATAATATTTTATTCAATAGAAAAGGAATATACATTATTCTTGTCCTTAAAACAGACCACATTCTAGGCCTCAAAGCAAGTCTTAATAAAAAAAAAAAAAGAGTGTGTAAGAATGGTTATGATGCTAAGGTCCTGTTCCTCAATTGGTTCTTGATCTGTCAGTAAAGAAGCCATGGGCCAATTGTTGGGTGAAAGGGCTAGGCAGGACTTTTAGTTTCCTAGAGTCAGGAGATAGATGCAAGGAGAGGAGAGGAGAGTTTACCATGCTTATGATGGAGAAAAGGTGACCAGCCATCTTGAATGGAGTGGACACATAGGCCGCTTCTGCAGGTGGGGGGATGAGGTGTTTAGCAGAGACTAGATGTAACTGAGCAACTAAAGTTTAGGGTAGGTGGAAAGGTGTACAGTTAAGAATATTGATAAGGGCACAGTTTTTCAGGCAGGATATGATTTGCGCCCAGCATTTGAAATTGAACAACCGTGTGTGTCTGTGTCTTTTACCCATGGGTTCAAGGGAAGTTGGGTAGTGTAGTCCATTCCTGGAGCTTAGGCAGGGTAACAAAGTTACATGCAACAATGGATAGAATTTCCTATTTTATAGGAACAGAGAAGACAAAAGCTAGAAAGCAAGGGCAAGAGAAATTACACTGAATTCCAAATGAACAACAGAAGAGCCATGAAGAAATTATGAAGAAAATTAAACATTCCTAGGATCAAATGAAAACTAACATACAACTTACCTAAATACTGGAGACACAGCCAAGATAATTAAGAGTGAGGAATATAGCTATGATTGTTTACATTAGAGTATCAAACAGTTCTCAAATACATAGCATAAATGCTGGGTAAGACCTCCAGGCCTTAGAAGAGCAAGAAGAAGTCAAACCCCAAAGCAATAGGTGGTGATGAGTAATAAAGGTCAGAAAAACATTAATGAGCAGACACTAAAGGGCAATATATAAGATCATTCAAATGGGAGTTGGTTCTTTAAAAATATGTAGAAGATCTCCTTACTCAAAGTAACCAAGATAAAGAAAGGACCCAAATTAATAAAATTAAAAATGTAAAAGGAGAGGTCACAACAGATTCCAATGGAACCCATAGGATCATTAGGAATACCCTGGAAATGTAGAATGAATGGCCACATATGGCCTGCCAAAATAAAGTCTAGAAGATATAAGTGACCCAAACAGATCCATAACAACAGAATGGAAGATGTATCAAAAAAAAAAAAAATCTCTGTAAAAAAAAAATACCCAAGGACTGATTGTCTTCACAGCTGAGTTCTACCAAACATTAAGAGTTAATATTAATGTTCTCCAGGCTTTTAACCTAGAAGGGGAAGAAGAGTAACAAATTTGGTCTACAATGGCACCATTATCCTGACACTAGAGCCAGATGAACACAAAACAAGCAAAACCAATATCTCTGATGATGAACATAGAAGCAAAAACTCTCAGTACCGTAATAACATATTGAATTCAGGAATACATTAAGATGACCATATACCATGACTAAGTTGCTTTTATCACAAACATTAAAAGTTAGTTTACAAATCAATAAATGGAAATCAACCTATTGATAGACTGGGATGGGGGGAAATCACATAAACATCCCAGTAAACACAGAAAGGACCTTGGACAGAACTCATTGGGTTTTCATAATAAAAGGCCTAGAGAAGCATGAGATAGAGGGAACATAGATCAATATAATGATGGGTGTGTTTGAAAAAATAAGCTATAGCTACCATTCTATGAATGTGATAATCATAAACTTGAAAGCATTTTCTTTTTAATTAAGAAATGAGAATAACCCCTCTCTTTGCTCTTAACTCAATCCAGTGCTCAAAACGTCAAGGAAGCCTGCATGAAGGACAAGCTGCACATCCAATAGATATGTGTGGGGTTGGGAATTAGGTCTGGCACATGCTTGCTCTTTAGTTGGTGGTTCAGTCTCTCAAAGCCCCCATGGGTCCAGGTTAGTTGACTCTGTTGGTCTTCTTGATGTGAATCTCCCAACAACTGGAGTGGGGACTGTCCCTGACTCTTGTTGCCTGTGTTGATCCTGTTCTCCTAACTGGACTACCTTGTCTGGCTTCAGTGGAAGAGGATGCACCTAGTCCTACAGTGACTTGATGTGCCAGTGTAGGGTGATACAGAGGCAAGGCTTCTCCCTTCTTAGAGGAGATTGGAAGGGAGGAAGAAAGGAAGGACCATGTGAGGGGAGACTGGGAGAAGAAGCGGGATTGAGATCGGAATGCAAAGTGAATAAATAAATAAATAAATAAATAAATAAATAAATAAATAAATAAATAAATAAATAAGCAAGGAAACCAAATAAACAGCAGACAAACCTAAAGAAGAAATCAAAGCATCACCAACTGCAATGACATGATTACATCTTTAAAAAAATCTCCAACAGAAAACTCTCAGATCTCATAAAAGTTGTGGCAAGAAAGATATAAAATCAGAACATTAAAGCCAGTAGTCCAACAAACTTGACCCCCCAAAGAAATCATTAAAAAAATATCATTTATAGTTAACCTAAGAAAACCAGGGCTTTGGGGAGCTATCCTTTTCCAGAGGCAAGGTCCCTGCAATGTGCCACTAAAACTGAAGCAGAGAATGGTCTGAAGACCAGGAACAGAGTGAAGGTTTGGCGGAGCCAAGTTGATATAGCTCTGTCTTGGGGTTAGGAGTCTGGAAGTTAATGAAAGAGCCATGAACTGGTATTTTGTGTGTTTATGTTAATAGTTCCAAGACTCTTTAGGCAAAACTCCTTGGAGTAAATATGAGGAAAGGCACACACACACACACAAACACACATACTATGTGGTTGGTGTCTGCTGGAATCATAGATCTTAGCATGGGAGACAGGCCAGGCTGAGGAGCAATGGCTAAAGGAAAATGGCATCTTCAGCCAGAATTGTCCATAGATAAACAGGTTTTTTTTTTTTTAAATCTACAGTGAAACTTCCCTTCTACACAGCCCAGACAGAACAGAGTGTTGAAAGTCTCTGAATGAAAGCCTCTAGAATCCAGTCTAAAAGAGAGTTCTTCTCATAGTACCTCAGTGCACATTTCTTATCCGTAATTCCTGGGTTTTCTATTGCTCTGAAGGCACAGGATGATCACCCGTATGATACTACCCTAGTCTGAGAACTGGTCCACTCCTGCATAGACAACATGCACCAAAATTCAGATAGTTGAAGACACGGGGAAGATGAATGACTTTCAGACAATCTAATGACTTGGGGTCTGGATGAAACTGGGAATTTTGTTTGAAAGTAAAGACAAGCTATGGGAAAGCACATCTATTATTCTTCATGAATATTTAACCTCAACTCGAAGTTTCCCTTCGCCATCTTGAACTGCTTCACTGGCTATTCCCTAAAGTTCATCTTCCAAAGGCAACCATCACTTAGATTCTAACTGTTGCCCACCACTTGTGCTGATCTGTTCCTGGGGGAGGCAGACACTGTTGTCCAAAGAGAATGCGCTCCTGACCTTGTCCTAAAAAGGCCCACACTAACAGCTGGGCTGGAAGCATTGCTGACAGTAGCTAAAATGCTTATCCCTCACAGAAAAATGGGAAGTATTATCCAAATATAACTGAGCAAATTTCTCTGAAATATTGATGAAAATACAGTCATGTTTCAACTTCTAAGAAAAAAATAGAAGAAATGAACCCTGGCTTACTAAAACACACAATTTCAATGTACTAATCAGAAGGATTTTGGTTATTGTTTTCAATTCAAAATACTCGAATACTTTAACATTGTTTAATAGGCTTTTCTTTCAGAGATTAATTGGCTGAAAAAATGTCGTTTCAAAACTTAGTTGCAGTTTATAATAACTAAATTTCAGAAGAACAAGTGACTTTTTCTTGAAAATGAATAAAGAATAATTATGATTTTTTTAAAATTTACATAACTGTTCTTTTTTCCCCATTTTTATTAGGAATTTAGCTCATTTACATTTCCAATGCTATACCAAAAGTCCCCCATACCCACCCACCCCCACTCCCCTACTCACCCACTCCCCCTTCTTGGCCCTGGCGTTCCCCTGTACTGGGGCATATAAAGTTTGCAAGTCCAATGGGCCTCTCTTTCCAGTGATGGCCGACTAGGCCATCTTTTGATACATATGCAGCTAGAGTCAAGAGCTCCGGGGTACTGGTTAGTTCATAATGTTGTTCCACCTATAGGGTTGCAGATCCCTTTAGCTCCTTGGGTACTTTCTCTAGCTCCTCCATTGGGAGCCCTGTGATCCATCCATTAGCTGACTGTGAGCATCCATTTCTGTGTTTGCTAGGCCCCGGCATAGTCTCACAAGAGACAGCTACATCTGGGTCCTTTCAATAAAATCTTGCTAGTGTATGCAATGGTGTCAGCGTTTGGATGCTGAATATGGGGTGGATCCCTGGGTATGGCAGTCTCTACATGGTCCATCCTTTCATCTCAGCTCCAAACTTTGTCTCTGTAACTCCTTCCATGGGTGTTTTGTTCCCAATTCTAAGGAGGGGCATAGTGTCCACACTTCAGTCTTCATTCTTCTTGAGTTTCATGTGTTTAGCAAATTGTATCTTATATCTTGGGTATCCTAGGTTTGGGGCTAGTATCCACTTATCAGTGAGTACATATTGTGTGAGTTACTTTGTGAATGTGTTACCTCACTCAGGATGATGCCCTCCAGGTCCATCCATTTGGCTAGGAATTTCATAAATTCATTCTTTTTAATAGCTGAGTAGTACTCCATTGTGTAGATGTACCACATTTTCTGTATCCATTCCTCTGTTGAGGGGCATCTGGGTTCTTTCCAGCTTCTGGCTATTATAAATAAGGCTGCTATGAAGATAGTGGAGCATGTGTCCTTCTTACCAGTTGGGGCATCTTCTGGATATATGCCCAGGAGAGGTATTGCTGGATCCTCCGGTAGTACTATGTCCAATTTTCTGAGGAACCGCCAGACTGATTTCCAGAGTGGTTGTACAAGCCTGCAATCCCATCAACAATGGAGGAGTGTTCCTCTTTCTCCACATCCACGCCAGCATCTGCTGTCACCTGAATTTTTCATCTTAGCCATTCTGACTGGTGTGAGGTGGAATCTCAGGGTTGTTTTGATTTGCATTTCCCTGATGATTAAGGATGTTGAACATTTTTCAGGTGCTTCTCTGCCATTCGATATTCCTCAGGTGAGAATTCTTTGTTCAGTTCTGAGCCCCATTTTTTAATGGGGTTATTTGATTTTCTGAAGTTCACCTTCTTGAGTTCTTTATATATGTTGGATATTAGTCCCCTATCTGATTTAGGATAAGTAAAGATCCTTTCCCAATCTGTTGGTGGTCTTTTTGTCTTATTGACGGTGTCTTTTGCCTTGCAGAAACTTTGGAGTTTCATTAGGTCCCATTTGTCAATTCTCGATCTTACAGCACAAGCCATTGCTGTTCTGTTCAGGAATTTTTCCCCTGTGCCCATATCTTCGAGGCTTTTTCCCACTTTCTCCTCTATAAGTTTCAGTGTCTCTGGTTTTATGTAAAGTTCCTTGATCCACTTAGATTTGACCTTAGTACAAGGAGATAAGTATGGATTTAGATTTGACCTTAGTACAAGGAGATAAGTATGGATCGATTCGCATTCTTCTACATGATAACAACCAGTTGTGCCAGCACCATTTGTTGAAAATGCTGTCTTTCTTCCACTGGATGGTTTTAGCTCCCTGTCGAAGATCAAGTGACCATAGGTGTGTGGGTTCATTTCTGGGTCTTCAATTCTATTCCATTGGTCTACTTGTCTGTCTCTATACCAGTACCATGCAGTTTTTATCACAATTGCTCTGTAGTAAAGCTTTAGGTCAGGCATGGTGATTCCACCAGAGGTTCTTTTATCCTTGAGAAGAGTTTTTGCTATCCTAGGTTTTTTGTTATTCCAGATGAATTTGCAAATTGCTCCTTCTAATTCGTTGAAGAATTGAGTTGGAATTTTGATGGGGATTGCATTGAATCTGTAGATTGCTTTTGGCAAGATAGCCATTTTTACAATGTTGATCCTGCCAATCCATGAGCATGGGAGATCTTTCCATCTTCTGAGATCTTCTTTAATTTCTTTCTTCAGAGATTTGAAGTTTTTATCATACAGATCTTTCACCTCCTTAGTTAGAGTCATACCAAGATATTTTATATTATTTGTGACTATTGAGAAGGGTGTTGTTTCCCTAATTTCTTTCTCAGCCTGTTTATTCTTTGTGTAGAGAAAGGCCATTGACTTGTTTGAGTTTATTTTATATCCAGCTACTTCACCGAAGCTGTTTATCAGGTTTAGGAGTTCTCTGGTAGAATTTTTAGGGTCACTTATATATACTATCATATCATCTGCAAAAAGTGAAATTTTGACTTCCTCTTTTCCAATTTGTATCCCCTTGATCTCCTTTTGTTGTCGATTTGCTCTGGCTAATACTGCAAGTACTATGTTGAAAAGGTAGGGAGAAAGTGGGCAGCCTTGTCTAGTCCCTGATTTTAGTGGGATTGCTTCCAGCTTCTCTCCATTTACTTTGATGTTGGCTACTGGTTTGCTGTAGATTGCTTTTATTATGTTTAGGTATGGGCCTTGAATTCCTGATCTTTCCAAAACTTTTATCATGAATGGGTGTTGGATCTTGTCAAATGCTTTTTCTGCATCTAACGAGATGATCATGTGGTTTTTGACTTTGAGTTTGTTTATATAATGGATTACATTGATGGATTTTCGTATATTAAACCATCCCTGCATCCCTGGAATAAAACCTACTTGGTCAGGATGGATGATTGCTTTAATGTGTTCTTGGATTCGGTTAGCGAGAATTTTATTGAGGATTTTTGCATCGATATTCATAAGAGAAATTGGTCTGAAGTTCTCTATCTTTGTTGGGTCTTTCTGTGGTTTAGGTATCAGAGTAATAGTGGCTTCATAAAATGAATTGGGTAGAGTACCTTCTACTTCTATTTTGTGAAATAGTTTGTGCAGAACTGGAATTAGATCTTCTTTGAAGGTCTGATAGAACTCTGCACTAAACCCGTCTGGTCCTGGGATTTTTTTGGCTGGGAGACTATTAATAACTGCTTCTATTTCTTTAGGTGATATGGGACTGTTTAGATGGTCAACTTGATCCTGATTCAACTTTGGTACCTGGTATCTGTCCAGAAATTTGTCCATTTCGTCCAGGTTTTCTAGTTTTGTTGAGTATAGCCTTTTGTAGAAGGATCTGATGGTGTTTTGGATTTCTACAGGATCTGTTGTTATGTCTCCCTTTTCATTTCTGATTTTGTTAATTAGGATTTAGTCCCTGTGCCCTTTAGTGAGTCTAGCTAAGGGTTTATCTATCTTGTGGATTTTCTCAAAGAACCAACTCCTCGTTTGGTTAATTCTTTGAATAGTTCTTCTTGTTTCCACTTGGTTGATTTCACCCCTGAGTTTGATTATTTCCTGCCTTCTACTCCTTTTGGGTGAATTTGCTTCCTTTTTTTCTAGAGCTTTTAGATGTGTTGTCAAGCTGCTAGTATGTGCTCTCTCCCGTTTCTTCTTGGAGGCACTCAGAGCTATGAGTTTCCCTCTTAGAAATGCTTTTATTGTGTCCCATAGGTTTGGGTACGTTGTGGCTTCATTTTCATTAAACTCTAAAAAGTCTTTAATTTCTTTCTTTATTCCTTCCTTGACCAAGGTATCATTGAGAAGAGTGTTGTTCAGTTTCCACGTGAATGTTGGCTTTCCGTTATTTATGTTGTTATTGAAGATCAGTCTTAAGCCATGGTGGTCTGATAGGATACATGGGACAATTTCAATATTTTTGTATCTGTTGAGGCCTGTTTTGTGACCAATTATATGGTCAATTTTGGAGAAGGTCCCGTGAGGTGCTGAGAAGAAGGTATATCCTTTTGTTTTAGGATAAAATGTTCTGTAGATATTTGTCAGGTTCATTTGTTTCATAACTTCTGTTAGTTTCACTGTGTCTTTGTTTAGTTTCTGTTTCCACGATATGTCCATTGATGAAAGTGGTGTGTTGAAGTCTCCCACTATTATTGTGTGAGGTGCAATGTGTGCGTTGAGCTTTACTAAAGTGTCTTTAATGAATGTGGCTGCCCTTGCATTTGGAGCGTAGATATTCAGAATTGAGAGTTCCTCTTGGAGGATTTTACCTTTGATGAGTATGAAGTGTCCCTCCTTGTCTTTTTTGATAACTTTGGGTTGGAAGTCGATTTTATCCGATATTAGCATGGCTACTCCAGCTTGTTTCTTCAGACCATCATTTGCTTGGAAAATTGTTTTCTAGCCTTTCACTCTGAGGTAGTGTCTGTCTTTTTCCCTGAGATGGGTTTCCTGTAAGCAGCAAAATGTTGGGTCCTGTTTGTGTAGCCAGTTTGTTAGTCTATGTCTTTTTATTGGGGAATTGAGTCCATTGATATTAAGAGATATTAAGGAAAAGTAATTGTTGCTTCCTTTTATTTTTGTTCTTAGAGTTGGCATTCTGTTCTTGTGGCTGTCTTCTTCTTGATTTGTTGAGGGATTACTTTCTTGCTTGTTCTAGGGCCTGATTTCCGTCCTTGTATTGTTTCTTTTCTGTTATTATCCTTTGAAGGGCTGGATTTGTGGAAAGATGTTGTGTGAATTTGGTTTTGTCGTGGAATACTTTGGTTTCTCCATCTATGGTAATTGAGAGTTTGGCCGGGTATAGAAGCCTGGGCTGGCATTTATGTCCTCTTAGTGTCTGTATAACATCTGTCCAGGCTCTTCTGGCTTTCATAGTCTCTGGTGAAAAGTCTGGTGTAATTCTGATAGGCCTTCCTTTATATGTTACTTGGCCTTTCTCCCTTACTGCTTTTAATATTCTATCTTTATTTAGTGCATTTGTTGTTCTGATTATTATGTGTCTGGAGGAATTTCTTTTCTGGTCCAGAGTATTTGGAGTTCTGTAGGCTTCTTGTATGATCATGGGCATCTCTTTCTTTATGTTTGGGAAGTTTTCTTCTATTATTTTGTTGAAGATATTAGCTGGCCCTTTAAGTTGAAAATCTTCATTCTCATCAATTCCTATTATCCGTAGGTTTGGTCTTCTCATTGTGTCCTGGATTTCCTGGATGTTTTGAGTTAGGATCCTTTTGCATTTTGTATTTTCTTTGACTGTTGTGTCGATGTTCTCTATGGAATCTTCTGCACCTGAGATTCTCTCTTCCATTTCTTGTATTCTGTTGCTGATGCTCACATCTATGGTTCCAGATCTCTTTCCTAGGGTTTCTATCTCCAGCGTTGCCTCTCTTTGGGTTTTCTTTATTGTGTCTACTTCCCTTTTTAGTTCTAGTATGGTTTTGTTCATTTCCATTACCTGTTTGGATGTGTTTTTCTGTTTTTCTTTAAGGACTTCTACCTGTTTGGCTGTGTTTTCCTGCTTTTCTTTAAGGACTTGTAACTCTTTAGCAGTGCTCTCCTGTAATTCTTTAAGTGACTTATGAAAGTCCTTCTTGATGTCCTCTATCATCATCATGAGAAATGTTTTTAAATCTGTGTCTAGATTTTCGGTTGTGTTGGGGTGCCCAGGACTAGGTGGGGTGGGAGTGCTACGTTCTGATGATGGTGAGTGGTCTTGATTTCTATTAGTAGGATTCTTACGTTTGCCTTTCGCCATCTGGTAATCTCTGAAGCTAGCTGTTATAGTTGTCTCTGTTAAGAGCTTGTTCTTCAGGTGACTCTGTTAGCCTCTATAAGCAGACCTGGGAGGGTAGCACTCTCCTTAGGTTCAGTGGGCAGAGTATTCTCTTCAGGCAAGCTCTCTTTTTGCAGGGAAGGTACCCAGATATCTGGTGTTCGAACCGGACTCCTGGCAGAAGTTGTGTTCCACTCACTAGAGGTCTTAGGATCCCGTGTGGAATCCTGTGTGGGCCCTTGCGGGTGTCAGGTGACTCCGCTGGCAAGGTAGCCCGGGGCTCGAGTGGAGCGGAAGGGGCTTGTGCCCCAGGTCAGGCCCGGGTAGTCTGCTTCCCTATGTACCGCAGTCTCAGGTTCTGCGCGATTGGATTGGGGCCGGTGCTGTGTTCCACTCACCAGAGGTCTAGGATCCCGTGGGGAATCCTGTGTGGGCCCTTGCGGGTGTCAGGCGACTCCGCTGGCAAGGAAGCCCGGGGCTCGAGTCAACTGTTCTTAATAGTAGAAGAAACCATAATAAAAATTTTAAAAGTACCCAAGTCTATAAAAAGTCACTTAGAAAATTTGTGACTGAACACAATAGAGAGAATAAATAAGAGGCCACAAAAGTACTTTACTCAAATAAATATAATAGTTTTATATCTATAAAATATAAATAATATAATTATTCATATTAATAATTAATATAATAATTTTAAATAAAATATTTCCATATTTTTGAGAATGTCATACATGTGCACTATATTCCTATTATTTCCCTCTCCAGCTCCTCCCATGTCCTACCTGTCTCTCTAACTCAAGATTTCTTCCTCTTTAACTATTGTTACACAACACAAACACACCACACACAAACACATACAAGACATACACACACATGCAAATACACACATACACATGCACACACACCACACATAAGACATACACACCACACACAAGACATACACACAATCACACACACATATATACATATGCACACATACACACACATACACGCACACCATACATACACACACATGCACACACACTATACACATACACACACACATACACACACACATGCACATACACACCACACATATACACACATATATATACAATATATCATACACATGTACACACACACATACACACACATACACATGCCACACACACAAATATACATACATACATACATACATACATACACACATGCACATACACACATATACACACACACATACATGCATGCATACTTACTTCTGAGTCCAGTTAATGTTACTTATATATACATATTTAGTCTGACTACGTGAGATTGGATAAGTTATCAGGGGGCTGGTGTAGTTTTTCTTTGAGCAACTCATAATTGTCTACAGTTCTTTATCTAGGAGTGGAACCCTGTGAGATTTCTCCATACTTATTAGTACGTCAACTGATATTGTCATTAAAAAGGTCTTGTTTAGAAAACCATATTGTTTAGATGTCATGGATGCAGCTTCCCCATGAAAACACCACCTTGCTGCAGATGACCTTATCTGTCTCTTTCAGTCTTCCCACCCCTCCTTTCCCAGTGTCTCCTGAGCCTTAGAAGTGTAAGGGTTACATTATAGATGCACCAATGGCATTGGGCACCCTTTGGTCTGTGCATTTTGACTGGTTTTAGATTTTTTAATCATCTTCCTCTTCTTGGACGAGAGGGAGAGCTATACTATACTGCGAATGTCATGAAATTTGCAGAAGGATTTTATTGTCCTGTTTCTAATTTTAGAATATACATACAATATAACAGAACTTAACATTAACTATAATAATTGATCTTATAAAACGCCCTGAAATGGCTCTTATCTTCAGTCTTACATAGATGAAGAAACACAGGGGTGTGTCAACTTGGGCATGGCTTATAAGGTAAAAAGAGATCAAAACTGAATTAAGAATAAGATTAACTACTCCAATAGAAAGACATTATCTCTTGCCTTTTATCTTGTTAGTGATTTTCTTTTCTGACAATTTTCTCATTATTGAACTAAAAAAAAAAAAGGACAAATCAACATGAGGCAGGTACAGTAGTGATTCTCCAGTTCTGCACCAAAGGGGCCTTCTCTAATTGACTTGGAGTCTTTAGAAATATATTGGATTTGAGCTATTTATGTATCCTTAGAGACACAGGTAAAGCATAAACCACAGAAACCAGACAATGCAAATGATCCATTGAGTCTCTGGACCCACCTGGGGATAATTTCTATGGCTTCCAAATGTAACCAAATTGATGGTCCTCTCACAACAGTCCATTGAATTTTAGAGTGAGAAGAATGTAAGACTCATAGACTACTTACAAACAATATGACTTATTGCTGAAACATTGAACATTCACCCCGCCCCAAACATGGTTGTGAATGCAAGGCTGTCTCTATTTCTATTAAGAAATATTTAAAAATTCATGAAAATCATAGGTCATAGACATTTCAATAAAGCAAGAAAATAAATAAAAAACATAGATTTGAAAAAAATAGAAGCAAAAGTATGCTTATTTGTGGGCAATGCAATTATTTATAAGGCAAATCAAAAAGAATTTGTGAAAATTAAAATAACAAGGAAAGGGTTACAAGTAGCCAGAACAATTTTACAAGAGCAATAGTGTTCAAAACTTGTATTTCCTGAATTCAAGTGTTGTAGTAACTCAATAAAGAAATTGTGGTATTTTAGATAAATGATCCCAGAATACATTCTTTGGTCGGTGGGATCCGTATACAAAGGTAAAAGGTAAAACTAGTTTGGACAACAGTGGCTTGAAAGACTGTGCACAACATTTGGCAAAAGTATCAGTGCTAGGTGATGAGAGCTTTGATTTTCTGAGGAATTCATCAACTAAGGATATAGGCATTACTCACAATGTGATTCAGTGTAGCTTGTAAAACAATCCATGCAACAAATTTTTATTTTCACAAAAGAAATAGATTCTACTGTAGAACTGGCTTAACCAGTATCTCATCTATCTATCTATCTATCTATCTATCTATCTATCTATCTGTCTGTCTGTCATCTGTCTGTCTATCTATCCATCCATCCATCTATATATTTACTTAATTTTTACCAAACTGGAAATATTTAGCCCATTATATTTCTTATTTTAAGTTGACTAAAACTAAGTTCAATCCTATCACTATTTAAATTTTAATTTGGGAAATTTTTACGTGTTTCTTTAAAAACGTTTATATTTTTATTTTATGTGTGAGTGCTTGTCTACATGCATGTATGTGCACCACATTCATGCCTAGAGTCCTTGGAGGCCATTAAAGTGTGTTGGATACTCTGGAATTATAGTTCTAGTTGTGAGCCACCATGTGGGAGCTGAGAACTAAATCCTGGTCCTCTGCAATAGAGCAACTGGTGTTCTTAACCCCTGAACTATCATCTCCTCAGCCTCTTGTATATGTTTCTGAGACAAATTTTTCTTGTGTACTGCAAGCTGTTTTCAAATATACCATGTAGCACTGACAAGCTTCAAACTGGCAGTCTGCTTGCACTGGAGTCATGGGTGGAAACTCTAGCTAAGGGGAATTTAATCTTACATGATTTTCATTTTTGTTTTAGCAAGTTTAGTTATGAATATTGTTATGTGAAATGTTTACACTTCTATTTGGTATTAAGGTAGATATGAAATACAACACAAAAAAGAAAAATGTGACAACATTCAGGTATCTAAATCTGTATCATTTATGTATTAGTATTGACAAGCAGTGATGGCATTGTTGGACTTAAAAGTATCTGAATCAGAAAGCTGATGATTTGCTCAATGATGGCAACATAAGACTCATAGTCAGTGTAGATAAAAAGCACAGCTCTCAACTCATCCCTTCTTACAAACCACAATCAATCCATAGCCTTTTTCATAGGTAACTTTTTATCTCATAGTCTTTTGTGCTCTCTCATTAAACCCGAAGTCACTGCTGACCACAGAATTATTTCTCTGTAGTTGTAGAAAAATATTTTTGTAATAAAAATTTGTAACTGGTGTTTAAGTACCAAGTTTGCGTCTCACATAACTTCATAATCTCTGGGGAAACACAATGATGAAGTAGGCTTAGTGAAAGTAAAACTATTTCCTGAAAACAATGTGACGAGTAAGTACAACTGGTCTACCATCCGCTGTGGCAGCACTCCCATCAGGAAAGAACACAAATGATCTTGACAGTGCAAGACAAACACAATGGGGTAGAATGGGGCTGGATGAGGAAGTGTGTGGCAAAGTTCAAGGACAACAAACACATTTCCCTTTTCTCCTTTATTTGCAGTAGGATCTTGCTCTGTGGCCTAGGCTGGCCTATTGCCTGTAGAACTGATATGTTGTTTTTACAATTAAAGTAAACATTTAATCTACTACCTTCTCCATTTTGAGTTAAAAATAAACTATCTAATTACCATGTTAATTAAATAAATGTTTAGCAAATTTTGTTTCTTTCTGTTTTGTGAGATAATGTCACTTAATATATATCTCGGCTGCTCTGCAGCCTCAAATTCATGACCTTCCAACCTCATACTCCTAAATCCAGGAATTACACACATATGCCACCATATTTCATTTAAATAAGAATATAGATTAGGGATGGAGAGATGGCTCAGAACTTATGAGCACTTGCTGATCTTTCAGAAACCCTGGGTTCAATTCCCAGAACCCACAAGGCTGCTCACAACCATCTGTAACTTCAGTTCCAGGGCATCTGATGCCCCTTATTGTGTCAGAGGATATGAGGCACACACATAGTGTACAGACATACATTGAGATAACACACCCTTACACATTAAATAATATCTGATTAAAACTTTAAAAGGATACAGAAATAGAATTTCATACCACAATGCAGAAATTTAAATAAATAAATAAATAAATAAGCATAATGAATACTGGATAACCTTCTGAAGAAACTAGGCAGCAAAGAACTACTGATAAAAACTGATACTTTGTATACATTTAGGGTGTATCGTAAACTGCTATAATGAATACCATTACCACACCCCTCCACAAACACTAAACACAATGTCTGACTAGGATGACATTAATCTTTTTCACACAATACAGAGATAGATGCTAGTCTGTGACTCAGAATATAAAGTCAACCAAGGCCTATATCCCTTCCCGTCCGACACTCCAACATTCCCTAGGGCATTGTCTTCATCAGCAATGTGGAAGCTTAGTTCACCAGCATCATCAGCATTTTATAGCCCTTGGTAGTGGAAAAAGGAAGTAGGTAGTGGGAAAAGGTAGTAGTTAGTCAAATGACAATTTGAAGGAATAGATTCTCTCCTTTCACCATATGGGTCCAGGTATCAAACTAAGAATCTCAGACTTGGTAGCACGTTCCTTTATCCACTGAGCCACGCCACTGGTCCTCTATTGTACTTTCTATGATAACTTATATAGTTAAATTGTATTTGATCATTCCTTTTACTAGAAATCTGAAATATTAATATGCCACTATTATAGCAGTGAGGTTTTCTGAGAATGATTATAAGTTTACCACTGGTAGTGTTCTGTCGGAATCCACTTTCTCCCAGCCTGGGTTTCTCTTGAGCCGTTCGCTGGTAGCAACGTGGGAGTCCATAGATAACTCCTCTCTTGTTTCTTCCATTAGGAATTTTCTCTGTCTTTCATTGACAGCTTTTATTTTTTAAAAAATGATTTATTTGTTTTATGTAAGTACACTATTGCTGTCTTCATACAGACCAGAGGAGAGCATTGGATCCAATTACAGACGGTTGCTTTGGCTCCTGTGGGTCGTTACGCGCTGCACCTGCCCAATATGCCAGCTAATTTTGATATGCCTTGACTAGCTCGCTGGGTGGGCACTTCTAAACCTCCCTGTAGCTAGTATATATTCCTCTCCAGTATTCCTGACTTAACATCTAAATCTACATTTTATCTTTGGTTCCCTGTTATCTTCTGGGGAGTACCCCCATAGGGCCTCATTCCCTTTCCATCTACATGGCTGGATGGTTTCTCTCCTGCAGCTCTTTAATCCCTCTGACTTTGAGTCATGGCGATTCTCCTCTCTCCTCTCTCTCCTCTCTCTCCTCTCTCTCTTCTCTCTCCTCTCTCTCCTCTCTCTCCCCTCTCTCCTCTCTCCCTCTGTCCCTTGCTCATGCAATCTAAAAGTCCCGCCTCCATCTCCCTGCCCAGCCATTGGCTGTACAGCAATTCTTTATTTCCAATTGAAGCCAGCTGGGAGCAGGGACCCTCAGGTCTGGAAGTGCGGTTTGGGGAGCCGAATTAAGACAAAACATTAGAACCAATTCCCAACGTACTATCTCACTCATTATCCTAAAAACAGTATGGAACACAGTTTAGGACAACCAACTACGGAAGTCTGAATACAAAATATGCTTAAGATACTAATTATCCATTTGCTCAGCCTCGTTAAATTCATGAGTAATCTTACATGCAAAAATAAAATACGAATATGTTAGAAACTGGGTTTCCATTCTGTTCTTTAAAATATATTCTAATATAAATGAGTAATAAAATAGCTTCATAAAGATATAAAGGTAAAGACTAAAACAATATTTCCTATAAATTACCATTTAATGTTTAGAGGCTTACCAGAGTGAGATGTAGTAGAAAATAGAGAGAGGAAGGCTCTGGTCATCCTTGATGCTGGGCAATGGTGAGCCAATGTCAGGTCCTCTGTGAGGATCTTAAGTGACCACAGGGAATCCCTTTCGTATATGAATATTTATTATCATGAATACTGTGGCAAGGATACAGTCAGATTGTTAGGCCATAGATATCTGTATTGAACAGAGGACAGCAAGCCAGGAACATCTCTTTTCCTCTCTTGGGAAAATTATGATAATAGCAAAGACAGGTCATCTTGCCTTCTTTCTCCATAGAGCTATAGTTAAGTCTCCAGGGAATGATTGTATACCTTCATAGCCATTTGTACCCAACAAATATTTATATAGCTCTATGCCATAAAGCTATTTGGGAATGATAAACAACATTTTGAAGTATCATCCCACTTATAAATTAAAGCAATAACTCACGTCTGCATTTTTCACTACCTCTATCCTAGTGGGATAAACTACGGTAAACTAAAATTGGTTGCCATAAGCTATTATTGCTGTTTTAAGGACATAAGACAATTATTCTACAGATTATAAAGCAATACATTATGTAATATCTTCTGTTTATGCAGTAATTTATACTTTTACTCATAAAATAAAGTGAAGCTTTATCATGTTAATATAAAAGTGTTCTACTAGATGACCACTACACTAGAGAAAGATAAGCCCAGAGGAATTAACTTTTAATAATTTGAATATTCACCTAAATATCATACCTTAATATAAAATTGTTTCAGCTAGATAAGTACCTTATGATTATATTTAGCTTCCCAATGATTCTATAATTATATAATTAAATCTATTCCTTTAACATGTAATTCATTGTAGTCAACATGGAGCTGAATTATAGCTGCTGGCTAACTTCTTTAGAATTCTTCTAAATTCCCTAATTAATTTACTATTTCTCATAATTCCATATTTAATCATAAAGGATAGGAGAACACCAGAATAGAGGCAGGGCTCTGAGAACCTGTGGTGCTGAG
The DNA here is from genome assembly GCF_000001635.26 of Mus musculus. Lineage (NCBI taxonomy): Eukaryota > Metazoa > Chordata > Mammalia > Rodentia > Muridae > Mus > Mus musculus. The sequence goes on from NC_000067.6 coordinate 130,570,398, forward strand.
AATATTCCCTGTAACTTACAAGGCATGCTGCCAAGTCTCAGAGCTGAAGTCATTGGAAACAGCTACCTCAGACACCCTGGATCAGACTAAAGGGGGGGATTCTAAATTATGAATAAGTTGATGCTGAGTCAAGTGGGTAAGACTTAGTATGAGCAGCATTTCAAGTCACTGAAGAAGAAGGTCAGCGTTGAACAGGCCAGGTTGACCTGGTCCAGTGACACCCCAAATCTGGCAGTGACACCCCAAACCTGGCAGAGGAGGACTTCAGCTTGTGTAAGGGCCAGTGTGTGGAGATCAGAAGACAAGCTATAGCTCTCTCCTTCCACCACATGGGTCCTGGGAATCAGACTCAGGTCCCCAGCCATCTCATAAACCCAGCTTAGACTCTCTTACTCACAACATGGACACTCACTGGCTCCTTCCTCCTCCCCTCCACTCCCCATGCATCTCACACAATGTCTACACCAACATCCAGACCAGGCAGTTCTTTAGCAATAGTGTGTATTCTGGATGCATCTATGACATCAATGTAATCAACACTGGGGGTACACCAGTAGTAAAAATAAAGGCCTTTATTGTGGTTCTGTTTAAAATCGGGTAAACTACACATGGACATTAAATGGTAACAAACAGCACATCACTACTGCAGACAGGAACATGGCAATTTATATTTGATGCTGGCAGAATCAGGTTAAAGACCTTTTTATTCCAACATTGAACCTCTCACAAATTCACTAAGAGGAAAGCTTTAGAGGGAATATTTGCTAGCCCCCAAACTTGATCCAGTAGTCACTATCTGAGTTAAAGCTGCTCCACTAGTAGTTCCCAGGTAACTTATGCCAAGACCATATATCTGAGACTGTGGAACGGGAGCAGGGCATTATGAGCCTGTTTTTCTTATGATTGTCCACTTGGGCCAGCAGTGAGTATTTGTTACCTGGCACTCCAAGAACATTTGTCACCTTCTTTGACTGGTTGCACTTATTTGCCAGCACACCTGTTGAAACCTACTTCTACAGAAGACCAGCTCAAAAATAGCCTGGATCATCAAACTGAGCTGTCACAAGTACAACCAGAACCTGGCAATCATGTGAATAGCTCCCAGAAACAAAGAGGAACATTGCCCAAAAGTGAGTGAGTGGGCCCTGCTCCCTGAAATACCAAAGGTTAAACGTCAGCTTCCTCTGGGAACGGCGAACAAATAAAGCAACCACATGACTGCCTCTTCTTCTAAAGAAGACACAGGATAATTTTAGCAAGTCACCAATTCTGCTTATTAATCAGGTTCCAAAGCTTTCCACACATGACTGCATTGGGTTTCCTGGGATGTTACAGCTGAGCATTGCTAATTTTGCAGACAGGGGAGTAGTTCAGAAAGATGGAGTACCTGGTACATCTGTCTGATGGTTTGCCAAATCCAATCAAACTTGTCTGTATCAAGCTCTTTACACTGGGATGAACTAATTTACAAACATTTCATGGGTGGATCCCTAAGACTGTCACTTTGGTCAGTGTTCCTAGAAACTTCACGCTTCTACTGTGGTAGGACTGACCACAGACTGTGGCTTAATCAGGAGACCAAATCCCCATAAAGACCTACTGAGAATCACTTGGATCAGCCATGAGTCCAAGTCACACAGACCTTTATCTACTTGTGTGTTAAAAGGAATTTGAAACTAAAATAATCATCATGATTGTATTAGTCAGGGTTCTCTGGAGTCACAGAACTTATGGAATGTCTCTACATATTAAGGGAATTTATTGTAATGACTTATAGTCTGTAGTCCAACTGACCCAACAATGGGCAGCTGTGAAAGGGAAGTCCAAGAATCTAGTAGTTGCTCAGTTCCACAAGACTGGTTATTTGAGCTGGTCTTCTGTAGAAGTAGGTTTCAACAGGTGTGCTGGCAAATAAGTGCAACCAGTCAAAGAAGGGTGAATCTTCCTTCTTCCAATGCCCTTATGTAGGCCTCCAGTAGAAGGTGTGGCCCATATTAGAGGCGTATACCACCATGCCTGGATCTGAAACTTGCTTTTGTCCCAGGCTGACCTTGAACTCAGATATCTCCCTGCCTCAGTCTCCTGGGATTAAAGGTGTGTACTACCTTGCCTGGGCCTGAGTTTTTCATGGCAACTATGCCTCAAGATCTCCATAACACGATCCAGGTCTGAAACCTGTGTCTTCCAGACTCAAGATCTGGATCACAGGTGTGCTCTTCATTTCTGAATTGTAGTTTATTCCAGATGCAATCAAGGTAACAACCAGGAATAGCCACCACAATGATGTCTTTCAGTTCAGAAATTTTAAGTTTTAAGCCAAGGGGAAAATTGTAAGTAATAGCAAGTGTGTTTCCTCAAAGCATAGAAAGCACAGAGAAAGGCTGATATTTTCATGGATGGCATCCCTCTCCTGTGGCCCCTACACAGCACAAATGACCATATCAATATGTACAAGTGAAGGTTCTGTGAGGTCGTTCAGCAGGAAAAGGCATCTTCTATTAAACTTATCAACTTGCGTTTGATCCCCTGGACCCACATAGGACAAGGAGAGAATCAGAGCTGTGTTGATCTATCTATCTACAAGTTGTCCTATGACCTCCAAATGTATGCTATGGCGCATGCTCACTAAACCACATACATGCACATTAAATAAATAAAATGTAAATGTGTGTGTGTGTGTGTGTATGTGTATAAAATGTTTAGAAACATTTAAAAATGAAATGCTTTCTTAAAAATACCTATATGTAAAATCTGGTGGAAAAAAATCTTGTTGTCTTAGTGTACCAAGAAATCCTTAAAATTGAGTGCAAAAAGGAATCATGAAAAGCTATGCAGAATATAGTAGTCACAAACAAAAGGAATGAAGACGGATGAGAAACAAGTAGAGTTTGCACTGGTGACCAATTACCTGTAGACTGAGCTACATCCCTTAGGGAACCTCAGATGGAAACATACTATTCAATCTATAAGAAATGAGAACCGGCATTTTTATCTACCAGCATCCTTTATGGTAGATACCATGTTCCTAGGAGTCAGCAACAGATTCTCACCTGCATTTGGAATCACATCCTTATGGCCAGGCTTCTCCCGCAGTGAACTTACTGGGCAATGTATTCTCTGCCCTGATAAGAATTTCTCAGTACCATAGTAAAACTGTACATTTCTTTCTTAGTTATTACTGCTGTGGTAAAACATCATAACCAAGGCAGCTTTTAAAAGAGAGCATTTAATTGGGTCTTGCTTAGAGTGTCAGAGAATCAACCCAGGGTAATCATGGTGGGAATGGGGCTGGAGACAGGCTGACATGACACTGGAATAGCAGCTGAGAGCTCACATCCTGATATGCAGGCAGACATGGACTTGGAGTGGGCTTTGGAAACCTCAAACTCCACACCCAGGGACACACCTCCACTAACAAGGCCACACCCACTCCAACAAGGCCACACCTACTCCAACGAGGCCACACCTACTCCAAGGCCACATCTCCTAATCCATTGGGTTTCCACCTCTAGAATGAGCTCCCTTTGGGGGTTGAATGACCTTTTCACAGGGGTCACCTGACACCATCTGAAAACACAGATTTTAGATAATGATTCATATCAGTAGCAAAATTACAGTTATGAAGTGGCAATGAAAATAATTTTATGGTCGGGGCCAGGGTTGCAGCACTAGCAAGTTAATCCTTTTAAGTGGTCTACCAACTGGAAATCAAACATTCAAATATATGAGCCTATGGAGACACTCTCATTCAAACTGCCACAATATCCTACAAGAAACATGAGAACGTTATATTGGTAACCTTGGGGTAAGTGTAGATTTCTCTAACAAGATATAAGGAAATCCTGGCCATAAGGGGGGAAAATGTGAAGTATAGGTTTACTGTGACACTTGTTCAATTCCTTGCAGACAGGCACAAAAATATCAACTCAAATAATTTAGATAATATTACCTAATCACAAAACGTTTGTGTATGTCTGTACACATGCTCTGCCATGGCTTAAGTTTTTCTGAATATCGTGCAATATCTAACACAATGTAAATGTTATATTGAGGCTAGAGAGATAGATGGTTCAATTGTTAAATGCTAGGCAGGCAACCAAAAAATATAAGAATTGTTACATTGTCAAGAAAAGGAAACCTGCACGTGTTCATTACAGATGCAAGATTAGAAGAAATGTTTTTCTTTTTTATTTCTTGTTTAGTTTTGTCCTGGACTCACTTTGTAGACCAGGCTGGCCTTGAACTCAGAGAGATCTGCCTGTCTCTGCCTCCCCAGTGCTGGAATTAAAAGGCGCACACCACCATGCCCAGAGAAAATTAGTTTTCAACTACAGTTGGTTGAGTCCACAGATAAGGAAACTACAGCCATACAGGGTTTGCTGCATCTCATCACACTTTCGTTCTGAATTTACGTTTATAGGGATGAAACTTCAGGAAAGAAAAGACACTTCATAGTGTAGAAACAGGTGCCTTAACACACATCCCAGAACAGACATTTATCCGGAATTCTTAAATATCTGCCCACTAAATTACAAGGAGACACACAAGCCAATAGAAAAATGGATAACACATCCTAATTAGCACTTTATGAGAAAAAACAAGATCTGAAAGTACAATAAACATAAGGTGTTCGAGCTCATTAGTCTTTAGGAAACAACAAATTAAAAACCTTAATATGAGCACACTTCATGGCCAGAAGAATGTCCCAGAAAGCATAAAAGGAGCAAGTGATTCATAGACTGCTTGCTTTCTGCAGGTGCAAACACCCTTCGGAGGATCATTCTAGAAAAATACTGAGAAAATACACACAGCCTCACAGTCAACCAGCAATTTCATCCTTAGACATCTTCATGGAATAAAAATCCATGTACTTAACAGAAGACACATGCAAAAATAGTTTTAGCAGCACGCTCATAATACCCCAAATGGAAAATCATCCAATAATCTGTCTGCCTCAGGCAAGGAAAATGTGGCATAGGCATGGAGTGTGTAAAACTGAAGAAATTGAAAAGAAACGATCCTGGAAGAATGCTGTTTGCTCTTCCAGAGGACCCAGGATCAGTCCCCAGCACCCACACAGCAGTTCACGGCTATTTGTGACTCCAGTTCAAGGGGACCTGGCATGCTCACATAGTCATGCAGGCAAAACACAAATGCACACAAAAATAAATAAATTTTAAAAATGAACATCAATAAAATTCAAAATACATGTATACAATGAGTACAAAAATATGAGATTGAAATAATTTATTGCATCTGTCTTAGTTAGGGTTTCTATCACTGTGATTAAACAAACAAACAAACAAACAAACAAACAAACAAACCATGACCAAATGCAGCTTGGGAAGAGCAAGGCTATCATACAGCTTAAAGTCCATTATCCAGGGAACTCGGCAGGAGCTCAAGTAGGAACATGGAGACAGGGATTGATACAGAGAAGGAATATTGCCAATTTGCTTGCTCTCCTGGCTTTCTCGGTTTTCTATTTATATACTCCCAAACCACTGGTCCAGAAATGACACTACTCACAATGAGTTGATCCTTCCCATCTCCATCATTAATCAAGAAAATGACCACAGGCTTACCTACAGGTGGCAGTTGTGGTTCCCTCTTCCCATATAACTCTAGCTTGACAAAGACAAACAGGGCATATATGTGATTTAATTTTTATAACTCAGAGGGACCCACAAAACTAATTTGCTTTAAAGGGAGACAAGAAATCTTTGTAGTGTGGATTGTGACCAGCAGGGGTCACCAAAGAATCTCTGCAGTCTAGTAAGTTTCTATCCTCTCTCTCTCTCTCTCTCTCTCTCTCTCTCTCTCTCTCTCTCTCTCTCTCTCTCTCTCTCTCTCTCTCTTCTTCTCTCTCTCCTCTCTCTCTCTTCTTCTCTCTCTCCCTCTCTCTCTTCCTCTCTCTCTCCTCTCTCTCTCTCTTCCTCTCTCTCTCTCTTCCTTTCTCTCTCCTCTCCTCTCTCTTCCTCTCTCTCTCTCCCTCTCTCTCTTCCTCTCTCTCTTCCTCTCTCTCTCTCTCTCTCTCTCTCTCTCTCTCTCTCTCTCTCTCTCACACACACACACACACACACGTTCCTTAAATTAGCATTCTGTTCGGCAGACGCTAGGCTCATGAGACACTGTATAATGGCATTCAGTGACAATTCAGCGGAATTGAGATTGGAACAGTGTGAGTCACAGTCTTTGTAAGGTAGAGAATAAAGAAGAAATAAAACCACCTACAGACATATTAGACAGAGACTTTGTGTTCTGGGTAAATCATACTCTTGTGACACACTGAACAGAAAGACAGCATAAAAATTGGACATTTGACAGTTTATATTTAACTATTTCAGTGAGTCCAGCCAAGTAGACAAATTGAACCACAATGGCTAGACACTAATGAATGACATAGTTTCAAAAACAAAACAGAAAAAAAAAAAACACAACCTAAGTTCTTCTGGCCCCAAAACCTTTTAACAGGAGTGGTGGTGTGTGTCAGGCCAGCTGCTGCGTGGAGACTCTGTCCACTAATTGCAAAGTCTAAATGACCTATTAATTTTCATAGACTGAGGTTTCCTGTGTAACTGTATCCACTTCTCTTTCTGATGTTCCAATCGTTCGATCTCTAGAAACAGCTTGTACACCTTCAGGGCCCTGTGCACATCTTCTGGGCTTGAGAGGCAATGCAAGAGTTGTGCGCCTCTGCTCACTATTCTGCAGTCTTCTAGGACCTCCTAAAGGTAATTTAAAGAAATAAGTAGGGAAGGACACAATCTGAGAGGGATTCTTGGCAAAGTGAGGTTGAAATCATTGATGGATAGAGAGAGAATCAGGAGAGACTTTGCATCCTAACAGGTTTTCATATGCAGGCCGAATCACCAGGAAGAGAGGTGTGTGTGTGTGTGTGTGTGTGTTTGTGTGTGTGTGTGTGTGTGTGTGTGTGTATGTGTGTGTGTGTGTGTGTGTGTGTGTGTGTGTGTGTGTGTGTGTGTGTGTGTGTGCATGTGTGCGTGTGTATGTATTTTCAGATAGGGCTCAGAACCCAGGCCAGACATGAACCCTGGACCCTTCTGTGCCCTCCTCCTTGTTGCTAGGATTATAGGTATCTGACACTACAGCTGGCTCTTGAAGAGCAGGAAAGTATAGCTGAAGAAAAGATACAGAGCTGCAAGGGGATTCAGAGCACCCCACAAGAGTAGGTGAGGGGGAGTCCTGTGCATGATCCAGAAGCTGAGCAGAAGTATACAGAGCATAAACCCGTAAAGCTATGGTCAGGGCACTGGGTCTAAGAAACCCTCAACTCTCACGTTCTGGATCCAGCCACAGAGCAGAAAAATCTACTCCTTCCAACTCACCATGATGCTTCATGGTTATAAGTGTGAATCTGGCCAACTGGGCACCCTTGCAGGAGTCAGGTGACAACATCATAGATTGGGGAAAGGCCACTGTAACGAAGGGTGAAATCACAGAGGTTTCCTGAGTTGTTCCACTCACCATCTGACAGCTGGGTACCTCAGGGTACCACGTTCTGTTTGAACAAATGATGTTTGGTGAACCAACTATGGTATATCCAGGATCACATTGAATGGTGATATTTTCCAGTTCAGCATAGATAACTCTCTCCACAGACAGGTTTCCATTTATGACCATTGGTTTGAGACACACACCTTTCATGGCATGCTCGGTTGAGTTTTCTTCTTCAAAGGGGCATCAAATTGAATTAGACAATGAAAATCATGAGAAACGTTGTACATACTTGCAGTCAGGTTCTGCAAAACTTATTAATTTCAATGATAATTATAATAGTCCTGATATCTATTGAGAAAGACTATATGTATCTATCTGTCAATTTTTTCTTACCTTGTAAATTTTATTATTATGCCTCTATGAATTGGTTTCAGTTGTTATTAACATTTTGCCAACAAGGAAACTGAGAACGTTAATAAATTCCTAAATCTCCCTGTAGCTTGCCTTGCATTTCTTTCCACAGCCTTGATCTCATGCATGATGCTAGGGATGCCCCTTTCATTGTCCTCCCCTCTTAATGGTCCAGAGGTCAGAAGAAACAGTGGCCGGTTGCTAGCACAATGGTGAAGGAACCAAGGACAGTGAGAGGCAGTCACATCTCACTCCTCATCTTCGTTCTCTATTAGCTTAGCAACCAGGGGCATCATCAGCTCAGGAAACGAACACGCATGGAAACATGGCGGTCATCATAGAAATTCAGTGCAAGTTTGCAACACTTCATGAGCTATGAACCCTTGAGATTCCTTGGAACCTTGGAAGGAAATAAAGGTTGATGTGGAAAGCTTACCAAGGGCACAAGGAGATTCTCGAATCTAAGTTATCAAGTCTAGTTTCTAAGTACTCTAAAAAGATATCCGATAACTGAGTCACAGTGGCTGCTTCTGGTAATGTGCTACCTATTCTTTTAGGGCTCAGGAGGGGAACCAAAGTTCATTTTTAATGAGTTTTCTTTTGGTCAATTTTTTTAAAGTTTACCATTCCTATTTTAAATATTACCAGATAGATAGATAGATAGATAGATAGATAGATAGATAGATAGATAGATAGGAGATAGATAGGAGATAGGTAATATAGAGAGATAGATATTATATAGATAGATAATAGATTACATAAATAGATAATAGATTACATAGATAATAGATTGCATAGATAGATAATAGATTACATAGGTAGATAATAGATTAGATAGTTAGATACTAGATAGATAGATAGATAGATAGATAGATAGATAGATAGATAGATTGATAGATAGTACAATTTAGGTAGGCTTTGATCAACAGGAAATATTTCTGTTATTTTGTAACTCTGTCTTCCATAAATTGCTAATGAACCTGGTATGACAGTAAGGAGCCAAAGGTATCCAATGAAAAGACATGCAAGACACACAGCAAGTTCAACCAAAACATGCCTTCTGATGCACTCATACATAGATGCCTCACAGTAAGAGGGCATCTGTCTATTATTTTCTGTTGTACTCTGGGGAGTCTACAGAGAAGTAAGCTTACTTAGCTTCTGATTCATGGAAATCTAGAGGAATGGGAGTTTTGTCTGGCTCTGTCATACTTTGGTGGTGAGTGTAAAAGAATAAAGCATCCAGAGAGAGCAGAACAGACAGCTCCCTTCTACTACAGCTCACCCTGGCATAGCAGATCCCTCCCCCAGGACTAACACATAATCTACTCATCCAAAGGGTTCAACTGACCCCTTACTTTATAATGCTACTGCATTAGGGCTCAAACACAGGAACTTTAGTACAGGGGATGTATTTAAATAATACCCTTCCACCTCTGAACTTTAACAAGGTCATGTCACTCACTCCAAAAATGGGACCTCATTCAGTACAAACAGCTACAAAGGCTTACTTGTTCCAACTGGAAAATAGTTAAGTCCAGACCTCATCTGAGACTCAAGGAATGGCATGACCTGAGGCCAATCCCCCATCTCTGATCCTGTGAAATCAGTTTCTCTACTTCAAACATGGTACCTTAGGACTGGCAGGGTGAAGACATTCTCAGTCAGGAAGGAGAAACAGGTGTGCAGAAGGAGACATGAGACCAAAGGAACACTAAACTTCGGTAGGAAAATACATTGAATTTTTTTTTAATGTTCCCTAATTATGTACAAAGGAAGCGTTTTCCTTGTAGCATTTGTATACAGTCTGGCTGATCATCCTCCATTCACTCCCCTCTATTTCTGCTCTCCCTTCCCATTTGTACCCTCCACCCTTGTGTCTTCCATTTTCTGGTCATGGGTTCTATGGCCTCCCTTCCTCCACTCTGAGAGCCCATTTTCTCTTTTACTGGGCACCTTAGCAGTTTTCTGGCCTCTACTCAGACTCACTCGCTTACAAATATAGTAAAGGACAAGTTTCAGCAACATGGGAAAGACCACACACCGCATGTGTCAGCAACATGGGAAAGACCACACACCGCATGTGTCAGCAACATGGGAAAGACCACATACCTCATGTGTCAGCAACATGGGAAAGACCACATACCTCATGTGTCAGCAACATGGGAAAGACTGCACAGAGCATGTGTTTCTCTGAACCTGTTATCTCACAGCAATCTTTTCCCAGTTCTAGCCATTTTTTTTCCTCTACAAATTTCATCTTTCTTCATGGCCAAATAGACTTTTTTTTTTTTTTTGCTTATATGCAAGCATCTTTTCACTCTGTTTGTCTGCTGGTTGTCATCTCTGCTGATTCTGTTGCTCTCTGAATCAACAAATGTGGGCATGCAAGTATCTCCTTTGAATATATGCCTGGAAGTGATATGGCTCGGTCATATATTAGGGTTTTTTTTAATGTTTTAAGAATCTCTACTAGTTTATGCTCACATTGGTAGTGAGCAAGCTTCCTCTTTCTCTGCAGCCTCACAAGCATCTGTTTTCATGTTTTCCTGATGACAACCATTCTGATGGGCAAGACGAAATCTCAATTTTCATTTGTATTTCCCTGATGCTGAACAGTTTTTAAAATATACATTGTCCATCCGTGTTTCTTTTAGAGCAATCTTTTCTGCTGCATCCCCAAAGTTTGCAGGATGAGGTCGGTTGCACGAGGATGACCCATCATCTTCTGAGTGTGCTGCACTAGAACCGGTTCCCTGCTCTGTTGGGACCAGAATGATGACGAGCACTGCAGACTTCTCAGTCCAAAGCCGTGCCTACAGGTTTCTGTGGCACTGTTCTCTGTTTGGTGGATTCAGACAGGCTGTGTTTAGCCTTTCAAGCCCCCCTCCACCATTTCTATGGTCCTACAGTCCAAATTACCTCTTCCATTAAAAATGGGGAAGGGGGATTTGTACCCTGGCAATCTCCCAGATCTCTGGGATCCTCCTACACTCTTTACAGTGTTTGTCTGCCATCTCCTGGGGCTGTGACATTTCTCATCTGGCTTGGCTTTACTATAGCACAGACTGTCTGCAGCTTTACAGCTCTCCTTGTAGCAGATCTGTTGTATCTTTCAAGACACTTCCTTGGTGGAACTCTTCTCCACAGAAACCATTTAGCATGGCATGTGCTAGCTAGCTTCTCTGCGAAAAGCCCAATGTAGGCTTTATTCCTGTTTTCTCTTGTTTCTATATTGGTGGTTTCTTCTCTTGACTTTCTTTTACTTAATCGTGTGTGTGTGTGTGTGTGTGTGAGAGAGAGGGGGGGGAGAGAAATAGAAAGGGAGTCATGAGAGGGAAGGAATAGTTCTTAAGATAGGAGTAAAGAGAAAATAATGTATTTGTGACATGGAAGCAGAGCACAGTGGGAACACTTTCAGCGGAATGAATAAAAACGTAGGTAGCAGGGAGAGAAGGGTAGTAGGGGACAGGAATAAATTAGAACAAAGAATATGGTACAAATGTATTAAAGTGCCATAATGAAACTCATTGGTTTGCATGTTATCCTTAACAATTAATGAAAACAGGAAAATCCAGATACATACATATATACATACAACACACACACACACACACACACACACACACACACACACACACACACACCAGAATAGAGATGCTACCTCCCAGGATGCTGGTCAGTATCTCTGTGTAGCTATGAGATTAATAAGGACAACACATGGGGCCAGTATGGTTAAGCTATTCAGAATTAATCCCACCAAACCATTTGCATAGTATTTGTATAATGTACTTTTTTGTGTGTATCTTTAGATTAGTGGACTAGGTGTCCTGCAAGGCCAGAGGCAAACAATCCAATCAGTAGACACTAAAGCCAGGCACTGATCTTAGACACCAAAGCCAGGCATGATCTTTAAGCTATTGCTTTCGTCATGTTTTTCTCTGGGCTTCTTCAAGTTCTGGGGAAGCTTGGATGAGGGGAAATGCTACCATATTGTGTGACAATAAGCTGTGGTCATGATGAAGAGCCAAAATGTCTGGTACATAATGGCCAGGAAATAGGATATCTGGAGCCCAAGATAATCACTGGAGTATCTCATGAGTTCTACTCAGGGGGATTATACCGAGTAGGCAATTGTGAGACATGAAGATATTCTCATCATGAAATATCACATCTGTCAAAAAAATCCAAGCTATGCAAGTGCTGACTGAAGGAACTATAGGCTGAGCAGTAGTGAAATAATGTTAATCACATAAATTACAACCCTCAGAGCAGAGATAAGTAACTTCTTTAACTTTCCTTTACAGAGATCTTTAAGACTATGGATGGCTACTATTTTTTTCCCACGACTATTTCTCATCTCTCATGACAATCCCAATTAACTACTAGATCCCAAGTTATCTTCTTAAACTTTGCTTTTATATTAACCCCAAATCAACTACTCCATCCCAAGTTACCATCTGTAACTCTGCATTTATATTAACCCAAACTATGGCACACAATAGACTCTGTCATGTTGAAGGAACCATTCATAGTAAGATATTAACATTGCTCTATGATAATATTTTCAGTGTCTTACCATGACCAAATAGATAGGTTTTGTTTGTCACATTGGTTTCTGATATGTTTGGGAAGGTGAAAAGAGCAAGACGGTTTTGCAGGCCTGAGTCTGAAAAAGAAAATGAAAAATCTGATGTCAGCCACTAGGACCCAAGTCTTCCTTCCCATCCAAAACAAAGTCACCCATTGTTTCATTAATTATATAAGCCATTCTTCTTTCCCCCTGGATGGACAAATACAAAGACTTATGGGATAGTCTTTTACTTTACTAATAATTTGATGTATTTAACAGATAATACATGCAGAAACATTAACAAAATGAGATGCGGAAGGATCTTATTCAATGTGTTATGTCCCCTGGCAAAAGCTTTTGTAAGCCCTCCTGTCAGTACACCTTGGTCTCTATCAGTAGCTTTGATGGTGCCAAGGTAACTGTGATCTTCTGTATAGTAACATTGGATGAACAATTCCAAACTCGCTTCTTTTTAAAAAGTTGCTCTTCATAGAACAACATAGAAACCCTTGAGCTATCTGGAAAAGGATGATGTCAAGTTCCCTTAGCATTCTTACCTGCCTGACATGATGGTATTGCGGGGTCCCACTTTCCATCTGCTTGACATGAACTCCTTCCATCCGTAGACATAGGGTAAGAGCCTTCATTACAAATGTAGAAAACATAGTCTCCGTAGGCATAGATGCATGTGCCAGTGAAATCTCTCCTTTCACTCACAATTTTGATTTTCTCCATATCTGGTGTTGGGCAACATATCCCTGTGAGATTAAAAGAGGTGTACATGTTTCAGCCTGTGGGAAAGACACCATTGGCCAAAGTTCGCACTCTACCTATGGAAGACATTAATAGTCAAGCTCGTGGGATTAGGATAGAATGTTACTTTCAGAGAAGAAGAAGACTTATTCAGCAGGCGTAAGGTTTCAGTTAAAAAAATTCTAGAGTATTCATATCCACAATTTATTTATTTTAAATAATAGGAATATAATAAATAATCTTTAATACAAAAAAAATTCTAGAAATGTTCAATGCAAAACAATACAGAAATACAGTTAACAATAATAACGCTACACATCGATTGACAGAGTACATTTAAGTTTTAGTGTTGATAAACACGATTTGGAAGGAAAAAAACAGAAAAAGCTTTATCAAGATGGCATAAATAAGTCTTTATTTGGTCAAACATACTGTTTATTTTTTTCTATTTCTATGATAAGACACCATAGCCAAGTCAACTTATAAAAGAAAGAGTTTAATTGGACTTTTGTTTTTTAGAGGGTTAGAGTCTATGATGGCAGAGTGAAGGCTTGGTAGTTGAAGCAGCAGGTGCAACTCATACTTCAATTTGTAAGCGGGAGGCAGAGAGCACACTGGGAATTGTGTCTTTTGAAGCCCCAAAGCCTTTCCCCAGAGATGCACCTCCTCCAACAAAGCCACAACTCCTAATTGTTCCTAAACAGTTCCACCAACTGGGGTCCAACTGCTCAGACATAAGTGCCCGTGGGCATCATTCTTACTCACACATATATACCTAGAACCACTATCCATGCATAAAAAGTACCTTCCCAAAGGGTAGGAGAGTCTGGTGAGAGGCCTCAATGATTTGTATAAGCCTAGTCAAAAAAAAAAAAAAAAGAGTACCTTGTAGAAGGTAAGAAGGAAAGGGTTGCATGTGACATTGATGTTCACTCCTGCCTCAACCCTGTTCCCAACTCAAAGCACTGCAATAAGGAGAGAAGAAAAGGAAGTAGACATAAGTCTTAGAACCAGTATTGCTTCAGTGGCCACCACTGGACAGAGCTCCAAGACCCTTACTTCTAGGTTAGTGTCTAAGGACATAATCTCCATAGACAAAAGAAAATCTGTGACCCCCGAAGGACAAACATATAGGAATCTTCTTTCTGCTGCCTGTTATGGTGTAGGCCTAAGGACAAATTCTCAAAGGTCTGTTCAGGTGTAAGCTTCCTGTGGGACCTAAATTACTATCAGATTTAGTGACCAAGACATAGATTTGTAATTTTCTCTCTTCAACCTCAAGCAACTTTAACCTTCAGTCAAGAAAGACTCCATCTGCTGAAGTTAGGTTAAGGAAGTAAGCTTGAGACTTTACTTTGCAAGTCCTGCTATGGTAAAACCCAATATAGGGAGAACACAATGCTCCTTGACCAAAGGCTAGTACCCAAGGTTAGACCCACTATTACCAAGATAGCAGGTGGAGACACAAACAAGGCTTGGGCAGGATATTCAATACAGATCATTTCTGGTAGGTTACTGTACTCTCTGGCCAAAAGTGGGCAAGAGCAGGCAGTTACAAAAGATGGGGTCTTGGTCTTGGCCTTGATCCTGTGCTGTGCTGATTATGGCCATCAATAGACTCCAGGACAATCCAGTCACTCCTTGGCCACGTGACCACAAGACTGGTTGCCTCAGACATAATTGGTGGTGCCAAGCTACAAGCCAGTGACTCTACATGGGGATTCTCGGTCTGTTCCAGGCAAAACACAAGTCTTCAGGATCTATTATGAAGGGACTACACTCTTTAGCACCCTCAGCACCTATCCTGAACATCACAGTAACTGCAGATTTGTGACAAGGTTGGGCTTGAAGTACTCCCCTACCCCGTAATTTCTAAAACACTGTTAGACTCAGTTCCTGGCTTATGGCAAAACTTGACTTGGGATGTTAACTAGTGTTGAAATACCAGCCATAAGCACTGATTCAAAAGAATGTGATGAGCATCTTGAACTTGCTCTGCAGTTCCGGCAGGTCTTCAACTTGTGGTCTGCCTGCCTTCAGTGAGGAAACTATATATTTAAGAAATGTACACATACAGAGATACATCTCTGGACACACGTGCCTTAAGACATTAAAGTCATGAGGGGAGAGAAAACTGATAATAATTGAACCACTTATAAAAACACTTGTATCAAAGGGAGGAACAGAACCAGAGGCTTTTCCTAACACCAGTTCTCAGGTTACACAGGAAAGTTGAAGCAAAAGGAGTTCTCTTAAACTCATTGTATATGATGCTGGTTCCAGAGTCAGACAAACACACAACAAAAAAGAAAGTTACAGACTAATATTTCTGAAAATTCTTCAACAAAATGCTATCAACCCAGACCTAACAGTACTATTATCATTATTTATTGAGAGTTCCAATAATGGTAGCAAGCAGATCAATAAACGCAATATACCATGTTAATATAATGAAATTAATAAACATAAGTATATGGATAAAAACATTCTTGATAAGACTCAAAACACCTTCATGTAAAGATCTCTGAGAAAAGTAAACATAAAAACAATATGCCATATGCAATACACCCAGAGCCAACATCCTACCAAATGGGTAAAGCTGGACTATTTCGCTATAGGATCTGGAATAAAACAAAGATACTAATTTTTACCACTTTGAATCAAGATAGTACTGGAGGTCCTAGTCTCAGCAATCTAGCAAATGAAAGAAAAAATTTTAGTGTAAAGTCAAAAGAGAAAGTCATCACTATTTACAGATGACATACATGGAAAAATCCCAATGGCTCAATTAAGAAAGTATTAGTAATATTAAGTAAATTGTAATGGTTAATATTGTCAACTTGTTGAGCTCTGTAATCTCCTAGGAGATAAATCTCTACCCGTGCCTGTGAGAGACTAGATAAGATTAGCCTTTGGGCATGTCTGGGAATTATCTAGATTAGGTCAACTGTGATAGAAAGATACACCATGGATATGGGCAACATCATTCTTTCCCAGGCCCTGGGCGATAGGTTGGGAATTAGCAGAGAGCAAGGTTCTCTGGTCCCTGCCCGTGAATGCTGTGTGGTTGACTTCCCTGTTGAGGTGTGGTCTTTGCCATCTGAAATACTGGTTGCTTCCAGAGACCACTCTGCATGTAGACCCAGGTGACTTCACACTATGTGACCCTGCCCCCAAGTTATCCCTGATTGATGAATAAAGACGCTGGCAGCCTATAGCTGGGCAGAAGAGAGAGATAGATGGAGTTTT
Source organism: Mus musculus (assembly GCF_000001635.26). NCBI lineage: Eukaryota > Metazoa > Chordata > Mammalia > Rodentia > Muridae > Mus > Mus musculus. Next base: position 130,586,845 of record NC_000067.6, read on the forward strand.
GGTTCCAGGCTTGGGATCAGAGGAGAAACACCAGGAGAGAGAAGAAGGTGGAGAGGAGAGAGAGACGCTATGGGTTAGGAATCAAGAAAGCATGGCCATGAGGGCTGGCCAATTGGAGTTAAGAGCAGCCCAGATGAAACATAGTAGTAACTCGCTTATTGATGGGAAATGGGTTTTAATAGCATAGAGGGTAGATATCTGCCCAGCATTAATGCTAATAGAGGCTTATTATAAGTATAAAGGCCACACGTCTGTTTCATCTGGGAACTGAATTGTCAAAGGCGGTGTTTCAGAAGCCTCTGGTTGAGATTAAATATTTATTACAGCACTTCCCCTATACCTGGAAGCTGACATTAATCTTCCCTAACTCCCTGTGTTGCTTTCATCAGGTCTTTTTTTTTTTCCCAGCAATCAGAAAATAAAATATGATTTGTACTAAGAAGTAGGGTTGTTGCTGCTTTACTGTGAGCATATATTCTTTAGGTTTTAGAACAGGTTTAAGGAGGGACATGGAAAATTTTGGGCCATCAGATGCAGATCCGTCTAAACACAACTTAAAGAAACAGCATGGTGGGGGGGGGGTGCAAAACCAGAATGTCAAATGTGGACTCTGAAAGCCAGTTTAAAGTTTCAGAGAGGAACATCGAACAACCCTATTGGGAATGGACTAGAATCTGGCTTCATTCTGCCTGTGTCTTGAGAACGTGAGTATTGTTGAACACACAAGTAGTCAACCAGTATCTCTCGGAAAGGAAATTTTAAGACATATTAGCATTCAATCTATGACATGATTAATTCTCAGAAACGCGTGCACAAGTTTCAAAGTGCAGACAAGGAGAGTGCACATAGCAAGACATCTACAACTGTTTAAAAGAAACCCCACTGCTTTCGCTGAAACAATGGGAAAGACTCCTTGGAACCAAGACTGCACCCATCAAAGGAGACAATTTGTGAAAACCCAAGTCGATGTAAAAGCAGAGGCTGGATATGACAGTGCAGCTGCAGGGGTTCCCTGATCTAAAAGGACTGCTTAGGAAGGCGAGTCTGTAGATTCATCCAGCAAAGCAACAGAGCTCACAAGAGCTGTGCTCCAACAGGTCATGCTCCATCCCCAACCGACACCATCCACATGACCCTTGTTTAAAAAACACGAAAGATGCAAGACTTGTTGAGAAGTTTCAGATAGCCATTAAGACCAGTCAGTACGTAATAGGGTTAGGTCTGTCAATGGAGTTCATGAGAGGTCACTGTGTGAAATCGTGAAGGTGAAGACTTTTGGAGTCCAGAGGACTCCCATCGCTCAATGCGTCCCAGATGCCAGACATAGAACTGAGAGAGTCAGTGTTTTTACTACTGGGTTTCAGTCTCGCTTTAATCTAATATTTCCTTTCTATATCTCTGTTCTTCCATTTAGGATGGAAATGGTTGCTATGAGCCATTGAATAGTATAGAACCACGTACCTTATATTTTATTGTACTGAGGTTCACAGTTAAGCAACTGCCTGGATTCTGTACTTAGACACTTAAACAGTGTTGAAGTTGGAACTGTTAAAGATGATGGGACTTTTTCCTTTTTTTTTTCCCTCTAAATGGGAAATTTTATTTGTTTAGTACACCAAATAGGATGCTAGCACTGTCATGACAAATATACAGAAATATGAAGATCAGCAACCAACAGTAATGTAGTTTAGGAAACGTTAAAGGGAATCTCTTCAATGTTGTGACAACATACTCCCAAGAATCTCTTCTTCAGTCATACACTTCAAGAAAATAAAGGGTTATGAATTTAAGTGGAAGTCAGTTTGTGAATCCTTAAAAATAAAACTCCAACTCTATAATCCATGCCAAGTAAACTTGTAACTAAATTTCCAAGTAAGCGCAAAAAGCAGTCAGTGACCCTTTCTGCTTAACCAGTCAAGAAAAATGGTTACTACAGCCCAGCAGGCAGGCTGTCCAGCAGGCAGGCTGTTGGGCTGACTCATCTACAGAAGTGTACTAGAGTTCAGCTCAGAGCAGCGCGGGCGGCTCCAGCTGGCCTGGCCGGAGCCCACAGGCTTCTTCGCGCTCTGGCCACGGCTCTCTCCTTTTCTTTTCTTTTTGAGATTATAATATAATGACATCATATCTCCCTTCCCTTCCCACCCTCCAAATCCTTCTTTGCTCTCTTTCAAATTTGGAGCTTCTTTTCTCATTAATTGTTCTGTGCGTGTGTGTGTGTGTGTGTGTGTGTGTGTGTGTGTGTGAGAGAGAGAGAGAGAGAGAGAGAGAGAGAGAGAGAGAGGGAGAGAGAGAGATTTTCAAGGAATATGTGTGTGTGTGTGTGTGAGAGAGAGAGAGAGCGAGAGAGGGAGAGAGTGAGAGAGGGAGAGAGAGAGAGAGATTTTCAAGGGATAACCAATCGGTTGTTCTTCCCTGGGAACTCTTTCTTGCTCTCTCAACATTCCTTAGTTACCCAGAGTTCTTTGTTTAGGGTTGAGGCAGCATGGGCATTTTTCTATGCCTTTTGCCATGTCCCTTGGAATTGTCCTTGTTCAGTCATGTTGGTGAGACTGTACAGGTGCAGCTTCTGACATTCCTAGGCAACACAATCTCACAGTACAGTCCCTGTTCCTCTGGCTTTTAGAATCTGTCTACCCCGTCTTCCACAATGTTCCTTGAGACTTAGGCGTGGGTGTGTTTTGTAGAAATATTCATTAGGCTCAACAGCCTTGCATTTTTATTGGTTGTGCTTTTCTATAAAGTTCGGGATTTTTATTTCGAGGTTACCATGAATGTATGGGGGCAAGGGCTAGAAGCAGATTATAGGTTAAAATTAATATGCTTGGGTTCCAGTGAGAAAGCTCAGAAAAGGCTCTTGATGCGCATGCCTAGTGAACTAAATTGAACCTCAGGAACCCATGGGGGCTGATTTTTCGCCTCCACCTTTAGATAGATGGGCTCCGGGGTTTCAATGCAGATCGCCAGATTTGTGCAGCAAGAACACACATACCAAAGTGCTGCAAAACAGGGGGAAAAAAAGTCAGGAAAAAAACTTTAATCAGCGTAAACAACATTAAATTTCAAGATGAAAATAAAGCAAAACAAAATAAAATATATTGTGATTAAAGAACACGATTGTCTGTCTATACTTGTATATGCATAGAACATATTCCCAAATATTAAGGTGAATGTATAGCAGGAGACGGACAAAGGATGTGCTATCATCAATATATTTTCACGGAAGGAGACTATAGTATCCATTGGGGAGATGAGCATGATAGTGAAAATCTAAAGAATCAAAAGAGATTCAACGGCAATTATCTATCGTTTAAGCTAGTTTGATTTCTCACAGTGAGAGAAGTAGCAGTAATAATCACGATGATGATAGTTACATGATAGACTTGCACAGAATTGAAATGTGCAAAAAAAATGGATTTAAATCGAGTGGAAGTAAATCAGGGCTCTAAGCCTTTCTATTGCCTTGAAAGGGGTAAAGGCGTTAACTTGCATTACATTGAAAACACATACTATAATTTTTTTTTTTTTTGGTTTTCTCAAGACAGGGTTTCTCTGTATAGCGCTGGCTGGCCTGGAACTCACTTTGTAGACCAGGCTGGCCTCGAACTCAGAAATCTGCCTGCCCCTGCCTCCCGAGTGCTGGGATTAAAGGCGTGCGCCACCACACCCGGCATACTATAATTTTTATTGCACACTAAATTAAATAAAAGGTGTCTGGGTTTGTGTAGAAAAAGAGAGAAAGGGAGAGACACACGGAGAGAAAAGTAAAGAAATTACTAATTCAAAAGAAGTCAAGGAGATGACAATACAAAAAGGCAGGAAACACAATATACTATGAGATGTTATTTAATTATATGCCATAATTGCAAGTGTATTACTAATTATATTAATTGCACATTAACCTGTCTTTAAAATATATTTAGCTGGGCAGTGGTGGCACCTGCCTTTAATCCCAGCACTTGGGAGGCAGAGGCAGGCGGATTTCTGAGTTCGAGGCCAACCTGGTCTACAAAGTGAGTTCCAGGACAGCCAGGGCTACACAGAGAAACCCTGTCTCAAAAAACCAATATATATATAATTGAACAAAAAGCTTAAAACTAAGTCACACAAAACCAACTTAAATAAGCTGTGAGCTATATTGACATAAAAATATAATTTAAAAACAAAATAACTACAACAATAAGGGGCCATTTCATAATAATAAAAGGCTAAACACACAGGCAAAACATATCATTTCATATTAATGTCACCTTAAGGAAAAAACAATGTTTTAAAAACTAAAAGATAAACATGCCATCAAATAAACCCTCTTTGGTGGAAATGGATATTCAGATTTAAATTCTATCATCACAATCACAAAATTAGATCTAACCAGCAAATATACAACACTTAAACAAAAATCACAAAATAATACATGTTTTCAAATGTGCACTGAAGTTTTACAAAAATTACCATATGAAGCAGGCACCACGATTCAGAAGATACATGAATCAGTAGCTTTTTCACATTCAAGGTCACTTACTTTCACATCCATTAGTAGATGACCAAGTCAGATTTTCCTGACAAGTCACAGTCTGGGGATCGTTAAGACTTGCTCGATAACCAGGCTTGCACTGGTATTTCAATTTGGCCCCAATTTCAAATACTTCAAAATTTCTTAATGGAAACTTATATCCCTCCCAGGAAGCATAGGAAATATCTGGTATATTGGTACAACCATCTGATCATAAAGAAAAAAAAATGACATGAAGAAATATGTTAATGAAATTGACATAGGGAGCCCCAAGGATAGCATTTAAAATGACTGTCACAGTTTTGCTTAGCAAGAGTAACTTGTGGTGACCTGCACATGTCTGTGTTTCAGAAGCCATTTCCTTGGTTTCCCTTTCAACATGATGACTTTATTCACAAAAGTTGTCTCCAGAGTATTAAAAGTAACCAGTGACTAAAGGGTTAACAGACGAAGTTTTCTGTCTTTCTTGGTAACAGGATAATACATGATTCAAAACAGTTTAACAGGGCTCTTACAGCTCTGACTATAAATGTAATCTGAGTATAATTCTCTCTTCCTAGGCTGTCAAATTATATTTTTACTGGGTCATGCTATTAAAAAGCGAAACAAAGCAAATCCAGGCCATAGGAAAACAAGTTGGCGGGATGTAAGAGTAGCAAAATTCGTAGAGAAGGCATTTTGCTAAGCTGACAGCTAAGACAGATAAGCCTTAGCAAGCCGTAGAGTCTGGATTACAAAAGTGAGACTGGTGAAGTATGTTTGGTAATTAAAGGTTACTGTGAATTGCTTATTGTAACTGATGAGAACTAATTTAGACGATCTGACAATCAAGATCACAACTCGGGATGGTGTCAACACTCAGATCCCTTGGAAACTACCTGGGCTTTGTGTCTGAGCTGTAACCAAATGCCACACAAAGGTTACTGATTTTTAAAAAGAGTTGAGCTGTGCTTCATAATATTTATGAATTTTTGTATGTATTATGTGGATAGCCTTTGGCCTTACCATAAACAGGATGTCTTACTTACAAAATTAATCCTTTTGGAACATTCACTTAAACAACTGCTTACCAAAGCCTCTATCTTATTTGGGCCAACCAATTAGATTAGGTCTCTTCTAAGTTTAATTCCAAATACCCATTTCCTTCATTGATAACTTCTTTAGGACACATTGAGTTATGAATTTCTCTAATTTTAAAACTTCACACAAAAGGTGTTATTTAAAATGAAGAAGACAAAAAAAATCACACTGGGTCTTAATGATTAAAAGATTGATATGATCCAGGAATTTCTTCCTCAATGGTTCTGGTCCGTCATTTCTCTTCCCTGGAGACCTCCCTGATTCCTCAGCCTCATTCATACCCAGGTATCAGGGAAGCTCCTAGCCATGTAGGAAGTGAGATAATAGTACCACACACTGAACAATGTGGTATCACCAATAAGAGGGCACATTGTGCTGAAGCTCTATCAAGTTATACCTGTAGAGTTAAATTGTCTGTGACAGACATCTGTAAGAGCTACAGTGGTACAGATGACTATTTAAGGCTAAAATACTAAAATATTACTGATAAGAATGACTTCTTTTGTTGTTGTTGTTGTTTTGTTTGTTTTTCTTTTTTTCGAGACAGGGTTTCTCTGTATAGCCCTGGCTGCCCTGGAACTTGCTTTGTAGACCAGGCTGGCCTTGCACTCAGAAATCTGCCTGCCTCTGCCTCCCGAGTACTGGGATTAAAGGCGTGCACCACCACTGCCCGGCAGGTCCTTTCTCTTAATAAACCTCGTTTCTGAAGTCCAATCGTGCCAACTCCACAGTTCAACAGACCCTTCACTCCTCACCAACTCAAGGGCTGAGAAAGCAATCCTATAGTATCCAAAGCAGGTAACAGAGGTTTCCTGCTCTGCTGGAAGCTGACTACAGGATGTAACCACTAACATGATTTATACCTTTCTGCTTCCATAAAAAAAAATCATCATATATCCAGAAGATGCCCCAACTGGTAAGAAGGACACATGCTCCACTATGTTCATAGCAGCCTTATTTATAATAGCCAGAAGCTGGAAAGAACCCAGATGCCCCTCAACAGAGGAATGGATACAGAAAATCTGGTACATCTACACAATGGAGTACTACTCAGCTATTAAAAAGAATGAATTTATGAAATTCCTGGCCAAATGGATGAACCTGGAGGGCATCATCCTGGGTGAGGTAACACATTCACAAAGGAACTCACACAATATGTACTCACTGATAAGTGGATATTAGCCCAAAACCTAGGATACCCAAGATATAAGATACAATTTCCTAAACACATGAAACTCAAGAAAAATGAAGACTGAAGTGTGGACACTATGCCCCTCCTTAGAAGTGGGAACAAAACACCCTTGGAAGGAGTTACAGAGACAAAGTTTGGAGCTGAGATGAAAGGATGGACCATGTAGAGACTGCCATATCCAGGGATCCACCCCATAATCAGCATCCAAACGCTGACACCATTGCATACACTAGCAAGATTTTATCGAAAGGACCCAGATGTAGCTGTCTCTTGTGAGACTATTCCGGGGCCTAGCAAACACAGAAGTGGATGCTCACAGTCAGCTAATGGATGGATCACAGGGCTCCCAATGGAGGAGCTAGAGAAAGTACCCAAGGAGCTAAAGGGATCTGCAACCCTATAGGTGGAACAACATTATGAACTAACCAGTACCCCGGAGCTCTTGACTCTAGCTGCATATGTATCAAAAGATGGCCTAGCCGGCCATCACTGGAAAGAGAGGCCCACTGGACATGCAAACTTTATATGCCCCAGTACAGGGGAACACCAGGGCCAAAAAGGGGGAGTGGGTGGGTAGGGGAGTGGGGGTGGGTGGGTATGGGGGACTTTTGGTATAGCATTGGAAATGTAAATGAGCTAAATACCTAATAAAAATGGGAAAAAAATCATGAAGCTGTTGCTTTGTTGGAACACTGGATTTGAGTAAATCTTAATCTCTGTTCTCAGACCATGGCTACTCATAGTCCCCCCAGAATAAACCATCTTCTGTGTTCCCTTGAGATGAGAGCTATTTCTTTCATTAAAACCTGCCACCATGTGGGCTCTGGGGATCAACCTCCAGTCATCATGCTCAGAGGTAAGCAAACACACTCACTGAGCATGCTAGCCCATCATATTGAAAGATGGGGGGGGGGAGGAACATGCTTTTTATTATTATTAATCATTACATTCATTTACATCTCAAATGATATCCCCCTTCCCGGATACCCTTCCACACACACCCCAATTCCATCTGCCCTCTCCCTCCTCCCTTTTGTCCCTATGAGGGTGCTCCTCCACCCACCCACCCACTCCTGCCCCATTGCTCCAGCATTCCTCCACACTGGGGCATCAAACCTCCACAGGACCAAAGGCCTCTCCTCCCATTGATGTCAGACAAGGCCATCCTCTGCTACATATGTATCTGGTGCGATAGATCCCTCACTGTACACTCCTTGATTGGTGGTCTACTCCCTGGGAGCACTGGGTGGTCTGGCCAGCTGACATTGTTCTTCCAATGAGGTTGCAATCCCCCCTCTACTCTGCCAGCTCCCCCACCAGGGTCCCTGAGCTCAGTCTGATGATTGGCTGCTATCATCCACATCTGCATTGGTCAGGCACTGTCAGAACATTCCAGGGAATAGCCACACCAGGTTCCTGCCAGCAAGCATCTCTTGGCAACAACAACAGTGTCAGAATATATAAGCAACCCCCAGAATTCTACCAGAGATCTCCTACAGCTGATAAACAACTTCAACAAAGTGGCTGGATATAAAATTAGCTATAATAAATCAGTAACCTTTCTCTACTCAAAAGATAAATGGGCTGAGAAAGAAATTAGGGAAATGATACCCTTCATAATAGTCACAAATAATGTAAAATACCTTGGTGTGACTCTAACCAAGCAAATGAAAGATCTGTATGACAAGAACTTCAAATCTCTGAAGAAAGAAATCGAAGAAGACCTCAGAATATGGAAAGATCTCTCATGCTCATGGATTGGCATGATTAATATAGTAAAAATGGCCATCTTACCAAAAACAATCTACAGATTCAATGGAATCCCAATCAAATTTCCAAACCAATTCTTCACAGAGTTAGAAAGAGCAATTCTCAAACTCACTTAGAATAACAAAAAACCCAGGATAGCAAAACCTATTCTTAAAAATAAAAGAACTTCTGGGGGAATTACTATCCCTGACCTTAAGCTATATTACATCCTTGCGCAGGGGCCATGCTAATCTTCTCTGTATCGTTCCAATTTTAGTATACGTGCTGCTGAAGGGAGCAATAGTGATAATTAGTACAGAAACAGGCAGGTAGATCAATGGAATAGAATTGAAGACCCAGAAATGAACCAACACACCTACGGTCACTTGATCTTTGACAAAGGAGATAAAACCATACAGTGGAAAAAAGACATCATTTTCAACAAATGGTACTGGTTCAACTGGCAGTTAGCTTGCAGAAGAATGCAAATCGACCCATTCTTATCTCCTTGTACAAAGCTCAAGTCCAAGTGGATCAAGGACCTCAACATAAAACCAGATATGCTGAATCTAATAGAAGAGAAAGTGGGGAAGAGTCTCGAACACATGGGCATAGGGAGAAATTTCCAAAACAGAACACAAATGGCTCATGCTCTGGTATGACAAGATCAACAATCGACAAATGGGACCTCATAAAATTGAAAAGCAATTTTAAGGCAAAGGACACTGTCAATAGGAAAAAACAGCAACCTACAGATTGGGGGAAAAATCTTCACCAATATTATATCCGATAAAAGGCTAATATCTAAAATGTTGGAAGATTTTTATAGTAAATATATAATCCATTCTACCAACAGAATCTTGGTGTGAAATAGCTCAAATAATAGTAAGAGATTACTGATAAAAATATCTTCTAGGATAAAATGTTAACAATAAATAAAATAGAAATTTAGCTTTTGTGATTACTGCATTAAAGTGGGTTTGGGGAGACAGTGAGATGGTTCAGTGGGTAAAGGTACTTGCTAACCTTGAAAAACTAAGTTCCATTTCCTAGACCCACACAGCCAAAGAAAACCCGCTCCAGGAAGTTGTTCTCTAACCTCCACTTGTGCACAGTGGGGGAGGGGTGTGCATGTATTGCATGTGTGTGTGAGAGAGAGAGACATGCACACACACTGAAAACATGGAGGTTTAAAGTAGCCTTGTGCCCATAAACATAGCCCGCCCACATTCTGGATAACCTTAGATGATAAGTACTGCAGCTCCTTCATAGTCCATACTCACTGGGTTCACAGGTGGGGATAGAAGGAAACCACTCGCCATTTGCTTCACAGTGGATCACACTGCTGCCTCTGAGGATAAAACCCTTCTTGCATCGGATCTCAAGAGCGTCTCTGTACGCATAGAACTGTCGAAATCCAGGGGCCAAGTATCCCTTCAGAATCTGCGGCCGATGGCAGACGATTTCTAAAGAAGCACAGGAAAGACATCTAGGTAGCAAGCGAGAAACAGCCGTCGAGAGGTGGGTGGCAAGGGGGTTGGTACAGTTCCAGGAACAGAGGCTGGCCCAGTTCTCCCCTTAAAAGGAATTAAAGACAGTTTCTCTCTGGAACATAGTGTGAGTGCACGTGCCCTGGGAAGGCAGATTCAAGTTTCCCCAAATACCATGCTCCATAGTAGAAGTGGTTATAGGAGATTTTATTATTGACAGAACAAAGAAAATCATAAATTAAAGTGTTTACCAAATGTATTGGTGGAGGCCTGGGTAGATGGGTTACAGTGGGAAAACTCTGCTATAGCTTTTAGATTCTTAAATGTTGACTCGACAAAACCTAGTACTTTGCTAAACGTATGAAGACTGCTAGTCACAAGAATGCTAGATCAGACACAGGGGTGAGATGACTTTTAAAGGACTAAAGATAGTCCAAGATTATATAACTCTGGCTTATAACATTTTAACTCAGTTCATAATATAAGTTTATGTCAGGTATGTGCAAGGAAAACATTTTAAAATGACATATTCTCTAGGTACCTTGAAAGACTGAGACCTCATCGTGCTAGTCATTGTGATAAAGTTGACTTTCTCAATTAAAAATAAAGACAAAAACAAAAAATCCAAAAACAAAAAAACCCCAAAAAACCCAAGCCTAGCAACATCTAAATTTTGAAGCCTGAACTGCATCCGGAATTCTTCCAATATTGTGGTCTAATCTCCAGGTTGGTTTTGGTTGTAGATCAACAGCCTGTAGTGATGAAACGGTGGTTATGGAACGAGAGAGCATCAGAGACCTGTCCCTCACAGATGAGAACAAACACCAACCTATGTTCTAGTTCCCACCCAACCAGATCTTGCCATTCCTGCTGACCATTCCTCCTTACTCCTCTTCATACCACTGCAGGGATACAACTGAAACCCCTTCTCGTTGGATGATGGTGACAGATGACTCGCTTCGAACTGTCCATTCAGTGTCTCCACTTCACCTTCTGAGTGTGTGTGTTTTAGAGAGATGTACTGGCACAACACCACTTTGAGCTTTGCCCTCATGGTCACCATGGCAACTGGAGCAAACAATACAGGGAGAGTAGTGATAGAACTACTGACATGCTCAAGTAGAGGGTCATGAGACTGTCAGTGGAGATGCCAGCTGTTGTTCCTAGGTTTCCTCTCCAGCTGCTCGTGGCCTTGGGGAAATATTAGAGTGTATAGGAAGTGAAAGATTCATTGAAAACAGTATTGCATGATTCTGCTTCCATGAGGAATTAAAAATGGTACTGCATGACTCAACTTCCATGAGGTCACCACAGAGAATGGGGAGAGATTTATGGAATCACTGGGGCTCTATAAGTCCCTACTGGTGCTCAGCAACTAACCACTCTGTAGCATGCCTGATAAGCTCCTTGGCCTCACCAAGGTAGATGTTAGTGAAATCACATTTTCTTCTTTCAGTTGGTACCCATCTGGGGTGAACAGACCTTAGTTTGTATAACTCTGTTACACACCAGGGCCTTCCTCATCCAACTCTTGCCAACACTGATAATACTTCCAGCCTCAGCTTCTGTCTGTTCTCCTTTTGCAGTCTTCTGCTTTGTTTGAGTGTGGATATTTTTGCCAGAGAGACACGAGGGTCATCTAAACAACACTGCCTGCCATACAAATGTGGGCTTTTGTGAAACGTTTTCTGGGGTAACAATGCAGTGAGAAAGATCTTACAGAAAGCTTTTCCTATAAAACGACAGGACTGTAATGTGGATTATTTTCACATAATCTATACCATTCCAATGACCGTAGCGTGATGGCTGAACAAATGAATTACTCCATTATTGCAACCATTAGTTTGTATTTAACTACTGTCACTACCCCCCAGTGGCCTGCACCTTATTCCTATAAACAAATGAGAACAATTGAAAGCAGATTTCATCCCTGGGACTTACTTTGACAGGCAGGAGGGTGTGGTCTCCAAACACCTACTGTCCTGTTCACCACAGTGCAGACAATGGAGGCATTGCCAAGGAGTGTGAAGGTGGGATCACAATTGTAGATGACTACAGAGCCAAACGTGTACAGGTCATCATCTCTCCCACTGTGCTTCCCATTGCTGATGGGTGGAGGGGGCTCACACGTGGCAACTTTGACAAGTAAAGGGAGAGAAAGGAGGAATCAGCAAGGGTATCACTGTAATTCTAAAATTCTATCAAGTGGAGGGTCCAGGGGGCAAGAGAGACTCAAATAGTATATAATATGGACTAAGTGTCATATTATCATGTCGGAAGGAATTTTTACTTACTTACACATTCTGGGAGAGAATCACTCCAGTCAACTCCTTTACCTTGGACCTCACACCGACTAGTTGCTGAGCCAATCAGAAGATAGCTGAAAGACAGGTCAAGAGTTTATCTGGGATCTTCCTGGAGTTTACTCTAACAGCAATAGGACACAAATTTTGAACAAATACCATTCTACTCATCATTTTAAAATGCAACAATGGATGTTCAAGTGACCACTAACGACCATTAGAGCCGGTTTGAAGTTCAATTTCATTGTATCAACCAGGAGCTCATTTTCTCATCTGAAAATGTCTTTCCTCCATTTATAACAATGTATTAAGTTTTCTAAGTGTTAGATAATACAAGCAATGAAAAGAACACATATAGTTCTGAAGCCATAATTATTTTTAAACTCAATGCAACTTACTAGAATCTTAGAAACAATGTAACTCTTTTCTCAAAACAAATTACTTTAAAAATCCCCCACATATTAGAGCTTACTTGGTCCTCAAATCATAGTCTGATATGCACGTGCACATAGATCTCATGCCTTCATGGTTTCCTTATACTGCAGTGAAAGGCAGGAGAAAAATCACCAAGAAACCACGCACAAGAAATTCAAAACTCCTCTTATCTGTCTTTTGGCTTCTGTTTTGTTCTTTCTTCCATTTTCTTCCTTCCTTCCTACTTTTCTTCTTCCTTCCTCCCTTCCTTCTTTTCTTTATTATTTATTTACTGTTTTACTGAAGGTAAAAAAAAGGAGAGCACGGGGGTCTGCCTGGCCTGAGAGGTTTGTGGCACAGGCGCCGGCGGGAGCCTTCTTGGCTCCGGGACTCCGCGGAGGGCAGGCTGCACGGGTGACCGTGTGGAATACAGAGTGCCAGCCGTTTCTGGGACGGGCGAGAATCGCAGAGCTTCTGGGCGGCGCCATCTTCAGCTCCAGATAGCCGGCCACCTTCCTGGTGAGAGCACGGGGGTCTGCCCGGCCTGAGAGGTTTGTGGCACAGGCGCCGGCGGGAGCCTTCTTGGCTCCGGGACTCCGCGGAGGGCAGGCTGCACGGGTGACCATGTGGACTACAGAGTGCCAGCCGTTTCTGGGACGGGCAAGAGTCGCAGAGCTTCTGGGCGGCGCCATCTTCAGCTCCAGACAGCCGGCCACCTTCCTGGTGAGAGCACGGGGGTCTGCCCGGCCTGAGAGGTTTGTGGCACAGGCGCCTGCGGGAGCCTTCTTGGCTCCGGGACTCCGCGGAGGGCAGGCTGCACGGGTGACCATGTGGAATACGGAGTGCCAGCCGTTTCTAGGACGGGCGAGAGTCGCAGAGCTTCTGGGCGGCGCCATCTTCAGCTCCAGACAGCCGGCCACCTTCCTGGTGAGAGCACGGGGGTCTGCCCGGCCTGAGAGGTTTGTGGCACAGGCGCCGGCGGGAGCCTTCTTGGCTCCGGGACTCCGCGGAGGGCAGGCTGCACGGGTGACCGTGTGGAATACAGAGTGCCAGCCGTTTCTGGGACGGGCGAGAATCGCAGAGCTTCTGGGCGGCGCCATCTTCAGCTCCAGATAGCCGGCCACCTTCCTGGTGAGAGCACGGGGGTCTGCCCGGCCTGAGAGGTTTGTGGCACAGGCGCCGGCGGGAGCCTTCTTGGCTCCGGGACTCCGCGGAGGGCAGGCTGCACGGGTGACCATGTGGACTACAGAGTGCCAGCCGTTTCTGGGACGGGCGAGAGTCGCAGAGCTTCTGGGCGGCGCCATCTTCAGCTCCAGACAGCCGGCCACCTTCCTGGTGAGAGCACGGGGGTCTGCCCGGCCTGAGAGGTTTGTGGCACAGGCGCCTGCGGGAGCCTTCTTGGCTCCGGGACTCCGCGGAGGGCAGGCTGCACGGGTGACCATGTGGAATACGGAGTGCCAGCCGTTTCTAGGACGGGCGAGAGTCGCAGAGCTTCTGGGCGGCGCCATCTTCAGCTCCAGACAGCCGGCCACCTTCCTGGTGAGAGCACGGGGGTCTGCCCGGCCTGAGAGGTTTGTGGCACAGGCGCCGGCGGGAGCCTTCTTGGCTCCGGGACTCCGCGGAGGGCAGGCTGCACGGGTGACCGTGTGGAATACAGAGTGCCAGCCGTTTCTGGGACGGGCGAGAGTCTCAGAGGTTCTGGGCGGCGCCATCTTCAGCTCCAGACAGCCGGCCACCTTCCTGGTGAGAGCCACAGAGCTTCTGAGGCAGCACCATCCTCAGCTCCAGACGGCCGGCCTCCTTCCGGACAAGAGCCACAGAGCTTCTCAGGCGGCGACATCTTCGACTCCAGACAACTGGCCACCTTCCTGGCCAATGCAACACAGCTTCTGGGAAAGATCCTGTTTTGGGCCTTCACCTTCAGCCAGGAGGAGGTCCAAACACCAGATAACTGTACACCTTCCCTGAAAGAGGAGAGCTTGCCTACAGAGACTGCTCTGACCACTGAAACTCAGAGAAGAGAGCTTGTCTCCCACGCCTGCTGATAGAGGGTAACAAAATCAACAGAGGAACAATCTCTTAACAAAGACAACTATAACAACTAACTCCAGAGATTGCCAGATGGCGAAAGGTAAACGTAAGAATCCTACTAACAGAAGCCAGGACCACTCACCATCATCAGAACCCAGAACGCCCACTTCGCCCAATCCAGGACACCCTAACACACCTGAAAAGGTAGACCTGGATTTAAAAGCATATCTCATGATGATGGTAGAGGACATAAAGAAGGAATTCAATAACTCACTTAAAGAAATACAGGAGAACACTGCTAAAGAGTTACAAGTCCTTAAAGAAAAACAGGAAAACACTGCTAAAGAGTTACAAGTCCTTAAAGAAAAACAGGAAAACACAACCAAACAGGTAGAAGTCCTTATAGAAAAACAGGAAAACACATCCAAACAGGTGATGGAAATGAACAAAACCATACTAGACCTAAAAAGGGAAGTAGACACAATAAAGAAAACCCAAAGTGAGGCGACGCTGGAGATAGAAACCCTAGGAAAGAAATCTGGAACCATAGATGCCAGCATCAGCAACAGAATACAAGAGATGGAAGAGAGAATCTCAGGTGCAGAAGACTCCATAGAGAACATCGGCACAACAATCAAAGAAAATGGAAAATGCAAAAAGATCCTAACTCAAATCATCCAGGAAATCCAGGACACAATGAGAAGACCAAACCTACGGATAATAGGAGTGGATGAGAATGAAGATTTTCAACTCAAAGGACCAGCAAACATCTTCAACAAAATTATTGAAGAAAACTTCCCAAATCTAAAGAAAGAGATGCCCATGAACATACAAGAAGCCTACAGAACTCCAAATAGACTGGACCAGAAAAGAAATTCCTCCCGACACATAATAATCAGAACACCAAATGCACTAAATAAAGATAGAATACTAAAAGCAGTAAGGGAAAAAGGTCAAGTAACATATAAAGGCAAGCCTATCAGAATTACACCAGATTTTTCACCAGAGACTATGAAAGCCAGAAGAGCCTGGACAGATGTTATACAGACACTAAGAGAACACAAATGCCAGCCCAGGCTACTATACCCAGCCAAACTCTCAATTACCATAGATGGAGAAACCAAAGTATTCCACGACAAAACTAAATTCACCCATTATCTCTCCACGAATCCAGCCCTTCAAAGGATAATAACAGAAAAAAAACAATACAAGGACGGGAATCACGCCCTAGAAAAAACAAGAAGATAATCCCTCAACAAACCTAAAAGAAGACAGCCACAAGAACAGAATGCCAACTTTAACAACAAAAATAACAGGAAGCAACAATTACCTTTCCTTAATATCTCTTAATATCAATGGACTCAATTCCCCAATAAAAAGACATAGACTAACAGACTGGCTACACAAACAGGACCCAACATTCTGCTGCTTACAGGAAACCCATCTCAGGGAAAAAGACAGACACTACCTCAGAGTGAAAGGCTGGAAAACAATTTTCCAAGCAAATGGTCTGAAGAAACAGGCTGGAGTAGCCATTCTAATATCGGATAAAATCGACTTCCAACCCAAAGTTATCAAAAAAGACAAGGAGGGACATTTCATACTCATCAAAGGTAAAATCCTCCAAGAGGAACTCTCAATTCTGAATATCTACGCTCCAAATGCAAGGGCAGCCACATTCATTAAAGACACTTTAGTAAAGCTCAAAGCACACATTGCACCTCACACAATAATAGTGGGAGACCTCAACACACCACTTTCATCAATGGACAGATCATGGAAACAGAAACTAAACAGGGACACAGTGAAACTAACAGAAGTTATGAAACAAATGGACCTGACAGATATCTACAGAATATTTAATCCTAAAACAAAAGGATATACCTTCTTCTCAGCACCTCACGGGACCTTCTCCAAAATTGACCATATAATTGGTCACAAAATAGGCCTCAACAGATACAAAAATATTGAAATTGTCCCATGTATCCTATCAGACCACCAAGGCCTAAGACTGATCTTCAATAACAACATTAAGAATGGAAAGCCAACATTCACGTGGAAACTGAACAACACTCTTCTCAATGATACCTTGGTCAAGGAAGGAATAAAGAAAGAAATTAAAGACTTTTTAGAGTTTAATGAAAATGAAGCCACAACGTACCCAAACCTTTGGGACACAATAAAAGCATTTCTAAGAGGGAAACTCATAGCTCTGAGTGCCTCCAAGAAGAAACGGGAGAGAGCACATACTAGCAGCTTGACAACACATCTAAAAGCTCTAGAAAAAAAGGAAGCAAATTCACCCAAGAGGAGTAGACGGCAGGAAATAATCAAACTCAGGGGTGAAATTAACCAAGTGGAAACAAGAAGAACTATTCAAAGAATTAACCAAACGAGGAGTTGGTTCTTTGAGAAAATCAACAAGATAGATAAGCCCTTAGCTAGACTAACTAGAGGGCAAAGGGACAAAATCCTAATCAACAAAATCAGAAATGAAAAGGGAGACATAACAACAGATCCTGAAGAAATCCAAAACACCATCAGATCCTTCTACAAAAGCTTATACTCAACAAAACTGGAAAACCTGGACGAAATGGACAAATTTCTGGACAGATACCAGGTACCAAAGTTGAATCAGGATCAAGTTGACCTTCTAAACAGTCCCATATCACCTAAAGAAATAGAAGCAGTTATTAATAGTCTCCCAGCCAAAAAAAGCCCAGGACCAGATGGGTTTAGTGCAGAGTTCTATCAGACCTTCAAAGACGATCTAATTCCAGTTCTGCACAAACTATTTCACAAGATAGAAGTAGAAGGTACTCTACCCAACTCATTTTATGAAGCCACTATTACTCTGATACCTAAACCACAGAAAGATCCAACAAAGATAGAGAACTTCAGACCAATTTCTCTTATGAATATCGATGCAAAAATCCTTAATAAAATTCTCGCTAACCGAATCCAAGAACACATTAAAGAAATCATCCATCCTGACCAAGTAGGTTTTATTCCAGGGATGCAGGGATGGTTTAATATACGAAAATCCATCAATGTAATCCATTATATAAACAAACTCAAAGACAAAAACCACATGATCATCTCGTTAGATGCAGAAAAAGCATTTGACAAGATCCAACACCCATTCATGATAAAAGTTTTGGAAAGATCAGGAATTCAAGGCCCATACCTAAACATAATAAAAGCAATCTACAGCAAACCAGTAGCCAACATCAAAGTAAATGGAGAGAAGCTGGAAGCAATCCCACTAAAATCAGGGACTAGACAAGGTTGCCCACTTTCTCCCTACCTTTTCAACATAGTACTTGAAGTATTAGCCAGAGCAATTCGACAACAAAAGGAGATCAAGGGGATACAAATTGGAAAAGAGGAAGTCAAAATATCACTTTTTGCAGATGATATGATAGTATATATAAGTGACCCTAAAAATTCCACCAGAGAACTCCTAAACCTGATAAACAGCTTTGGTGAAGTAGCTGGATATAAAATTAACTCAAACAAGTCAATGGCCTTTCTCTACACAAAGAATAAACAGGCTGAGAAAGAAATTAGGGAAACAACACCCTTCTCAATAGTCACAAATAATATAAAATATCTCGGCGTGACTCTAACTAAGGAAGTAAAAGATCTGTATGATAAAAACTTCAAGTCTCTGAAGAAAGAAATTAAAGAAGATCTCAGAAGATGGAAAGATCTCCCATGCTCATGGATTGGCAGGATCAACATTGTAAAAATGGCTATCTTGCCAAAAGCAATCTACAGATTCAATGCAATCCCCATCAAAATTCCAACTCAATTCTTCAACGAATTAGAAGGAGCAATTTGCAAATTCATCTGGAATAACAAAAAACCTAGGATAGCAAAAACTCTTCTCAAGGATAAAAGAACCTCTGGTGGAATCACCATGCCTGACCTAAAGCTTTACTACAGGGCAATTGTGATAAAAACTGCATGGTACTGGTATAGAGACAGACAAGTAGACCAATGGAATAGAATTGAAGACCCAGAAATGAACCCACACACCTATGGTCACTTGATCTTCGACAAGGGAGCTAAAACCATCCAGTGGAAGAAAGACAGCATTTTCAACAATTGGTGCTGGCACAACTGGTTGTTATCATGTAGAAGAATGTGAATCGATCCATACTTATCTCCTTGTACTAAGGTCAAATCTAAGTGGATCAAGGAACTTCACATAAAACCAGAGACACTGAAACTTATAGAGGAGAAAGTGGGGAAAAGCCTTGAAGATATGGGTACAGGGGAAAAATTCCTGAACAGAACAGCAATGGCTTGCTCTGTAAGATCGAGAATTGACAAATGGGACCTAATGAAACTCCAAAGTTTCTGCAAGGCAAAAGACACCGTCAATAAGACAAAAAGACCACCAACAGATTGGGAAAGGATCTTTACCTATCCTAAATCAGATAGGGGACTAATATCCAACATATATAAAGAACTCAAGAAGGTGGACTTCAGAAAATCAAATAACCCCATTAAAAAATGGGGCTCAGAACTGAACAAAGAATTCTCACCTGAGGAATACCGAATGGCAGAGAAGCACCTGAAAAAATGCTCAACATCCTTAATCATCAGGGAAATGCAAATCAAAACAACCCTGAGATTCCACCTCACACCAGTCAGAATGGCTAAGATCAAAAATTCAGGTGACAGCAGATGCTGGCGTGGATGTGGAGAAAGAGGAACACTCCTCCATTGTTGGTGGGATTGCAGGCTTGTACAACCACTATGGAAATCAGTCTGGCGGTTCCTCAGAAAACTGGATATAGTACTACCGGAGGATCCGGCAATACCTCTCCTGGGCATATATCCAGAAGATGCCCCAACTGGTAAGAAGGACACATGCTCCACTATGTTCATAGCAGCCTTATTTATAATAGCCAGAAGCTGGAAGGAACCCAGATGCCCCTCAACAGAGGAATGGATACAGAAAATGTGGTACATCTACACAATGGAGTACTACTCAGCTATTAAAAAGAATGAATTTATGAAATTCCTAGCCAAATGGATGGACCTGGAGGGCATCATCCTGAGTGAGGTAACACATTCACAAAGGAACTCACACAATATGTACTCACTGATAAGTGGATATTAGCCCAAAACCTAAGATACCCAAGATATAAGATACAATTTCCTAAACACATGAAACTCAAGAAAAATGAAGACTGAAGTGTGGACACTATGCCCCTCCTTAGAAGTGGGAACAAAATACCCTTGGAAGGAGTTACAGAGACAAAGTTTGGAGCTGAGATAAAAGGATGGACCATGTAGACACTAGCATATCCGGGGATCCATCCCATAATCAGCTTCCAAATGCTGACACCATTGCATACACTAGCAAGATTATGCTGAAAGGACCCTGATATAGCTGTCTCTTGTCAGAGTATGCCTGGGCCTAGCAAACATAGAAGTGGATGCTCACAGTCGGCTATTGGATGGATCACATGGCCCCCAATGAAGGAGCTAGAGAAAGTACCAAAGAAGCTAAAGGGATCTGCAACCCTATAGGTGGAACAACATTATGAACTAACCAGTACCCCGGAGCTCTTGACTCTAGCTGCATATGCATCAAAAGATGGCCTAGTCGGCCATCACTGGAAAGAGAGGCCCATTGGACACGCAAACTTTATATGCCCCAGTACAGGGGAACGCCAGGGCCATAAAAGGGGAGTGGGTGGGTAGGGGAGAGGGGGTGGGTGGCTATGGGGGACTTTTGGTATAGCATTGCAAATGTAAATGAGCGAAATACCTAATAAAAAATGGAAAAAAAAAAAAAAACCAGGGCCTAACACCTGCAAAAGCAGTGATGCATCAGGGAACCCCTTGGCAACCCTATCACAATCATTCTTCTCTAAGGAAAGCATAAAGAAAAGTGTAGCTAATAATAATTTTTAAAAAACCTCTCTTTCCTTGACTGCAAGAGCCCAAAGTTCAGTCAAGTCATCCACCCACTTATCTATGCTGTGGATAACAAAGTGTCTCCTCCCTGAACGGTAACAAAGGCCCATAAAGAAAACACTTCTGGTCAAGAAAATGGAGTCTCTAGCCTGGGGAGTGACCAACCATTCCAGATGGGACAGGCCAAGCACCTGGCCAACAGACTGAGGGCTCTTAAGCCATGTTCAAGAGACGGGCAGGACAATTAGCCATTTAGAGATATACTGCTTTTTCTTCCAAGAATTTCCACTTCTTGTACAGCCTCTTACAGAACACAACCATGCTAGTATATAAGCCTGCCTCCATGTATGAATTACTCAGAAAGGGATAACTTTCCTTTCAATCTGTGCTTTAAGCATGCCTTCATTGAAGTTTTTGGGACATCCCTAATATTTTGGACTTCCATACTCTTTCTCTAAAGCTCCTCTACTCAACAAGTGGCTATTGTCTATGGTGTGTCTGACCTCCATTCAGGCTTAAACAGCATCTTCTCTATCCTCCTCCTCTAGGTTTTGCTGATATGTATAGCTTATTTTCCCTTGTGCATTTCCCGCTTAAACTGTAATAAAACTGTCTTCTAGCTTCCAGTTGAGTCTATTCTTAAATTCTTTTAAGAGGGAATTAAATTCCCCAAGAAGCAATCCTAATTCCCCCTGTATCATCTGGGAAATGGGACTCTACAGAAGTCTAGTGATTTGGTTCAAACCTGAACCATAAAACAAGAAAGATCCCTCTGCCAAGGTGGTTCCATCATAATCACTATTATTGTTGCTGTTTAAAATCCTGAGTTTTACCCTCTGCTTTCCTGAGTTCCATCCTGCTTCCCTGCCCAGATGGACACCATGCTGTCTGACTTCAGAAAACTCTGCAACTGCTCAGGTTGACCCTCTTGGAGGAAAGGCAGGGGCTACAGGAATGGGCGTGTATGTGAGGCAGAGTAGATTCTCAGAGACCTTGATGCTTTCTTTAAGAGCGCCCTGGTTCTTATCAGGTGTCCTTTACACCTGTTTTGTGCAGAGCAGAGCACACGACAAGTGCCCTGGAAGAGGTGGGAGTGGGAAAATCTTTTGCAAGCAGTGATCCATTCTCAGTATGGTCTGGGCTGTGGGCAGAGGCCTTTGTCCTCTTCAATCTGTCACCTTGATAGAAACATAGTGTTCATGATTTTCTTGTGTGAGTTGAGCCATCAGAAGCAGTTTCAAGCCATCACATGCATGCTCAAGCTATTGCCCATCTGAAAGTCATACATGTTCATGAGTTTGCCTGAGGAGCCTTCTACCTTCATGCAGGATCACATGTTCTCATGCAGCTGTCCATGAGGACAACAGTGACCAGGCTGCTGCTCAAGCTGACAGCTAGGCTCCTGATAGTGTTTATATGTCCCGGTCCTAGAATCTTAACACTTCTCTCTGTTTTTGTTTTTGGGTTGTTTTTGTTTGTTTGTTTTTGTTTTTGTTTTTGTTTTTCAAGACAGGGTTACTCTGTAAAGCCCAGGCTGTCCTAGAACTCACTCTGTAGACCAGGCTGGCCTCGCACTCAGAAATCTGCCTGCCTCTGTCTCCCAAGTGCTGGGATTAAAGGTGTGAACCATCACTGCCCGGCAATACTTCTCTTATATAGATTTGTTTAGTAACAAGTTACAAGTCAGTATATAATGGATGGATAGTTCACCAGAGTTTAAGTAATTTGCTTGTAATACATGATCAAGATATACCACTAATGTAAACTGTTTTTTATTTTATTTGAATTCTCTGGTTTTAAAGCTTGGCATGCCATTATAAACCATTTACTTTATACTTATTATCATATCATGTGTTCTCTTGACAATCTTATACCTTCTACAACATTGAGATGTCCATTTACCCTGAATTTCAATGAAAAGTTTGAGAATAAAATTATCCATCAGAATGGAGAAATGCTTTGAAAGAAAAGTATAGTTTATTTTGAGAATGAAAGGAAGGTTTAAATGTAGAAAAGACAATTCTATATTAGATTATTATAAATCGGATATATGTGCCTACCCCTCATATTCACATGACACAGCCAATTATTTGTATATCTGCATTAAGAAATAATCATGATTTATGAGGATAAAGCCTAAACCAAGAAGATTAAAGTCTATAAGAAAAGAAGTCAGGCCAATAAACATGTTAAAAAATGTCCACCAACATTAGCAATCAGAGAAATACAAATTAAAACTACACTGAGAGACAGGCATGGGTGATGCATGCTGTTGAGATGTTTGTTTGTTGTTGTTGTTTTGTTTTGTTTTTGCTATATATTGTAATGCCAAATGCTGGCCTCCAAGGTCTGGTTGCAGTACCCCATTCAATTTAGAAGAAAATTATGAGCACCAAAAACCTCTTATGGGATTGCTTCAATTGTGGCAAGCTTGCCAAGGAGCAAATAAAATGCCTTAACCTAATCTGTAGGCAAAATGTTGTCCAAAGAAGACAAGTGGGCCCAGGGAAGTGGACTGCCAAGATCTGTCAAGATGAGACAAGCATGTCCTCCATAATTCCTGCTTCATGTAAGGTCTATCAGATATACTGGGCCAAAAGGCTGAAGATAGATACTTCAAAGTTATAGAAAATATTGGGGACTGTCCAGACAATCGGCAGTTTCTGTCTTTCAGTAATTTTTGGAAGCTTCATCCCTGTGCTTCCTGTATGCTCATGTAATATTTGTTTCTTCTCAGGTCTCTGATGGGGTTGAAGACTAAATAGTCATTGTCTTACTATGAGCTGATTTAAGATGTTCTGGGTCTAAAAGATATTTTTTAGGATGGTAATAAAAGTTAGGATAGAAAATGATTTAGATACAAAACTCTAAAGTCACCAAGATAGGATGGATGATAGAATACTTTATCTAAGTTGCCAAATATAAATAGACTGGATATTATAATGTAACTCTTACCTAATAATTTTCCTAATTATTCCTACTATATGTTGTTTGTTTATAATTATAAGAGAAAGGGCCTTTTTATTAAGACAAGAAGGGAAATTGTTGAGGTTTGGTCTGTTGTTATGTATTGTAATGCTAAATACTGGCTCTCAAGATTTGGTTGCCCCCAGGAACGAAGAAATCCTTATGTACACCAAGTGTCTATATAACCTTGCTCCTTAATTTCAAACTATTGGTTGAATAAAGATGCCTACAACCTATATCTGGGCAGAAGAGAGGTAGGCAGAGTTCCAGTTCCCAGGCTTGGGGTATGAGTCAGGACCAGACGAGGGAAGAGAGCAAATCATAGCATGTCTGCCTGCCTACTGTCATACTCTCTGCCATGATGGACATGAAGTCATCATCTGAAACTGTAAGTCTCTAGTAAACTCTTCTTTAAGTTGTCTTTGTCATGGTGTCTTATCACAGCAATAAAAAGGTAACTAAGTATAATATAATCCTCATTAAAAACACACTACTCATCACAGAAACAAAGCAACCCTAAACAATGCTAGGGATATCACAATAACTGACCTCAGAACTATAGCAACAAAGCAACCCTAAACAATGCTAGGGATATCACAATAACTGACCTCAGAACTATAGCAACAAAGCCAGATTGAAGCACAGACGTAAAACCTATACAGCTTCACCTATTCAATGTTTGACAGAGTTAAAAAAAAAAAAAAAGGAAATGGAAAAAAAACAAACCATGCATTGGGATAAAGACAGAATCTTCAACAAAATCACTAGAGAAATTGACTGCCCATTTACAGAAGAACAAACTAGATCCCTACTCACACTGTATGAAATTCAAGAATTGGAAAATCTACAAATTTTAACACTGCCAGGACAAAAAGGTAAAGGACACTTCAAGATATGAGAATACACGGAGTTTATGCAAAAAGCTGAGTTTATGCAAAAAGACTCTAATGGCTCAGAAA
Source organism: Mus musculus (assembly GCF_000001635.26). Taxonomy (NCBI): domain Eukaryota; kingdom Metazoa; phylum Chordata; class Mammalia; order Rodentia; family Muridae; genus Mus; species Mus musculus. The sequence continues at coordinate 130,611,477 of NC_000067.6, forward strand.
ACAATCCCATGAATTGACAATTGGGATTCCATGATGCTAAAGATCTTCTGTACAGCAAAAATCAGCAAACTTAAGAGACAGAATAGGAGATAATCTTGGGCAATTGTACGGCCAATACCCCTATTCACATCTATAAGTGGGCAAGTCTTTGAAGGATGAAGTACAAATAACAAATAGCTATTAAAAAGAATGTTCAGCATCCTTAGCCATCAGAGAAATACATATTCAAACTACACTAAGATTCCATCTCATCCCAGTCAGAGTGCTTATTATCAAGAAAACCAACAAGTAATAGCAAGGAAGAGGGAAATAGGAATTCAGACTCTCCTGGTGAAAAAGAATGCCAACTAGTTCAGGTGCTATGGAAGAGTAGCTCAAGGAAAGAAGTTCCTCAAAAACTAAAGCTAGAACCATCCTTTGACCCAGCTCTTCTTTCTGTATACACATCCAAATAACTCCAAGTCAGTACTAGAGAAACGCTGTGCAGCCATTGTCTTCTCTACACTACTACAATATCCAGGACATGGAATCAGTTTAGATGCCCATCAATAAATGAGTGCAGTGTACAAGTAGTGGAATTTTATTTGGACCTAAGGATTGAATTATTCTCATTTGCAGGAGACTAGATTGAAGTGAAGAGCATCATGTTAAGTAATATAAGCTAGCCTCAGAATCACAAATATCAAATATCCCAAAATATGTTATATATTCTCTCTCTATATATAATGTTTTATATATATATATATATATACATACATATATATATATATATATATATATATGAGAGAGAGAGAGAGAGAGAGAGAGAGAGATCATTGCTTAGGAGTATAATGATAAGGAGGAGGAAATGGGCATGAAAATCAGACTTATGAAAATATAAAATAAAATAAAAAGCAAGGAACTCAGTGTGTGAATATTTAAACAGACTAGAATTGTTAAGTAAAAAGCCTCAAAGTAGACCCAAATACATTTGAAAGTTAAGATGTTATTTTAAAATGCTTTATCTTATATTAATAGAATAAATGCTGACTTTCTGAAAGCAGTGTATTACATTTTATTTATTGGGAGGGGGATCACGCAGCACTAAGTTCTCTCCTTCTAATGTGTTAGGCCTGGAGACATATTAGAAAAAGATATAGGTACAAATATGCATGAAAACATCATAAAGAAATCCATGACTTTTGGGGAGGGGGACTCCATAATATCAACTTCTCCAAAAATCATCATCATAAACTAAAATATATATAATACAATTCTATAAGATGTTTAAAACAAATAAGAAACACCTAGGGAGAGCCACAAGTACACCTTTGGACCCAGAAGGTGGTGGGCCGGAGGTCTGTTCTGCAGCCCTGGGTGGAGATGACAGCTCCCTGAGGTACGTGATATGTTTTGTCCACGTGGTGCCAGAAGTACTCCTGGTTTCCTGTATGGCTTAAGAGACTGGCAACTTGTACCTTAGGACTTTCTGGAAAGTAGGTCTGGGGAGAGAATTGGTAATTGACACCAAAACTCTCTGTGTGTGTGTGTGTGTGTGTGTGTGTGTGTATTTCATTGCTGAACTGGATCTCACCAAAATTAAAATCCTGCTCTTTTTTCAAAAAAAGAAAAATCTCAGGATAAAAAAAAAGTTGCAGTATGGAAGGAAATTTTGCATTGCACATATTCAGTGATAGACTAGAATCTAGAATATGCAAAGAACTCTAAGCATAAAAGGAAAGCATGAAGTAATTGCCTTAGGAAGAGATTTAGTAAAATATTCACACAGGACATAGAGGAAAACAGGTTCAAGATCACTACCTCCTACCTCAAGTCAGCTTTAAAGACTGATGTCCTGTAACATTGTAACATCATTATGACAAATAAATACCCCAACACCACCAAATGCAGGTGTGGATCACAAAGGTGACTCATTCCTTTTCAGGTAGAAATGTAAAATGGCACATTCACTTTAGAAAAGTGGGAAAGTTCTTTTAAAAATTAAATATTATATTGTTAACCTAGTAGTTTTAGTCAGGAGATATAATACCCAAGTTTAACACCTCTCCCTCAAATCTATGCAAACATAGTTACAAATCTTTCTTCATTGAAGATGAGGGGAAGCAATTCAAGTGTCCATCAATGGTCAAATAGTGAAGTACATTCTAGACTGTAAAATAATGCCTCAGAAATAAGACAGGAAAAATTTCAGATGTGCATTACTTTGTGGGATGGCCAGAGAATTATTCTACATATTAAAAGCAATCTCAAAATATTACACAATCTCAAAATATTATCTGTGATTCCATGTATAGAACATTCTTGAAATTATAAAATTGTAGACATAGAACGTCAGAAGATGGCAAAAGTCAGGAAGAGGCGAAGGAAGGGTGAGTGTTGAAGACAAAGGGTTAACAATTATGATGGTGACCCATAACCATAAAACTGTTTTCGTTGCTACTCCATAACTATAATTTTGCTGCTGTTATGAATCAAAATGTAACTATGTTTTCCGATGATCTGGAGATGTAAGCTTTAGAAATAGCCATATGGCATCCACATTTGGATAACAATGAATCAGAGAATTGTATGTTATCACATGAGATTAGGAGCATACAGAAGTTTGTTCTCAGGAACGATTGAATAAATAGGGATAAGCTCTGGTATACTTTGAAAAACTTCATCTACTGTAGTAGGCTTTTGGAAGATCCCTCAAAAGCTCAGGTGTTGAAGGTGTGGTCCCAAACTGGTAGAGCTACTAGAGGAGATGGAAAATTTAGAATCTGAGCCTTGTGGAATTATGTAAGACAGTGATGCCATGCCCTTGAAGGAGAGGCCAAAATCTAGCTCCTTTTCATTCTTTTTGCTTCCAAGATATCACAGGGTGCACAGTTTTGCTCCATGTTGTTAACACACCATGATTATGGTTCCTAGATACTCTAAGCTGAAGTCATGGGCCAAAATAAATCTTTCCTCCTTATAAATTGTTAGCCACGGGTATTTTGTCACAACACTGGGAAACAAATGCAATACCACACACACACACACACACACACACACACACACACACACACACACACAATACAGACTTAGAATGAGCAGACACTGGAACACGAGGATCAAGGATCTGCAGCACCGGGGGTGTTCATCTTCAAGATACATGCTTTAACAAAAACCTCATTTGACCAGTTCTGGAAACTGGAATCTTCAATCCCCGGGTATCTCAGTGGCTGAGCACTGGCTGTTTACCAGGTTGCAGAATGATGTAGAGGAGTTTTGGGGGTTGGGTGAAGGAACCTACATCCAAAAGGCTTCATCTCCAAATACATTGCACATGAGGATATAGATTTGAGTAACAAAAACCCCACTGAGCTCAAAGCAACACAGTTGAGAGGAAAACAAAAATCAAAGTTCAAAATAATGTGTAAGGTCAGATAATCATGTATAAAAGTGGTAAGATATTAGTAAAAGTATTTGTCTTAGTTATGTTTGTATAATAAATGCTGACAAGACACTCATAAACTAGCCAAAGTCATTTCTTGTCAAAACACAGAATTAACAAGTCTGAGTTGAAGCAAGAACTTTTCAGGTCCTATAAAGTGATACACGGTTTTATACTTTAAAGCACTAAGGTGGTAGGTAACTCCTTATGAAATTGATTAAAAGAAAATCACTCCTTCTGACTTGCCTTGTTCTCACTTACCCCTTTGAGCAGCTGAACTCTATGATTGAGCCTACCAAAAGGTCAGATGGAATTTCTACTTTCCCATTGACCAACTCGCCTGGGTTCTTGCATCGTTTCCCTGGAGGAAAATTAAACAATGATTAGTCGTTTGAAAAATGAGATATAAAATTAAGGGAGGGAGATACTTAACTTTGGAAATCAGGGTTGGATTTTCCCAAAGAACTAGAAATAGGATGACCAAATGACTCAGCCATGCCACTCCCAGGCATACATCCAAAGCATTTCCTATCTAACTACAGAAACACTTGCACAAATACATCAACTGCCACTCTATTCACAGTAGCAAGAAAACAGAACCAACCTAGATGTCCATCAATTGATGAGAAGATAATAAGGGTGTGGTGCATGTACACCAAGAAATATTATTCAGCTATAGGGGGAAATGAAGTCATGACACTCATGGTTCAATGAATGGAACTGGGAAAAATTATACTGAGTGAAGTCACTTGGGCCTCCCAAAGACAAACAATGCATGTCTTCTCTCAGATGTGGGTGCTAGATTCAAATCTTTTATCATGTCTGTTTTGTCTGAAGTACATGTGGAAGCCAGAAAACTAGAAACAGGCCACTGGGGGTGCATTTAGGAAGGGTAGTAGTAAAAGAGGTGAGAGGGGGGAGGGGAAAATAGAAACCAGTGATGGGAGCAGGAAAGGGGAGGAGTTTAGCTAAAGTGATGTGCATGAAGGTGAACCTATGATCTTCAACCCAAGTGAAAATATAATTAAAAGGAATAGTAAAACATATGTGATAAGCAAGAACAGGCATGCTGGGAGCTAAAGGTTTAAGTGGGGATGGTGACAAGTAGGCAGGGAAAGAAGGGATAAGAATCACTAACTGTAACTAAGGATGTATGGAGAACACTTACAGCATCCCACTAGTTTGTAAGCGAATGTAATTTTTAAAGTCATGTGAAGAGAATTACCCCAAATGGATGGACAATATTGCTCCCACAACACATGGGTTATTAAGTCAACATCTCAATTCCAAGCTCAGGGAGTTGTTGGTCAGAGCAACCCCCAAACAAAGTAGGCTATTAGCATTGCTCTTGGTTACCCATAATCATAATTAGTAAGAGCTAAAGACACCACACACATTGGCTACAGGATATAAAACAAATAAATCTCAAACAAAAAAGGAAACTTGCTGCTGGCTAGCTTTCATTATGCCAGATGTACTACTACTGAGAAAGAAAAGAGATCAGTGGTCTTACCCAGTACTGAACTCTGCATGCAGTAGTACTGAGCTGTGAGGCCAGGCTTGGCCCCTGGTACAATAATAGCATGACTGGTACGGAATATTCTGGATAAAGTAGATCTGAGGCCTGATTCCCAGAAGAGAATTCATTCCTGGTACTCTAACCCTGGTCAAAAGTCTATGGCTAGGGAGGTCATAGGCCCTAGGATAGAACCTACTATTGTTTTTTGGTCATGTTGTCAAACCGCTTTCTAAATATTCCTGTTTGTTACCCATATAACTGAGCTATTCCCAAACTTGGTCATAGGAGCTACCTGATGCAAAGGACAGTGGTCAATCCAGAGATTCATAACTGTTCAAAGTGCTGAGAATAATGAGTGTGGGTGCTCAGTGACGGATGGACCATTTACATCAACCCAGACCCAGGCCCATCAAGACTTAGGGAGCATCAGGAAATAAAGGGAAGAAAATGTCAGAACTGGAGGGCAGGGAAGAGGGCTCTGGACATGACAGCTGTTGCACACACCAACTCATAACCACTATGGCTACCTTCATGAGATTAAGACAATTAAAAATTCCTGTATAGAGTTGGAGAGGAGCTCTCTATTCTCTGTCTTAGCTGAGGCAGTTGATGGCTACTGAGAAAGGGAAAATCATTTTTCCCTTGGGTGGTGCCCACTGCTAAGTTCTCATGCTCCAGTCCATGGCCCCAAACACATTCACATACAGATAGCAGTAACTGGACTCCATGGATTACAGAAAATTAAAAGATGACTTGAAGTTAAGGGAGAGCTGTGAGAGGGGGGAAAGGCATTGGAGGGGGGGACTGGGCTGATGTGACTGAGATATTGTGTATGCACTAAATTTAAAGAATAAAAGGTGCCTGCTTCCAGATGCATTCAAATTCTTGGGTTTTTTTTTTCCCTTGACTCATTGAATTGTTATTTTGAGGAAAAATAAAAACAAATGCATTACCAATTTTTGTGAACTACTTTAAAAAGAAAAAAAAGCCTGTACTCAGTTTGATTTAGTTGATTAAACCACTAATATAATATGGAACATAATACACTGGTGAATATTATACATGAATATATACTCTTAAAATGTTTACACTTTGTCATAGAAGAAAACTGAAAATAAACTTTAGATCCTCACTGCTACAAGAATAGGATATGGCAAGCCAGGCAGTGGTGGAGCACACCTTTAATCCCAGCACTTGGGAGGTAGAGGCAGGTGGATTTCTGAGTTCGAGGCCAGCCTGGTGTACAGAGTGAGTTCCAGGACAGCCAGGGCTACATAGAGAAACCCTGTCTCGAAAAAAAGAAAGGAAAGGAAAAGGAAAAGGAAAAGGAAAAGGAAAAGGAAAGGAAAAGGAAAAGGAAAAGGAAAAGGAAAAGGAAAAGGAAAAGGAAAAGGAAAAGGAAAAGAAAAAGGGAAGGGAAGGGAAGGGAAGGGAAGGGAAGGGAAGGGAAGGAAAGGAAAGGAAAGGAAAGGAAAGGAAAGGAAAGGAAAGGAAAGGAAAGGAAAGGAAAGGATATGGTGCATTGCCAACTGTCCTTTTCCAAATATTAATGTTAATCTTTTAATTTTTTGTTTTATTAATTTCTGTAAGTGTGTGTGCATTTGTGTGCACGGTGCACACAACAATTCATGTGGAAGCTAAATAAAGACATCAGAGTTCTAAGAGCTAGAGTTACAGGCATTGACTGAGCACATATACTGGTTCTGGAATTCAATTCTGGTATTCTCAACTGCTGAGCCATCTCTTCAGCCCCAGGTAGTATTTATTTTTAATACAAATTTATTCAAACATTTTCTTTATATTTGAGTAATTTATTACATTTCTGTGACAGTTTTCTGAGAAGAAAAATTACAGGGGAGAATGCACGTTGATACTCACTGGCACAAAAGGTACTATAGACCCATGAACCATTCTCATCACAAGAAAGATGGCTTGAATTGACTCTCTTGAAGCCGTGATGGCAGGTATATTTCAGGACAGTTCCAGATGGGAAGGTTGTTGACTCATACAACTGGTTGGTTGGAGAAGCAAACGGTAAAAGGGGTGGAGGTCCACAATCACCTGGATACCAAATTACAAGGAACACCATAAGCTGAACCTTGAGAGAGAGAATCTCAATATTTGAGTATTAAGGTTTACGGAGCAAGGACCACGCATCGTTTTTATCCTGATTCTCGCTACCCCAAATCAACACAATAGATCATCATTGATGTATGTGTTCTGTCAATAACAACAACAACAGTGGCATAGAAATTTCACCTACCCTTCCCTAGTCAGTAATATAGGCCAATTTCATTATTTTATCATTGATCACATCTGCCTAATTGAAGTATGTCATGTCATGCAAATTATATTTTTTGCCTTTGTAAAAACATATCTCATCATGCCAGATTAGCTGTTTCAGAAAACAGGATAGAAAAGAAGCATTTCATTTATGTTCACTTGGAGCTTTTGGAATTGGTATATGTTGTCTGTTTTAAAAGAGCTCTCAAAATCATCACAATGTTGATACTACATTGAATCCTTTGGGAGGGGGGGGATCTTAATCCTACTTCCCTAGTTAGAACTAAATAAAAAACTAAATACTTTCCGCATGACCCAGTGGAACTATCTGTATCTATTTTACATAATCACTTAAACAGCAGGGAGTCTTCATGGTCAGACAGACAGATAACACATATTTATTCCTGGTCTGAGTTGCTTTGAATTTAGATTATTTGCAAATCCCTGCAGGGGAGATTTTAAAAGAATATCAAAATCATCTACAAAACCATCTTTAGTCAGGAATATAGAAAATTTTCCTAAATTTCAAGCCATTTAATATATCCTATGATGTAAAAATGGATATCCACCAGACATTGCTTAAAGCACACACGTGATGAACTCATGGTATGGTGACATAAGGCTTGTCTTCCTCCATTACTTACCAAGAACAGGAGCCATCAGAACAGTGGCCAAGGTCATTTGGAACAGAGTTGAATGAGAGGTTCTCCACAGCTCAATGAAGGACCAGGTTATCATTCTCCCTTTTCTGTGGAGGACAGAGCTCTTGGTGAGTGCATCTGAAGCTCTTGGAGAGTACATGATCTGATGCCTTTAAAAACATGTTTCTATCAGGAAAACTCAATAGTCATTGGTGTTGTGCTTGTCACCAACCCCCCCCCCCCAACAAACGAAAACATAAAACAAAACAAAAAAAACCATAGGAACTATGTTCAAAGGGATTATAATTAGGTGTATAAGAAAATATATTAAATGCAAATTTTTACAACACATGATAGCTTCTTTTGGCATAACATACCCCAGGAACGTACTCAGAAAACCAGTTAATCCATATGGAGAGATAGGAATGGGCTTTCCAAAAGTGGCTTCCTATGTGGTAAGTGTTGCTGTCAATTCCAAAGTGGTAGGTACAAAATAATTTATATTAAAAGGGAAACTCAGGGGTAGAAGTGACATTAACAGTGAGAAAGAAGAGTCATCTCTAGTCATGACTTTGATTGGTTTAGAAGGTATGAATTTTAATAGGAAGACAATTGATTAGAGACAGATTAAAAGTAGATTTGATTGGATGCTCAGTACCAAAATCAGAATTTTGTCCTCGGGGAATGGAGAGAGCCATCTTTGTGTTGGTTTTGAGTGACATGATTGACATGATTATTGTGATTTCCTAAGATGGGGGGGGGAGAGAAAGAGAGAGAGAGAGAGAGAGAGAGAGAGAGAGAGAGAGAGAGAGAGGTGACAGGGAGCTTTATTTAAAACATACAAACATGCATGCATGCAGTGAACATAAACACACCCAGTTTAATAAAAACAAAACTACCTGATATATAGGCACAGCTCGACACATAATGTTAGTGGTGATTCAATATAATTCTCACAAATAGATACCTATACAATGAATCGTGAAGAAACATCCACTCCACAGGTGAGATTCCCTTCTTCCCAATCCCCTAACCTGCTGCTATCCTAGCAAGCCCAGTAGTCATGAGCTCTGCCTCTTCCTGTCAGAGCTCCAACTTCCTTCCAGTCTGAACCTATACCTACAGTCAAAGACTGGCTCCCCACACCCCACCCCATAGCTCCACCTGCCTCTTAGGAGGCCTGCTCCAACACAGGACTCCCAGGTCAGCCAACACCAGAGACAAGAAGAAGGCAAGAGGCAAGCTCAAGAACCTAATCAACAGAAGCCAATACAATATGGCATCATCAGAACCCAGCTCCCATACTCCAGCAAGCCCTGGATATCCTCACGCACCCGAAGAGCAAGACTATGACCTAAACCATCTCATGAAAATGATAGAGGCCTTTATGGAGGATATAAATAATTCCCTTAAAGAAATACAGAAAAATAAAACCAGGTAGAAGACCTTAAAGAGTAGAGAAATAAATCTCTTAAAGAAATACAGGAAAATACAATCAAGCAGGGAAAGGAAATGAATAAAATAGTTCCAGACCTAACAATGGAAATAGAAGCAATAAAACACACACACATACACACACACAAATGGAGGCAACCCTGGAGATGGAAAACCTAGGAGAGAGAAAAGGAGCTACAAACATAGCATCACCAACAGAGAGATGAAAGAGAATCTCAGGCATAGAAGATGCCATGGAAAAAATTGATAACATTGGTCAAGATAAATGCCAGGTTTAAAATGTTCCTAACTCAAAACACCCAGAAAACTTGGGACAGTATGAAAAGACTAAATATAATAATAATAATAATAATAATAATAGAATAGAAGAGGAATAAATAATTCTAGTTTAAAGGGCCAGAAAACTTCTTCAACAAAATCATAGAAGAAAACTTCTCTAACCTAAAGAAAGAGATGCCTACACACATACAAGAAGCCACAGAATACCAAATAGATTGGGCCAGAAAAGAAAATCCTCCAGATTCATAATAACCAAAACACTAAAGGTACAAAGCAAAGAAAGAATAAATAAAAGCCACAAGACAAAAAGGCCAAGTAACATATATAGGCAGACATCAAATTATACCTGACTTCTCAACAGAGACTCTAAAAGCCAGAAGGGCTTGGATAGATGCCTTGCAGGCCTACCCTAAGGGACCACAGATGTCATCCCAGACTACTATATCCCAGCAAAACTTTGAATCACAATATATAGAGAAACCAAGGATATTCCATGTCAAAACCAAATTTAAAGAGTATCTTTCTACTAATCCAGCCCTAAAGAAGATACTAGAAGGAAAACTCCAACTTAAAAAGTGTAACTACACTCAAGAAAATACAAGAAATTAATCATATCACAGCAAAGCCAAAAGAAGAGAAACATGCACACACACACAGTAACACTTCCAACATTAAAAAAACAGAAACTAACAATCATTGGTCATTTAATATCTCATATCTCTCATCATCAATGGACTCAATACACCAATAAAAAGACACAGGTTAACGGACTGGATGCATAAACAGGATCCATCATTCTGCAGCATACAAGAAACATACCTCAGCAACAAAAATAGATACTACCTTAGAGTAAAGGGCTTAAAAAAAGGTTTTACAAGCAAACAGACCTAAGAAACAAGGTGCAGTAGTCATTCTAATACCTACTAAAATAGACTTTCAACCAAAAATTATCAAGAGATGAGGAAGGGACAATTCATACTCAAAGGAAATATCCACCAACATGACATCTCAGTTTGGAACACCTATGTCCCAAACACAATGGCACCCACATTCATAAAAGACACTTTACTAAAGCTGAAATCACATATTGAACCCCACACAATAATAGTGGGACTTCAATACCCAACTCTCACCAATGGACAGCTCATTGAAACAGAAATTAAATACAGAAACAATGGAACTAACATGTTTTGAACCAAGTGGATTTAACCAAAGAATGGAAAAAAAAACCAAACAAACGTGGTTCATTTACACAATGGAATACTAGTCAGCTATTAAAAATAGAGGCATCACAAATTTTGCAGGCAAACTGATGGAACTAGAAAATATCATCTTGAGTGAGATAACCCTAACCCAAAAGGATATGTATGGTATGTACTCACTGATACGCATAAAGCACAGAATGCCCATGATACACCCCCACAGACCCAAAGAAGTTAACCAAGAAGAAAAGCCCAAGCAAGGTTGTTTGAATTGCATTTAGAAAGAGAAACAAATTAGTCATAGGAAGCAGATGGAGGGAGGGATCTGGGTGGGAGAGGGGAGGGAGAGGGAAATAGGAGGGCAGGTGTGGAGAGAGACAGGAGAGGGCCAGGAGAATGAATGGAAATCTGCAACTGCCAGGGGATATAGGGAAATCTTTAGGAAGTCCCAGAGACCTCAGATGGGGGAGGCATCCAGGAGTCAATGTGGGAGACCTTAGCCAAGATGCCTAACAGTGGCATCTGTTAACATAAAATCTGAAGAGGCCACCTCTTGTAGCCAGGCAGGACCCCCCCCCCCCCCAGTGAGGGATAAGGACACTAACTGTCTTAGTCAGGGTTTGTATTCCTGCACAAAACATCATGTCCAAGAAGCAAGTTAGGGAGGAAAGTTTAGAGGCAGGAGCTGATGCAGAGGTCATGGAGGGATGCTGCTTACTGGATTCCTTTCCCCTGGCTTGCTCAGCTTGCTTTCTTATAGAACTCAGGACTACCAGCCCAGAGATGGTACCACCCACAATGGGCCCTACCACCCTTGATCACTAATTGAGAAAGTTACTTACAGCTGAATCTTATGCAGGCATTTCCTCAAGGGAGGCTCCTTTTTCTGTGATAACTCCAGCTTGTGTCAATTGACACACGAAACCAGGCAGTATACCATCCCACCTACAAAACTTTCCACCCAAAATTTGTCCTGTCTAAATGAAATACAGGGACAAAGATGTAGCAGAGACTGAAGGAATGGCCAACCAATAACTGGCTCAACTGAAACCCTTCCCATGGGCAAGCACCAATCCCGGATGTTATTAATGATACCCTGTTATGTTTGCAGACATGAGCCTAGCATAACTGTCCTCTGAATCTACCCAGTAGCTGACTGAAACTGACACCGTTACCCACATCCAAACAGTTCAAAGAGGTCAGGAACTCTCATGGAAGAGTTGGAGGAAGGATTGAAGGGCCTGAAGGGGATGGGAACCCCACAGGAGGACCAACAGAGTCAACTAACCTGGACCCCTGGGAGCTCTCAGAGACTGAGCCACCAAACAAAGAGTATACAGGGGCTGGAATGAGGCCCCTGATACATATGTAGCAGACATGCAGCTATGTCTCCATGGAGGCCCCACAGCAAATGGAGCAGAAGTTCTCCCTAAAGCTGTAACCTGACTGTGGTATCTGTCCCCCTACAGTGCTCCCTTGTCTGGCACATCGCAGACTGCTTGCACATGTTTCTTGTGGCACTACTCACAATTACTGAGTTATGGGGAGGATAAGAAACTGTACTACATGTGAATCGTGGAGTTTTATTAAGCCCCAAAGAAAAAAAAAATGGAATTATGTCCTTTCCTGGAGTTAGATGGAACTGGAGGTCCCTGTGTTAACCATCCATTTTCTCTCACACGTGGCCCCTAAGCTTTATATGTAAGTATGTAAATAATATGAAACTAAAAGGGAGACTGCTCGGGCAAAGGAGGAGGAGGAGCAGTGAGAGGTCAGAGGAGAAAGCAAGAGCTGGAAATGGGACTTGAATAGGCCGAGGTGTAGGAAGCTCTTCAATGAAGATGTCTTTTTGAAGCCCATCACTGTGCATAACAGGCATACACTTGGTCAGGGTCTCAATGGGGCACCTTTAGAGAGGCTTCCTCTTGCAACACCTATAGAGAGCCCCAGCTGGGCAACACAGAGCGAGAGACCTCGAGACAGTCCTAAACAAGATGTCTTCAGCAAACCCTTCCCCTCAGGAAACTATACAGAATAGGAGATAGACATTTGTAATAGCCGCAAAGGATGGGCGTTGCCACGGAAACTGTCTTCTAGCCACAGCAGGACCAATGCCCCTGTCTCTAACTCCCAGGAACTGCGGCAGCACCACAGGGCCTGCACCAGTTCAAGCCAAACAGGATCCCAGAGCCGAGACAGGGAAGGAGATGTTATCTCTTTTTACCAAGAAGCTGTAGCCAACTGACAACCACTTGCAAAGGAAAAAATAGTTTTCTCCAAGGGAGGCTTACTGGGTATATAAGCCACATTTTTTAAAAAGATATTTTCTTTATTTATATTTCAAATATTATCCGTTCCTAGTTTCCCCTCCGAAAGCCCCCTATCCCTTTCCCCCTCCCCCTGCTCACCAACCTACCCACTCCCTCTTCCTGGCCCTGGCATTCTCCTATACTGGGGCATAGAACTTGACAAGACCAAGGCCCTCTCCTCCCATTAATGACCAACTAGGCCATCCTCTGCTACATATGCAGCTAGAGCCATGAGTCCCACCATGTGTTTTCTTTGGTTGGTGGTTTAGTCCCAGGGAGCTCTGGAGATAATGGTTAGTTCATATTATTGTCCCTCCTATGGGGCTGCAGACCCCTTTAGCTCCTTGGGTACTTTCTCTAGCCCCTTCATTGGGGACCCTGTTCTATGTCCAATGGATGGCTGTGAGAATCCACTTCTGTATTAAGTCAGGCATTGGCAGCCTCTCAGGAGACATCTATATCAGACTCCTGTTAGCAAGCTCTTGTTGGCATCCACAATAGTGTCTGGTTTTGGTGGTTGATTATGGGATGTATCCCCAGGTGGGGCAGTCTCTGGATGGTCATTCCTTCAGTCTCTGCTTCACATTTTGTCTCTGTAACTCCTTCCATGGGTATTTTGTTCCTCCTTCTAAGAAGGTCTGAAGTATCCACACTTTGGTCTTCTTTATTCTTGAGTTTCATGTGTTTTGTGACTTGTACCTGGAGTATTCCAAGCTTCTGGGCTAATATCCACTTATCAGTGAGTGCATATCATGGTGTTCTTTTGTGATTGGGTTACCTCCCTCAGGATACCCTCCAGATCCATCCATTTGTCTAAGAATTTCATAAATTCATTGTTTTTAATTGCTGAGTAGTACTCCATTGTGTAAACGTTCTACATTTTCTGTATCTATTCCTCTATTGAGGGACATCTGGGTTCTTTTCAGCTTCTGGCTATTATACATATGACCACTATGAACATAGTGGAGCATGTGTCCTTATTACAAGCTGGAGCATCTCCTGTGTATATGCCCCAGAGTGGTATAGCTGGATCTTTCAGTAGTACTATGTCCAATTTTCTGAGGAACAACCAAACTGATTTCCAGAGTAGTTGTACCAGCTTGCAATCCCACCAGCAATGGAGAAGTGTTCCTCTTTCTCCACCTCCTCGCCAGGATCTGCTTTCACCTGAGTTTTTGATCTTAGCCATTCTGACTGGTGTGAGATGGAATCCCAGGGTTGTTTTGATTTGCATTTCCCTGATGGCTAAGGCTGTTGAACATTTTTTTTAATGTGCTTCTCAGCCATTCAGTATTCTTCAGTTGAGAATTCTTTGTTTAGCCCTGTACCCCCTTTTTAATAAGGTTATTTGGTTTTCTGGAGTCTAACTTCTTGAGTTCTTTGTATGTATTGGATATTAGCCTTCTATCAGATTTAGCATTGGTAATAGTCTCCCAAACAAAACAATGCCCAGGACCAGACAGGTTTAGGGCAGAGTTCTAGCAGACCTTCAAAGATGACCTAATAATACTCCCCAAACTATTCCACAAAATAGAAACAGAAGGTACTCGACCCAATTCGTTCTATGAAACAACAATTACTCTGATACATAAACCACACAAAGACCCAACAAAGAAAGAGAACTTCAGACCAATTTCCCTTATGAATATTGATGCAAATATACTCAATAAAATTCTCACAAACCAAATTCAAGAACACATCAAAATGATCATCCATCATGATCGAGTAGGCTTCATTCCAAGGATGCAGGGATGGTTCAATATATGGAAATCCATCAATGTAATCCACTATATAAACAAACTCAAAGAAAAAAAACACATGATAATCTCATTAGATGCTGAGAAAGCATTTGACAAACACTCATTCATGAAAAAAGTCTTGGAAAGATCAGGAATTCAAGGCCCATACCTAGACTTAATAAAAGCAATATACAGCAAACCAGTAGCCAATATCAAAGTATAAGCCACATTTAAGAGTAGCTTTTACACGCAGCAATAGATGTACATGGTTTTGTTTGGGCTTTTTGTTTGTTTTGTTTTAAACTTACTGGTATTTTGCTGTGTGTTATGTTTTCTGATTTTGTGTGGTTTATGATTTGTGGGTTTGTGCGTGTGCGTGTGTGTGTGCGTGTGTGTGTGTGTGTGTGTGTGTGTGTATTGATGTATGCGCTGGATGTGTGTGTGTGTGTGTGTGTGTGTGTGTGTGTGTGTGTGTGTGTTATGCTTTTGCTTTCCTTATTTTTTTCAACTGTAATTTCTTCTTTTGGCCTCTTATGTTTTTTAAAGAAAGAGAGAAAAGGCTCAGAGACAGATTGGTGGGGAGGTAGATATCTGGGAGAAGATGAGGAGGTGAAATTGTGATTAGAATATATTGTATGAAAAATGTTACTTTTAATTTAAACAACAACAGAAATGCTGCTAAGATTCTCAGAAGATAATGGTACTTGCTGCCAGGCCTGATTCCCTGGAGTTGATTCTT
Organism: Mus musculus; assembly: GCF_000001635.26. Taxonomy (NCBI): domain Eukaryota; kingdom Metazoa; phylum Chordata; class Mammalia; order Rodentia; family Muridae; genus Mus; species Mus musculus. The sequence goes on from NC_000067.6 coordinate 130,627,064, forward strand.
TGAACCCATAAGATGGAAGGAGAGAACTGACTCCCAGAAGTTATCCTCTGGCCTCCATTTCATGGCAGCACATGCTCCCCCACCCCCACCCCGAGCACACACACAAAATCAATAACTAAGCATGTGTTTTAAAAGACTATTTCATAATTCTCCCACTAGGGAAACTAAAGTTGGAGAATGTCGGTGTGAGGTTGCTTGGGTCACATGATGAGAGCTTTCACCTGTCTTAAAGGTAGGCACATCTGTAAGAAGGGGGCCTCTATAAGGAGGCAATGGATGGAGTCGGGCAGTGTGAAGATTCCTGCCTTTTCTGAAGCAGCTGGTTTAAGTCCTCACAGTAGAAGGATGCCAGTCACATCTGATTAGCAGTAGAGACATCATTTCACATCCCTTGTTTACCGAAGCCCCCCACTGAGGCCACAGCTGAAGTGTTGGGATCACAGCAGACACTGTGCCCCCAGAGATGGATCTGTAAATTGCACACAGACCACTGGGTTCAACTGATAACACTCTTATTTGGTCATTCCCTCCTGTGTGTGAAGATTGAGGATAACTTCTCTACTTAAAGCGTCCAGTTCTGTGAAGTTTTGTATTTCACTGAATTCCAGGACATTTTCATCACATTCTCATTACTAAGCATTTCCTTTCTCTCTTCCCCAAACCTAGCAGCTTATATATTATATATATATTAAGTGGGTTATTATATATTATATTGTATATATTATATTATGTTATATTATATATTAAGTAGGTTGATATATTAAACTAAAGATGATCCCTGATGTCTCATCATCCAACTAAAACTGTATCACACACACACACACACACACACACACACATCTCAGTTACTTTCCATGTAGCTGTGATAGCACACCCTAATAGCAGCAATTTAAGTGGGAAAGGGTTTATTTTAGACCATGATTTGAGAATACAGTCTGTTAGGTAGAGACAGACTAGCTTGCAGCTAGAGCTTGTATCTGTACTTTAAAAGGAAAGAGCAATAAATTCTTAAGCACTGCTAGCTCTCTCTCCTTATTTAGCCCAGGACCCCAGCATCCCCAATAGTGCCACCCTTCTTTAAGGTGAGTTTTCCCACATGAATTAACCTAATCTACATAACCCCTCTAAGACAAGGGCAGGGGCTTGTCTATTAGCTAATCCCTCATGGGTGTGCTTAGAGGCTTATTTCTTAGGGGATTCCAGATCCTCTTGAATTGATGCATTAGTATTACCGTCAAACCCACCAAATAGCATGGCTTGGCCTAATCTACATTAAACATACTCAGAACACTTAGGCTACATTCAGACAAAGCCGTCTATAAAGCCTACCGTGTACTAAAATGCTAAAAATCATACACACACAAAGAGGGGGCATTCTGTAGACACTACGGGATGGACACCATAAAACTCACCATCCCAAACCCCACTGGTAGCACATTCCCTCCCAAACCATCAGTCAGTTCCCCTCCCGATGCCATGCTTGACTGGGAGCTGCAAGTTCCCACCACTGCTCAGTCTCATGGGAGGCTGCCGCACTGGGTATTGCTAATCCAAGAGAAGACCAAACTTCAAAAGTCAAAGTATGCTTTCTGTGACATGCACATCTGACAGTTCTGAAAATTATACATCAATCTGTCATCTTAGAGATCATCTATATTATAAACAATATAGATGCCAGCAGTTCGCGTAAGTCCGTTCTTTGGAGAAATGTGCATTCAAACAGATTCATTTTTAAATTCAATTTACCACCTTTTGTTGTTAACCTGTGAAAGTTATTTCTTTACCTTTCCTGTATTTATGGAGAAAGGCTGCCCCGCTAAAGTCACAGTAGCTCATTGTGTCCTTAAATGTCCTGTCTTCTAGCCTCTATTTCCCAAGTGCTGGAATTATAGGTGGCAGACACCAGGCCCAGTTTCCCATTCATCCTTAACAGGATCTCACTAGGCACACGAGTATTTTTTATTTAATTCTAATGTAGTCCAACTTTTCTCTTTTTCTTGTTGCTGCCTACTCAAGACCTAAAGATTCACTCCTGTGGCTTCTCATAGAAGCTTTATGGTCTGGCTTTTACATATAGATCCAAAGTCTTTTTTGTTGTTGTTGTTTTGTTTTGTTTTTTAGCAAGGGCACAATGCCAATTCTAGAAAAGTAAGGGACAGAAGATACAATGAAGACTTTCTGTGTGGCTAGCTCCAGTCTCCCCTGTGCTGTGAGTTTCCTGTGTCCCACTCTCCAGCCCTTTTGCCTCATTGGGTAGCTAGTATCATTTGCCATTTTCACTCTCATACAGGGAGTAGATAAACCAACACATTTGCCTTCAGAATCAGAAAAAAATGGTAGCACTCATTTCTAATCTACTAGGCACCTTCTTTCCTTGTTGGTCATTACCTTTTCCCTAATTTTGTACTCATCAAGGTGATAAACCTCTAGCCTTTTCCCTGAGGTAGTCTGAGTGTTTAGGAAATGACTGACCTGTAGGTATCTGAATAAGACGTAGGAAGACTCTAGTGTTGCCTTGGGTTTTTCGCCCCTCTCAGAATGAAGTATCTTTGGTTACTGACATTCTTTGCCCCTCCCTGGAACAGAATTACCACAACATTCTTTCCTTTCAGGCAAATGTTCTGATCAAAATCTGAAGTTCCAGTGGTGTGGTTGGTTGTTGGTAGAGCAAGTGGGGATGAGTTCAGATAGGAATGGAGTCAGTCATAGTTCTTGTATAGGATTAACTGCAGATCCTTACTCTCAGCCTACCTTCAAATGTGATAACATATACTAGTGTTTGGTTTTGTCCTGCCTGCCTGTGAGGCAACTGGGAGGATGTTTCTACTGCTGTAACCACAGTCTTCTCACTTGTGGATTCTGCAGATGCCAGTGGTTGGCTGGTAGATTGTGTAGGTAGAGACAAAGTGGTTTTATCTGTACTGAACATGTACAAACTATCTTCTACATTATTTCCTAAGCAACACCATGTAAAAAGAATTTTCATAGTATTTACATCTTGTATATATTATAATTACTATAGAAATTATATAGAATAAACACAAGGAAGTGTGATAGTAATCCATAAACACTGTTGGATGAGGACGGAAAAAAAAAAAAACCAACTCAGCTCTGTCTTCAAAGGCAGTAAGAGATCATTTATTCTAGAGCCAAATATTAGTGACCATGACCAAGGAACACAGGATCAGCTTTTACCAACCTCATGTTTCAGTGTGACCATGGTTTCATGAAAATTTTATAGCCACAGAAACAAGGAAGTCATAAACAAACACTTTTCAAATTTTTGCTACAAATACAGTGGGTTACAGCAAAGCAGGAAACTGCTGCTGTGGCCCTCAGATGATATCCGAGGACATTCTTGTCTTCTAGGTTGATGCAATCCAGTGATCTGTTAAGTTAATATACCCCAAAAGGTTTCACACAACAATTACAAGGATGTTAGATGAAATATAAAAGTGGGCAAGGGATCGTTATGCAGGAAGCTAAAGATACGCCTTGCTCCAGATTGTCACCAGTCTCTGGACCTGCAGTGTCCCAACCTCTCTGTGATCACTGCCGTTCTCACCAGACTCCATGGATTGTTTAATGTCTTTCCAGGAACTTTAGTCACATGGTCCATTAGAATCTACTAAATTTAAACCAAATCCTAATCTACTGATGTAGGCTTAGATTTTTCAAACCCTAAATACTTTTATCTCTCTTATAGCCCACTACACACCAGGAAAGGTTAATAGGACAAGGCAGGATGTGGACCTGTTTAGAAATAAGTTTTGGGGCAATTCCAGATTTTATTGTCAAGATATCAGCAGTTTAGGTCACACAAATCAGCAGTGGTAGCTTGATCCACTCATAAACACCATTTATGAATCAACAATGGCAATTCAATCCAGAAAAAAAAAAAACGTGAGGCTCTGCCAGTTGTCCCAAGTCCATGGAAGCAACAAGAAGCCACCAGAATATCAGGAGAAGTTTTTTGGTGCATCTCTCTCTACAAGGCCATGAGAAATGATGGTCATCAAGGAAGGCAAGGTGAACCAGTACTACAGCATTGTCCACAATCTATTGGCTTATACTTACACCCTTTCCAAACATGTTCTCTCAAGTTTCAGCTCTAGCAAAACATCACATTCCCTTTTTCCAGGCGGCTTCCAGAAAAACACCATGTCTTTTCCCATCGAAATAACCTCGCATGTATCTGCTTCAGCAAAACATCCTCTCGTAAGACAGTTTCAAGTAAAACATTACTCGACACAACTGATCTCCAAAAACCCCCCAAATTTCCACTTCATACTGTGGTACTGCAGAAAAGCTTAAGGCCGTGGAGAGTGCAGCAAGGTTAGCTGGGTATAGAAGCTTTTTCTGTCTTGTAGAAGCTTTTCCTGTCTTGTAGTCTTTGCCATTTTGTTGAAGAACAAAAAATACACCCAGTCAGCTCTAGCTCAGAATATGCAAAATTGATTAGGTTTTTACAATTTAAACAACTTATAACAATCCCTGTATTAAATCTGATCTCACAAGCAGTGATTCAGGCTGTGAATTCTAGTCCTACAATATTAGAGAGTAATAAAAAGTATTTTACTATGACACTTAACATTCACACATGCATACCCACAGGCACAGGCTTTGTCTAGCTATACTGTAGATTCCAATAACTTGATTACAGTATATAATAATATATTGTCAGGAGCTATAATGTGACAAGCTAATAACTAGCAGGTGATCATCCTGAGATGACCTGCTTCAGATTATTATATAATCTGTGACACGTGTGCCCTTATTAAGCAAGGCTGTAAAGGGATTCATTTTCAGAAAGATTTCTGCATTAACATGCTTTTCTTGTTATTATGAAACATATATAACAATCACTAAATAATAGCAAACCCCTTTGGAACAGATCTCTGCGGATCCATGAAGATGTACTATCTTGTAGTGATGCTATATAGACAAATAGATGACTTAACTCCTAATGATGATCCTATAAGATTTCCTAAAATTATATCTGTGATTATTAAGCTCTTTTATAGTGGAACTGTCATTGGGTCCTTTTCTGAGAGTCAAAACTGCAATGAGAACTCTGCCAATCTCCCAAGTGTCACCAGTTAATTGCTCTTAGATGGTAAACAGATTTTCTCCTGCTCAGAGCACATTCCAAGACGTTGTAAAACAATTAACCAAAGGTCATAAAAATGGAACTAATGATTTATTATAGGTGCTAGGACAGAAGATAAAATATTGACTGGGTTTATCTATATAAAACTTCAACACGAATAACTTAGTTATGGTTTTAAACCTTCAGAGAACCTATAGAGCTGAGACAGGTGATAGATATTTAGCCAGATAATTACTCCTAATGGATATGCATGTAAACATTCTCTGCTGTAAACTTCTATTTCAACTTATGATTTGATTTTTTTGTGTGAACTTGTGATGATCTTTGTAACATGTGATCATGTATTCTGGAAGATGTATAAGTGCTGAGGACAGGAGAGAGAGGAGAATATGTTGCCTTTCCCCACTTAGAGTAGAAGTTTTCCTTTTCCTCTTCCGGAAAACTCTTTTCCCTTACTAGAATTTTTGCCCCCTTAGAGAACTTTTCCCCTTCCCCGTTTAGGATCTTTCTGCCTTTCCCCTTAGTTAGCTTTCATAGAAAACTTTTTACAACTTAGTGATAAATGCTATAATCATTTTTCTAAGTGTCCCCTTTTCTTCCTGTGACTTCCAACTAGCAGGCTGAAAGTCAGAGCCAAGTAGCTCCTGATGAGATAGTACAAACTTAATCCTTGCTGTGTGAAGAAGATGTGCTAAGTGCCAGAGACTGCAGTTCTGGCTTCAGAAGATCATAGAAGGCAGGTCAGCTACAGTAGCATAGTAACTTAGATAAGTAAACTTTTTATTATTAGTAATATATATCTAAATATCTAGTAAGACTAAGTCTTACCCCTGAATCATAACACAAAGTCTTACCCTTCAGCCACGCTCTTTCTCCTCCGCTGCCTCAGCCTGTAAGCCCAGCTCCAAAGGACTCAGTGCTTATTCTTAGCCCTCAAGTACTAGACATGCATGTGGGGACATAGATGTAGATGCACACAAAACACTCATACACATGAAATAACATAATTAATAAATCTAAGACAACTGAAAATAAACCAAATTGTTTTATGCTTTAAGAGCAGAGAAAAATTGACAGAAAATTATGCTTAGATTTCGAGATCTTTTTCTAGTCATTTCTTTTTTTTTTAATTATTTTCTTTCCTATATTCATATGTAAAGTTATAACAATGGGGTTTAGCTCGAAAGTGACCTTGGTTCTTCGAACAAAACTAAAACTATATAAACGAAATTACCGAACAGGGAGCTGGAGTAATTTCAGACAGACTGCATACTGACTGGGTCAGGACACAGTGAGAGCTATCCTGTGTGCCCTCATCATGTGCGCTGGCATCCTGGTGAACCTCAGGCATGCGCGCGCACAGAGAGAGAGAGAGAGAGAGAGAGAGAGAGAGAGAGAGAGAGAGAGAGAGAGAGAGAGAGAGAGAGAGAGGAGAGAGGAGAGAGAGAAGAGGGAGGAGAGAGAAGAGAAGAGAGAGAGAGAGAGAGAGAGAAGAGAAGAGAAGAGAGAGGGGGAGAGAGAGGAGAGAGAAGAGAAGAGAGAGAGAGGAGAGAGAGAGAAGAGAGAGAGAGAGGACAGAGGAGAGAGGGGAGAGAGAGAGAGAGAGAGAGAGAGAGAGAGAGAGAGAGAGAGAGAGAGAACGAACCACACGGGGAAGCTAAGAGGTGTCCGCCTGGATCCATGGGGTGCTGACAAAGAAAGGGGGTGGGGGGCTCAGATATATCCACAAACACTTCCTGTGCTGCCCGCAGAAATACTGACTTGTAAAGCAGGAAGCACACAAGAACCCAGGGTGAGCTTTGTTTACACAGCTTAAATAAAGGCAGGCTGGGCCTTCTCACTCACTCAGAGTTATATAACTCAAACCGATTCTTCCCCTGGATGCTCTCCTCAGGGAGCACCCAGGGGAAGTCAGAGCAACCAGTAGGCATAGATAGCAAACACTCAAGAATCCTTTCACATTCTCAGGTAAAGATGGAGACCTCAAGCGCTCCAACTTCCCAGACACTGACACTGGCGCCCTCGTGTGGTACGAGGTGGGATACTCCTGGGCGCGCACACAAACTGCTGCAGACTTTATTTGCTTCATTCGATTCCTCAACTAACCAGTGTGGCAGATGATACTCGCAACGTTTAAACTAAATTATCCCTCGGAGTTAAAAGTTTTTCTACAGAAAACTGTTGACAGAAAACACAAGCAATTAAGCCCACGAGTGCAATGGCATTGTCTAGTCATTTCTTAATCGTGATTTTGTTAGTATGCCAGTCACTGACCTTGCCTATGTGTAACTGACGTGTTCAAGATTAACTTGCTTGCTCTCTAGAAGATGTTTTTATTCTTGCCATTTTACCAGAAAGAAACTGAGGAACAAAGATCTTTTATTTCAAATGGAGATGAGGGAGAGTTAGCAGCAGTATTTGGATACTGGTATTTGCCTAACTCCTTGCAAAAGCATAGCTTTTATGGTATGTTTTAATAAGTTAACAGTGTATATAGAATGATGATGCATTTTGATATTTGAAGAATAGATTTGTGGTTATTTGCTAGTGACATTGCTTCTTTATGTTTCCTTCTGCTTCTTACAAAATAGACCATCAGTTTTTTTAACTTTCAAATTTATTTTTCTATTTTACTAGGAACAAACACATTTTTATTCAACATTTTATTCCTTTTACCTACTGGAAGGAAACATATAATCATTGCACTTTCCATTTTTCCTTGCTTACAGAGACAAAATAATTAGAAAAAAATGTATTTCCTGGAAATATGAATTTTCCTCTATAAATCCAAGGAAATGTAAGAAGAGCTAAAACTGTCCCTGTGGGAGTAAGAAAATATATTTTTTCTCATGGATCCTGGCAGGGATGATGTCTTTAAACATGGACACAGTTTAAGTAATTTTTAAACATTAATCTGTTAGGTCCAGAAATAGCTGTGTTTGTAGTCGGTGAATATTTTATAGAATTAATTACAGCAGTTAAAATCTACACACAACGCTTATATTTAAAGTGCAAGGAAAGTAAAAAGAAACCTCATAGACATTACCTATTTCTATCCATATATATTCCATTATTAATACTTATTATGTTGTATATATTATACTTATTGGAGATAGCTTTTTAAACTAATTTTAATAATAATAATATAATTTTTAAATGGAAGACTAATTTCATTAGTGTAAAAACAATTCAGGGTTCCATGTGAAGTGACAATGGGAAGCACTCAGACACGAATGAGGAAGGCTCAGAGGGAGCAAGGATGGTGCCTACAAAGAGAACACAGATGCAAACGACAGTGGTACAGGCTTTCTCTCTGGGTATCGGGAGTGTAGCTCCAGCAATGTTAATTCAATATTTAGGGAAATGCTGATCAAATCAGAGAGAAACTTTGAGAATTCACAGATGGCTGTTGTAGTCTTCATGGTCATCAGTCCTTTAAACGTCCTTCTTTCAGGTTGGAGTAAGGTCCAAGAGACTACATGACTTCCCATCATGATGGCTTGCACATCGCCACAGTTAACAGGAGGCTGGGTATCGTTCCGTGGGTAGCCTAGACTGGGCTGGATGTGTGTAGAAAGGGGTATGAGAAATGTTTAGAGTAACTCTGAACTCTAAGGACATGGGTGATGTGCACGTGTGAGACAGTGAGAGACTGAGCAGTCTAGGGACACAACAGTGTGAGTGAGCCAAAGTGAATTGTGCACCTCAGATTTTTAAATAAATGTATTATTAATTGTATATAGAAGTAAGTGGATGACAAGAGCAAAATTGACTTTTAATTCACACATTCAAAATGTACACATTGCATTCAGAAAAGCAAATTTATGAGCCACAAGATGATAGTTTCATAGATTTACTACCTATTAATTATAACATAATTAATGAATTATTCTAAGCAGATATTTATTATCATGAACATTGGTGCCAGCATTACAAAGGTTGGTAACTGCAGGCAATCTGTTTGGAACTGAAGTCAGAAAGCCAATGAGACGCTACTTCCTCCTTAAGAGAACATACAGTCATAACTCCCGGTCAGTGTGCTTCAGTGTGTTTCTCCTTTTGTATCTGGAGCTGTAGTAGTTCAACCTCCAGAGTCAGCTTGTAGATCTCCAGAGCCATTTTCACATCGTGTGAATTTGGCACATACTGCATGGTCTTGTTGCCTGTAAGCGCAGGCTTAAGGTCTTCAGAGGCCTCCTGAAAGAGATGCAGGTTTGAGGCAGCAGAGAGTGGCTTCACTTGGTTATCAAGAAATAGGACAACAGTATATTAGGTGGTCTAGAAAAATAGGATGCAGTATTCCTAGGTTTATGGGAGATCACTTTTTAACGGGATTCAGTATTTTCACACACTCAAATGAAAATAGAAAAATGTTCTATGCCAACTCCCCAAATGACATGAGAAAAAAAAAAGCAGGTTCTCTGAATGACTTAGAAATGATCCACAGGAGCCAGGGGTCAGCACTATTGGCTGGGAAAAGCATTTTAGTGTTTGATGGCACAGAAGTTCTTAATCTGTGTTACTTACCTGCTCACATCTGGGCACCTCTGGATACCAGGTTCCACTCTCTGAACAACTGATGCTTTGGGAACCCAGCATGGCAAAGCCAGAGTCACATTGGATGGTGACATTTTCAGACTCAACATACTGATCTTTCTCATCAGACAGCGTTCCATTTCCTACCTCTGGTTTCTGACATAGAGCTACAGTGAAAACAAGTTTTAGATAATTGCGATCTGAGGGAAAAGACATAGTAATAGTCTACAGTACAAAGAATGAACTGAACTTGAAGTAGCTTATTCTGTTTTCCATTCATTTATTAGCAAAATGTTGAACATTTGTGACAGTGTATGCATATAATATGATTTTGACTTAAGTCTCAAGATACTCCTGCTAAGTGAGTATATTACCTTTCTGTTTTATCAAAAAGAAGATTCAAATACAGAAAAGGTAAGAAATTTGTCCATAAGTGTAATATGTTTAGACAATAACATGACAGGATATTTTAAAACTGTATATGACCCCAGACTCTCACGTGATATATTAACTCTTACTACAAACGGTACTGCAAGACTCTGGTCATAAAGCTCTGATATTTTTATTTGTACAGAGGGAATACTTGTGTCAAATCATAAGTTACTGCAAATGTAGCTCTCCTAATATAAATATATAAACATAACATAAGACTTAATCCTGAATCTTCATGCTCCCTACAACTAGGCACTGGGTTTTCTCAACATACACCACCTACATCATGGTAGGTGGTACTTGGGCAGAAGTTCTGATGGCAAAACGGACCTGTCACTCTAGTGTTTGAAAGCAGATCAGCATAGCCTGCATTGATGCCAGAACTACTTTTATTGAAATTTTTCTATAGGACCATGCATGTTTGGTCCCCGGAATATTTCTGAAAAATATATATAAAGAAAGTAACAATATGAGCTGCCTCAAGAAAGTTCATACTTGTGACTGAGAGAAATAAGTAGAGGGAATTGATGTTGTGTACAGATTTTATGGTTTTGTATGGAATATCATCTGTTTATATTTTTTATTTAAACTAGACAAAATTGGCTCTATAAGAAGACTTGAGAAGTTCAGGTAGGCCACTCACCTGCCTCTCTCTCTCTCTCTCTCTCTCTCTCTCTCTCTCTCTCTCTCTCTCTCTCTCTCTCTCTCTCTCCCTCTCTCTCTCTCTCTCTCTCTCTCCATCCTCCCATCCTCCTCCCAACCCACTTCCCCCATGCCCTCCTAGCTTCCTGCTAGCCTCCAACTAGTTCAGAGACTCCACATTCAATCAGAGACCATACAGACTGTTAACCAGGCAAAACTTCCAGAGGTGGGACTTGGACACTAACCCAGTCACAAACCTTCAACCTGTAATCTATCCTGCCTGCTAGTTGTACTAGGGCAATGGTCACAGAACTTGGCACAAAATGTGTGAGAGTGGCCAACCAATGACCGGTCTACCTTAAGACCCATACCACACAAGAAAGCCCATGCCCAACACTGCCTAGACAACCAGGAATCAGAGGCTGGATGGCCCAGAGACCTATGATAGAAAAAAATCAATAAAATGTTTCCTAATGATATCCTTATATACTTATAGAAGGTGCTTCGCCCAGTTGTCATTAAGGATGCCACCAGTGGTAGCTGATAGGTTCAGATACAGAGACACACAGCCAAACAGTAGGCAGAGAGGCAACCTAATTAAAGACCTCCATTGGGCCTCTCCCCTTGGAGCATGGGGAACTTCATGGAAGAGGGGAAGAAAAAATATAAGAGACAAAGGGGTCGAGGAAACCAGGCTAATGAAGCCCAAGGACATCAACTAAGCAGAGCTCATAGGGATTCAGAGACTGAAATTGCAATCATGGACCCTGCATGGGTCTGTGCTAGGTCCTCTGCATATATGTTATAGTTGTTAGCTTGACATTTTTGTGGGACCCCAACAGTGGAAATGGGGTGTCTTTCTGTCTCTTTCATCTGTTCTTGAGACCCCTTTCCTCCTGGGTTCTGTCACCCAGCCTTGATATGAAGGTGTGTGCCTAATCTTATTTGATTTTGTTATGCTATGTTCAGTGGATACTCCTGGGAGGCATTTCTGCTCATTTCTGAAGGGAAATGGAGGCAGAATGGATCAGGGAGAGAGGGGAGGTGGGATTGTGAGGAGCAGGTGGGAAAAATGGAAGGTTGGAAACTGCCATGGGCATGTACCGAGAGCAAAAAGTTAAAGCGGAAAGAAGAAAGAAAAGAAAAGAATCTAATAGCATTACAAGAATGAAAGAAAAAAACAATGAAATGTTGTGCCTGTCATCTGGCAGGGAGTAAGTTCGCTATCCAGTCCTGAGAGCAATTCTACCCCTGTGGTCACGGGGTGGTAAGGAGACGTCATTACCTTTACACTGTGGAGCTGTCCCTTTCCACTTTGAAAAGCTGCAGGAGATGATTGCCTTTCCAACCAGTCTGTATCCTTTATCACATTCATATGTAACCAGAGTTATCTTAGAGTAGACCATACTAGTATAATATCCATTGACAATGGCAGGCGGTAAATCACAGTCTTGATGATGAAACAAGGGAGAGAAGGTAAGCTTGTAAGATGTGTCAAACAGCACTTCTCGGGATTTATGTTATCTTGGATGTTTCATGCTGGGCTTCTTTCTTCCCTACCTGTAAGATCACTGGACCAAAGCCATGCACTTTTCCTACCTTCCTGGAAGTCTTAGGCTCAGGAACGTGGATGCTTCAGAGCATACACTGGAGTAATTTGGATCGTGTATGTTCTCCTGTGACCTATAGGTTAAAGGCTTAGCTCCCAGATGATACTATTGGGCGGTGTTGGAAACTATGGGGTGGGGCCTCATGGGAGGTCCTTAGGTCACTGGGGGCTTGCTCTTTGTGGAGAATGTACATCTCCAACACTCTCCTCTCTTTCTGTGTTCTCTGGCTCATGACTGCACAAATTGTTTTGCTCTAGCTTACACCCCTGTCCAAAGCAATGGGGTCAATAAAACCAAATCTGAAACAAGCTGAACCTTTCCTCTAGGTAAGTTGATTGTCTCCCGTGTCCGCGGTACTGACAGAAAGCTGACAACAAACGTTAGTCCCTTTTCCTTCCTTTTACAGACAATTCATTTACAGTGTCTGGGGTCCATTTTTTACACAAAGGCTGGCTCCCATTCTAGGTTACACCTTGTCTATGGTGTACAATATACGAGGGACTCCATATTTAATAGTAAGATGTGTAAAGGATGCCATTTTTTTCCACTAAAACATTTAGGATAGTCAAGTTAAAGACCCTGGTAATACAGAGAGCAGCTGTCTGCTTTCCCTGCTTTCCTGACGACAATACAAAGTTTCACAAAATCAATCTCTCAAACCTCTGCCCTCTCCATGTCTAAAATAAAGGTGTGTGTCGTCTTGCTGCTTGTCAACACAGACAGATCCCAGCAGGATGAGAGGAATATGGGGACAGACCATAGTGCTTGATCATCGAGATCCTAGCTTTGAGACTAGAACTTACATCTCTCAGTTATCCCACTCTTTGTTAAAACAGTAGTTGAGACAAAGTTCCAAGCTATTGCTTTGAAAGAGTTACTTCCTGGGTGTTTCTTTTGGAAAATGTTCTTAAGCTTCTTTCAATCTTTAATCTTACCAACTGGTCTGTTGTTGTGGTAGAGTGACTCTGGAGACTTTGGAGGGCTGTGGGAAGTTGTATTTTCCTCCCTTTGATACACATGCATAAAATATGGCAAAGATGTCAAGGCACCTGTAATCTCCGAGTCATCGCTCTCTAGCCAAACAGCTCACCCATCTCCACCAAGAAAAATGTTTACTGCATCATGCTTTGTTTTAGAAGAAAAAATAAAAATGGTGACTTTAACATTGTGATAATGAACAAAACAAGACACAGAGCAGCCATTGGAAAGGAGCACCGAGGAAGTCGACACCCAGCAAGGAGGACCTTGAGTAAAATGAGCAGTACCCTGTGCTAGAACTCTATTGTCGTCACAAGCATTGCAGTAAATGTATCCCAGAAGTATGGGAAATTAATCAGAGGAGAAAGGGGCTTAAATAACTTAGGTAAATAAGCATGCTAGAGTAGATAGCTGTACTATGTACACAGAAAAGCAACCAAGAGATTACATTATATAGAAAGGGTTACCAGTCACAGCATCTACCAAAGCTGTACAAGAAATAAGTACACGTGGCATTAAAAACGAACCACAAGGTCAGAGAGGAAACTCTCAGAAATGTAAGGTTAATAGGTAATGGTGTCTTTACAAGTGGAAATCATATCAACAGCTGATAAGGATGACACTCAATTTATGTCACAAAAATGCAGATGAATCATGAAGGGACTAATGTCATTTGGCCCAATAAAAGTCATAATCTCAAGACAAGTAGGATAGTGAATCCCCATAATTTCAGTACTAGAGGCCAGGCAAGAGGTTGGGTCTAAGACTGCCTGAACTTCAAAGCAAAATCTTATCTTGTGAAATGATGGTTCAAAGTCACAGCTCCTCCAAGGGTTCTTTGCTTACATCAGTTTCAAGCCTATGATACTGACTGAATAAGGTTAATGTTATCTAAGTTTTATCTCACATATGTTCATCATTGACCTATAATTTTACTTTTTTTAGCTGGGCTTTTCTGTTTCTGGTATCAGGGTAATACAGGCTTAGTGAGAAGAAAAAGAAGAGTCCTTTCTTTTTCTATTTTACATAAAAGCTTAAAGAGTATTGCTATTACTTATAATTCCAAGTTTGGATAGAAAGAATTTTTAACTTATTCAAGTTATATCCTTCTCACTGCTCCTCCCAGTTACCTCCTCTACAATCCTTCCCCCACTCCCCTCCCCTTCTCCTCCGAGTAGGTGGGCCCCCCTTGGATAACCCTCTACTCTGGTACTTTTCTCACAGTAAGGCCAGACAAGACAGCCCAGCTTTGTCCCTCTAAAGAGTTAAGTAAAATAGTAAAATGCCAGCGTTTGTATTTTAATAGCATGTGATTTTCATCTGCAGTGCATGGTCTTCCTTCAGGATCTCAATAGTCCGTGATGTGATTGTCCCGCTGATGTCTGAAGACTTCCCTATTATAGACAGCTTCAGCACACAAAGTCCAATCTTAGAGTCTCTAGCATCAGGATGATTTCATTATAGACCGACCCAGATCAATATTTTCAAGTATATAGATTATGAGCCCTCTATAGTCTGAAAATGTCTGCTTGCTTCCTGATAGTAGGATGGGCAAGAGGAAATCAGACCAGACGCCTGGCTACTGACATCTGCTTCATTTAAGCTTTACACAGCACAGAACTTGGGGAAAATCACAATATTCAATAACAGACCATCCCAAGCATATCTTTCACCCAACAGCAATGGGTACTGCCATTTATGAGTGCTCATAGGGTTAGTGTTGTTGCCAGTTCAATTCAATGGCTTTTCAATATTTCTATCAAGTATCTACGGACTCACTGAACAAATGCTTCTCAACTTGTTGTAACTCCTTTGATTCTTCTCCAAGACACAGTGAATGGTTTCTTTACTAGTTTTGTCGTCTTAATAGATGCCATTCCAGGATAGAGACTGCCCTTCTACTTACTTATCCAACTGCTACAGAAGCCCCAAAGAGCTAAAGGCTCGCAGTGCTTCACAGGTACAATAATAAGAGTCCCAGGCGTCAGAGAGGTCCCCTCCCCTTAGCAATTGTGTGTGGCCTCGACAAGTCACTCAACTTCTGAAGATGTTTCCTCTCCTGCCAAATTAGAGCAATAACACTGCCCACAATTGACTTATTGCCTGAGTTCTTTTTATGAATGAAGACTAGCTACAACTTAATATTATAACTTAATCATTCTTAAAATGACCCACAAGTTAATCGTTTTAGAGTGTCTCGTCCACATAATACTTTTATATAAATCCTAGAAAGGCACATTTTATTATCCATCTTTCAAAATCGTTTTATTAGACAATTACCAATAAGCTGCCAAAAAATTAATGAAGCATGTATACCAATCTTCGACATCAACAGTACCAGTGCCTCTCCTTAGGAGTAGAGTGTGAATGTCTATGTATGACAGATGACCTGGCAAGGAGTACTAAAATCCTCCTCCTCTTTCCAACAAGAAGACAAGATAAGATTATTGATCCAAATTTAAATATTTGTGATTCAGAATCTAGACATGCAAGTATGTCCACACAGATATACCCGAGTATCTTTAGATGCCAACTGTGAAACTCTTCGTGGTCCATACTTACCGAACTCACAAGTCGGGAGAGAACTCCAATTGCCATTACCTTGACACTCGATGACATGTCTGCCTCTGAGGACAGTCCCATTCAGGCAGGCCAATCTAACAGAGTCTCTGTGTGTATAGGTAGCTTTATATCCAGAAACAATTACACCATGTAAAATATTTGGCTGAGAACAGATGATCTCTATGGGAATTATGAGAAAATATAAGTACATTTTGAAAGACAGAGCATATAGGGCAGTGGTTCAATAAGTAAGCGCACCTCAGTAAAGGACCTAAGTTCTAATCCCCAGAACTCACATAAAAATCAGGCATGGTATCATTCACTTGTGATTCCAGTGATCTTATGCTAAGAGACTCCCCTGAAGCTAGAAGAATAGTTATCCTGGTGTATGCATCTTAGAAGCAAAGCCAGACATGGGAGAGTGTACCTTTAATCCCAGTCTTTGGAAAACTAGAGCTACATGATGAGACTCTGTCCCAGGGTAGGAGGGGGAATGACTCAACATAGAAGAAGATCAGTACCAACCTCCTAGGTTGTCCTCTGACCTCTACATACATACAATGCACTCATATACCTACACACACACCATAAATACAGACATACATGGACACATACACACCATAAATACAGACATATGCACTCACAATCACACATACACACATCATATACATTATCACAGATAAGCTAAGATACAACTTAGTATAAGGGTGCCTACCAAGTATACATGAGACCCTAGGTACTACAAAAAAAAACAAACAAATAAAAAATGTCTTGGCAAATTAACAGATACATAGTAATGAGAATATTACTGAAGACAGAAGACTAGGGGAATACCTCTGGAAACACTAGTGAAGAAGTCAGAAGTGTGTGTGTGTGTGTGTGTGTGTGTGTGTGTGTGTGATTTAGAAATAATGAGCTTTAGAAATCCACAAAGTAATTGCAAATGATGCCAGCAAAAAAAGCAGCAGAGTGAAGAAAAGTCCCTTGGCACAGAGAAGCAAGTCTAAGATAGTCTCCCCTACTCGGTTCTCTGTGGATTAATGAAGTAGAGTCACCCAAAAGATAAGCCACACAAAAAGTTGGGAATTCTGACTCGCAAAACAAGCTGAAAACCTTCATGACTCAAATCCAGTTGTAGATTTTGATGGGACAAGGATTCCTCTGGCAGATGGCTTAGACATGAAGAAAAGTCCCTTTTGTCACAGGACTATGTGACTTTGGAGGCAGCAGCAGAGTAGGCACAATCTTGCAAGAAAATCTATTCCTACAACTGAGCTGCCCTCTGGGCCTGAGGCAAAAATCAGCCACAGGTCAGGGAGCCTTAGTGTAGCCTGCTGCAGCCCCTATGTGAGGAAAAGCCCAGAGCAGTAACCATGGATACAGGAAGATGAGCGAAGGATTCTTCCGACCTTTGTTAACACAGTGAAGATAATTCCCTGTAGGCCTGCCAGAGAGGCTCTGTTCCAGGTGATTCTATATTTGCTCAAATTGGTAATTAACTCTAACGATCACTGATCAAGTCGAAAAAATCTAAGAGTCCACAGCACAGAAGAAAGAAGGAAGAAAATAGAAAAAGTATACAGAATCTACTCAATTGAATTATAGGAGAAAATTTCCCAAAGATAAAGAAAGATTTCAAATAAGAGAGGCATTTAGAATCCAAAATAAACATGACAAAAGAAGGATCCCCTGCAGTGTATATCATAGCCAAGATAGAAACAATGACTGAAAGGTAAAAGCCAATGACTCAATGGGTAAAGACACTTTCTGGCCAAGCCTAAGTACCTGAATTCCAAGAACCCACATGGTGGCCAATTTCCCTGATTAAAACAGGCTTTAGTATGGCAACTACTCAGAAAATTGACAAGACTGAGTTATACCACTCCTGGGCATATATCCAGTGGCTGCCCCATTCTACCGAAAGGGCATGCGCTCAAGTATGTTCATTCATAATGGCCAGAAACTGGAAACAACCTAGGTGTCCCTCAAGTGAAGAATGGATAAAGAAAATGCGGTACAGTTACACAATGGAGTACCATTCAGTTGTTAAACCCAACTACCTCATGAGACTTGCAGGCAAATGAATGGAATGAGAAAAAATCATCTTAGAGTGAGGTAACCCAGACCCAGAAAGACAAACATAGTATATACTGAATTATAAGTGAATATTAGCTCTAAAGTAAAAGACAATCATATATATGTTCCACAGACCCAGAGAGGCTAAGTAACAAGGAAGGTTTAAAAGGGAATGCAAGGATCTCCTTAGGAAGTAAAAGTAGAATAGATTACATGGGTGGACTGGAGGCAAAGTTGGGAACAGGAGGGATCAAGTGGAGAAAGAGAGAAATATTGGGATAAACACATGGAATTGGGGACATTTCAGGGGCAAGGTGGAAACTGAATGGATGTATGAGAGTAACCCTAGCAAAGACTCCTAGTAACAGGGAACACACAGCTCGAATCATCCATCGTCTGTAACCAAGCAAGGCCTCAAGTGGAGGGACTGGAACACCAACCCAGCCACAAAACCCTCAACCTCCAGTTTGTTCTGCCTACAGAGTGTGCTGGGACCACAGCCTGGCATAATGGCCATTAAAGAGACCAGAGAGACTTCATCCAGTAACAGATGAGAGCAGATGCAGAGTCCTACAGCCAAACATTAGGTGGAGCTCAGGAAGTCCTGCTGAGGAGGGGGAGGAAGGATAGAGGAACCAGAGGGGTCGGAGAAACACCATAAGAACACAGCTCACAGATTCAACTGACTGGGACTCATTGGGGCTCACAGAGATCAGGGAGCTCGTTGGGGCTGACCTATGTCCTCTGCATATATGTTACAGCTGAGAAGTCTGTTGTTCTTGTAGGAGCCATAACAATGGGAGTGGGGGCTGTCCCTGGCTCTTTGCCCACTTGTGGAACCCTTTTCCTCCTACTGGGATGCCTGGTCCAGCCTTGATGTGATGGAATGTGTCTGGTCTTATTGTAGTTTATTATGTAGTGTTTGCTTGATTTCCCTAGGAAGCCTGCTCTTTTCTGAAGGGAGGCAAAGGGGGCAGGAGTTTTGGGGAGAAAGGAGGTGGGGAGCAGAGTCTAGAAGGGGGGAAAGGAGGGGAACGTGTGGTCAAGATGTATTATATGAGAGAAAATTTTTAAAAAACTATAAACCAAATATTAAAAACCCATTAAAGTGATCATATGCCATGACCAAGTTGGCATCACTCCAAAGATCCAATGTTGTTTCAACATAGGTAAATAGCTAAGGGTAATAATATTTAGCACATAAATAGACTTAAGTACAAAAATCACATGGTCATCTCAAGTGATACAGATAAAGCCTTCAACAAAGCTCGACATCTCTGCACGATAAAAGTCCTGAAATAAGTAGGAATCTGAGGCCCACACCTCAACATTACAAAGGCTATAGACAGCACATCTGTGTATGCCAGGGTCTCTGCAGACGTCATGGCCAGCACAGTGTCAATCCAGAAAAGGCAAGAAGGAAATTCAGCTTCTCATGACTCAGGAGCTGCTGTTGGTTCCAGGCCATGTATTTTAGGCATATTTAAGCACAGAATAATTTGGGTAAAAGTTTCCTTGTGACAAATAACTCAATCCCATATGCACAGCAAAGCTTCAGACATGATTACATTGAAACTCTTGTAAAGTTCAAGTGATATCGTCCATAAATATGAGTTTTATAGATTAACTGAGCAAGTAGGCTTAAGGTAAACAATTCTCGTAATAAAGATCTGGGGGAGGGTAGTGATCTAGACTGACTGAGATAGACAAGCTCAGGAAAAGGGTCTGAGGCAATCAGTGTGGCCTACCCAAGCAGATGGTGCAGAGGTCACCAGGTTATTAACTACATCCATTCCCAGTCTGCTGGTTGGGAGATAGGTTATACATCTTTCTCTTTGAAGAGACAGCCCTGCATGTTTTAACATTCCTGGTCTCCTTGGTCCTTATGTGTGAACACAGGACTTATGTGCTTCCTATGCCTATAGCCAACATCATACTAAATAGAAAAAGAAAAAAGAAACAGTACTTCCTCTAAAATCTGGAGGGAGACTAAGGTGTCTACTCTTGCTACTCTTATTCAATGCAGTGCTTGAAACCCTGGCTGGAGCAATAAGACAAGAGTAAGAAACAAAAAGAATACAAGTGGTCTGGAGAGATGGCTCAGTGGTTAAGAGCACTGACTATTCTTCCAGAGGTCTTCGGTTCAATTCCTAGGAACCACATGGTGACTCACAACCATCTGTAATGAGATCCGATGCCCTTTTCTGTGTCTGAAGACAGCTACAGTGTACTCATCTACATAAAATAAATAAATCTTTTTCTAAAAAAGGAAGAAGAAGAAGGAGGAGGAGGAGGAGGAGAAGGAGGAAGGAGGAAGAAGGAAGAAGAAGAAGAAGAAGAAGAAGAAGAAGAAGAAGAAGAAGAAGAAGAAGAAGAAGAAGAAGAAGAAGAAGAAGAAGAAGAATACAAGTAGTAAAGGAAGAAGTCAAAGTCGTCCCTGTTTGCTGATGGCCTGTCCTATATAAAAAAAAAAAAACAAAAAACAAAAACACTTCAAAGACTTTGCCAAAAAACGCGTAGGACTAAGAGTCCTGATACTTTCAGTCCAAGAGCAGGATATAAAACCACATACATATTGATAGTTCTAAATAGAAGGTGGTGATGTGCTCACTCCCAGACAAAGGATACAATTTATTTTTCCTTCTACTAAAGAGATTCTAAGACCACACTTCCATAAGTGCCATGAGACCATTGTCACCTGGACTGCTAAGCTCTGTTCTAAGTTGTTGGCATGTCCAGAATGCTTTCTAGGCAAGAATGCCTATTTGTAGCTAACATCTTAGAACAGATTATAGATGAATAAGAAGAAACTTTTATGTTTCCAAATCAATGTGACATGGTGTTACTTGCACCTTAATGCATTGAGTAGCTCTTAGCCAAATAATAGATGCATCTACACACTCATAAATTTTTATCTTTTTAAATCATTCTACTTCCCACAATAAATTTACATTCCATTTTTAAAAAGTAAAATGTAACTGAAACAATTGAAAACAATTCATCCCTGTGTGTGACTTACTTTCACAGGTAGGAGGGCTTGAGCTCCAAACAGGTACTGTTTTGTTCACCACAGTGCAGCCTATGAAGGGGCTGCCAACGAGCCTGAAGCCGGGATCACAGGTATAGGAGATTCCATGGTTATATGGGTAGAAGTCTTCTGTACCACTGTGCTTCCCATTGCTGATGTCTGGAGGGGGCCCACACTTTACAACTGATAAATTAGTAAAAGAGAAAGAAATGTTCAGGGACAGGCATCATAGCAAAGATAGAATTCTAGCAAATGTATATGGAGGGCACACATTTCAGTGAGGATGCACAGAATCGTTCCTTAAGACACCTATGTGTTTATCCAAGTCAGAAAAATCTCTACTTACTTACACATTCTGGGAAAGGATTACTCCAGGCAACTCCTTTGCCTCGGACCTCACAAGAACTAGTGGATGAGCCAACTAAGATAAATCTAGATAAGAGAAGGTCAGAAGTATTAATGGAACTCACACTTTGTATGAATTATGATTCATATATATTATATGAAGGTGACTAAACAGAAAGACATTAAAATGAAGAAATGTTGTTTTCTCAGCTAAGGAGTCATAGGATTTTTGGGACAAAACTAGAACAAAATGTAATGACACAAATGTTTGAAAATGCCACCAGGAACCCATTTCTTTATATGTTAAAGATTAGCTTAAAAGTCAAAAAGTGTAGTGACACATAGATATAAAAACATCGCAATAAAACCCATTACTCTTTATGCTAACTGTCTTAGTTAGGGTTTTACTGCTCTGAACAGACACCATGACCAAGGGAAGTCTTATAAAGAACAACAAAGCAAGACAGGAAACAAGCTGGGCAAACTCCTAACTCTATATATCCATGTATGATGTCAAAGCAGTCTTCAAATTTTCAACTCCTTTTTTTAAATCTTTGTTGACTGCAACAAATTCCTTTCTCCTCAGTTGGTTCAATTAACTCCGTTAGCAGCTTTCTTCAGCAGATATCACAAGGCTCTGGCATCTCAAACATCTTGGGATCTCCAAGGCACCTTCAACAGTTACAGCTTCTTGTTTCAATGTCTGGACTTGAGTCACATCTCCAGCTCTGCTCTCTGTAACATTCTAGGCTCTGTTAACTCCATTCCTCTGCTGCTGCTATTCTTGGTGATCTCCAGTACACTGGGGGTGTCTGCTGCCTCTTATAGGCTCTCTTCATGATGTCAAGCCGCAGCTTCTTTGCATGACCCCTTCAGTCCTGGGCCATCAACTGCTACTGAGGCTGCACCTTCACCAATGGCCTTCTGCAGCCTCTCACAGTGCCAAGCCTCAGCTCCTCTTCAGGACTCCTTTATACCATCAAAACCAGTACCACTTGGGTGACTCTTACAAATTACCAAGTTAAGTTGCAGCATGAGATACAACCTTGGCTACCTCTGGAAAGCAGCTTCTTTGTGTTCTCAGAAAACACTTTCTAGAAGATTTCACCTCAGTGATGCTGGTCTCTTCTTAATCACCACTAATCTCTTAGCTCCAGCTAACCAGCATCAATTGTCCCAGTAGTCCCTTTTATTCTTGACTCAGAAGTCAGAGACACATAGTTGAAGCTGCTGAGTTCTGCTGCTTGCTGGGGCTGGAACATGCCCCCCCCCACACACACACACCCTGTTCTATTACATTATCACCAGTTTTCTGTTTTCCAACTCATTCCAATTGCCTAAGCTTGGCTGTCCTGGAACTTGCTCTGTATATTGACCTTGAACTCAGAGATCTGCATCCCTCTCTCCTGCATACATACATTAAAGGTATGTACCATCATGCCTGGATTTAATCTTTTCTTCACCTAGAACTTGGCTCTGTTTCAGGCTGGACTTGAACTCAGAGATCTGCTTGGCATTATTTCCTGGAATTAAACGTGTGTACCAACCACCATGCTGGGATCTAAATTTAGTTGGGTACAATCTTGCCCCAAAGTCACATTCCCTTAATATGTTGTATCCTAGAATATAGGATTCAGCTCTATTCTACTTTCTGGTGCCTCTTTAATACTTAAACCATATATATTGTATTTTTCTTTCTCAGCTTGTTATGCTTGTTCAAAATGCTTTTCATGAGACTTCACCAGAGAACAAGGTCTCTTCTGGGTTTTTGTTTGTTTGTTTTTGTTTTTGAGACTTCCTTTGTCAATGAATTAGTATAAATCCCTTTACCTTACCCTCAGGTAGACTCTTCAGACAAGGGCAAAAAGCAGCCACATTCTTCACCAAAATAACAGAAAAATGGTCTCTAGGCCGCATACTAAAGCTCTTCTCTATGGAAACCTCTTGAGCCAGATCTGCATAGCTCAAATCACTGCCAGCAACAAAGTATTCCTTCTTCCTGCTAGGATAGTCTATTAAGCCCCCACTTAAAGCATTCTACCACTTTCCAAATTCAAAGTCCCAAAATCCACACTCTTCCAAAGAAAAGCATGGTCAGGCCTGTCACAGCAATATCCTACTCCTGATACCAACTTCTGTCTTAGTTAGGATTTTACTGCTGTGAACAGACACCATGATCAATGAAACTCTTATAAGGACAACATTTAATTGAGGCTGGCTTACAGGTTCAGTCCATTATCACCAAGGCAGGAGCATAGCAGCATCAAGGCAAGCATGGAGCAGAAGGAGCTGAGAATTCTACATTAGCTTCTGAAGGCAGCTAGAAGACTAGGCTCTGTGTAGCTAGGATGAGGGTCTTAACACCCACACCCACAGTAACATATCTACTCCAACAAGGCCACAACTACTTCAACAAGACCACATCTCCAAAGATTGCCATTCTCTGGGCTAAGCATATTCAAACCATGACACTAACTTAAAATTTTAATTCAATTTTTACTAAGATTATCATACATTGTAAAGAAGTATTTCATAATACATTTAAAGCAAAAGTTACAAGCAATCTACATATTTAAATTAGTGTACATGTGAAAATTGTACATTACTTGGTAGCAAAAATTGGACCAAATGCTTCTATAAAAACAAATAAAGGGACTGATGTGATGGCTCAGCAATTAAGAGCATTTCCAGAGGACTGGAGTATGGTTCCCAGCACCCACTGCAAGCTCACAGTCACTTGTAACTCTAGTTCCAAAGGTTTCAACATCTTCTATTTTTTTCAGCAACAGTCACACACATCCCCCCCCACACACACACACATACAGAGAGAGAGAGAGCGAGAGAGAGAGAGAGAGAGAGAGAGAGAGAGAGAGAGAGAGAGAGAGAGAGAGAGAGAAGCACAGATAAAAATTAAACATCTTTTAAAAAGAAATCATTAAGGGCTAGCCACATGGCATTTGCTGCCAATTCTGACAACCTGAGTTTGATCCCAGGGACCCACACTGTGGAAAAAGCAAACTGACTCCTGCAAAATGTGTTCAGTTCCACGTCTGTATCATGGCATGTATGCACCAATGTACATGCATACATATACAGATTGCATACATACATGCATACATACATACATACACATATTACATACATATGTACACATACATAAAGTTGACTTTTTCAAGAGAGTAAGCACTAGTTCTAGAGGTCTTTACATATAGTCCCAGCAACCTTGGAGAATTGACTGGAGGCTTTTGAGTCTGAGAGCAACTTGAGCCACTTAATGAGATCTTGTCTCAAACAAATCAAGAAAACAACTTCAAGTAACCCTTGGGTTTCACACATAAAGAATATTACCTTCAGGCAGCCAAACAAGAGCTAAGTTATATATAAAAGAAGGAAATTGAGGTTAGCTTCAACATTCTCTATAGCACCATCCACCAGCAAAGAGAAAAAAAAAATGGACTGCTGTAGTACCCACAGGTTATCTGATACTTTCATACTTATCTATAATACGTTCTAATTGATGTCATCTCTGCCTCCTTTCACTCCTTCCTACCCTCATCACTCACCTTTTTCTCCGCATGTCCCATTTATATCTTTTTGTCTTGTGATCTATGACGTTTAACTGGGTACATTGCCTCTTACATATCAATGTGTCAGACAAATCTGAAAGCTCACTCATGAAGGTGAAAAGGGAGTTTATTCTGAAGGCCAGCATGGCTAATACTGGTTATCAAGGGACAATTGGATCACTTATGCACAATAGTAGTTTGTAACTATACTTTAACAAAGGCAAGAGAACACTGTTCCAAACAGCAAAAGACTGGAAATATCCATGACTCCAAAGAGTTCAGTCATGACACAACCATACAATAAAACTCTCTGCAGTTGTAAGGGGAAATTAATGAAGAACCTCTCTACATACAAGCATAGAATATGTCCATGATTTACTGATGAGTATAATAGTCAAGTGTGATTCAAAATTACATTTTCCCCATTCTTTTTTGAGGGTGTGGCCACTCCCATGTTCCAGTTAGTGGCACTGCTCCTATGCACATATGGGCAGCACTGATATGCTTAGTGAACTGTAAAGAAAAAAAAAAGTAAGCAAACAAACAAAACCATGAAGTTGGGAGAAGAGGACATGTTGTGGGGAATATAGGGAAACTGGAAGGGGAAATAGGGATGTCTATGATCCGATTTCATTGTATGCATGTATGACATTCTCACAATGCATGTGTGCAACTCTCAAGAATACATTAGAATATTAAAAAACTGAAACCAACTGGGTTTAATAATGCAAACCTTCAATCCTAACACATAGGAGGCAGGGGCAGGTGGATCTCTGCAAATTTAGGGCCAGCCTGGTATATATGGAGTTCTAGACCAGTGATGGCTACATAGTGAGACCCTGTCATTATGAATGAGTCATTCATTATGAATTCAAATATACATATGAAAATATATATTTATGAATCTATGAATTCAGATTTAAATATATATGTATATTTATAATTAGATCATTTTAAATAATTTAAACATGTGCTGATCTCTTGGCTTGTATTTGAATGAGGAAACACTACAAAGATACAAAAAAACTGAAAAAAAAAATTCTTTTTTTTAGGACAGGAAGGAATGGGGCACATGGAGATGGGATCAAAGTGAGAATTCTCAATACATACTCTACATCACTTCAAAATTTGAAAGTATCTATTTTTAATGTTAATTTAGAAGAATTTTTTATTTTTTATTTTTAAATTTTATTTTTTATTTAGTTTTTATATCTCAATTGCTCCCCTTCCCCCAGC
Organism: Mus musculus; assembly: GCF_000001635.26. NCBI lineage: Eukaryota > Metazoa > Chordata > Mammalia > Rodentia > Muridae > Mus > Mus musculus. Next base: position 130,653,185 of record NC_000067.6, read on the forward strand.
CCCCATGTCACAGAGTCCCCCATGCCCCCTCCTACAGAGTCCCTTAACCCCTGATCTCCTCTAAGACGGTGGGTCCCCTTTGAATAAGCCTCCACCCCACCTCTCATAGAAGAATTATGTATAAAATACCTCACACTTACCCTTCCTGGCAGCTGAATTCTATCTGTGATCCAAAAGTGATAGTCTCTCCATTTACATATCCATTATCTAAATATCCTGGATTACGGCAATGTTTTTCTAAAGAAAAGTCAAAATGATAGTAAGTGATTCCTACCATCCACAGGCACTGCAGTTAGAAACTAGCAGGTCTGTGTCCACCTCCACATCCAGAAAGAACTAATGTTTAGAGTCATGTTCGTCTGAGTCTGACTCACTGAATTTTTGTTCTGGAATGCAAGTGAACACAAATTTTGATTTCTTCATTTTCACCCTGGTATATTTTTTATCAAGAACCATTTCTTTGATTATGAGAGAGAGAGAGAGAGAGAGAGAGAGAGAGAGAGAGAGAGAGAGGAGAGAGATTATATGCTGCTACTGTTGGTCGACAGTATGTAATGTATTCCCTACTCACAGTGAATTAGCTGATCTTCCAAATCCATCAGATATTTTGTTTTGTGCACTGTTTTACTTAATTTTTAAAATTAGTATAAAAAATAGCAGGTTTCATTATGACACTTTTATATATAAATATTTACTAGTCATTGTGGTCATTGTCCTTTACCTAATGTATGTATTTATGTATGCATGTATGCATGCATGCATGTATGCATTATGTAGGTAGGTATTATGTGTGTAAGTATGCATGTAGGTATTGGATGCATGGATGTATATGCATGTATTTTTTTTTTAAAATCTAGATTCTGCATATAAATACAAACATTCACCATGTGTTTGAGGTAAGATTACTACTTTCTGGCCATTTAATCCTTAGATTTTTTTAAAGATGTATTTATTTATTATATGTAAGTACACTGAAGCTGTCTTCAGACACAACAGAAGAGGGCATCTGATCTCATTACAGAAGTTGTGAGCCACCATGTGGTTGCTGGGATTTGAACTCAGGACCTCTGGAAGAACAGTCAGTGCTCTTAACCGTTGAGCCATCTCTCCAGCCCTCCTTAGATATTTTTATCAGTATTATTATCATTACTGTTTTTACTATTACTGTCATTGTTATTATCGTTTGGGTTGAGGTGCAGGTGTGCACATGCTACAACATACATGTGGAGGTCAGAGAACAACTCTGGTTAGTTCATATTGTTGTTCTTCCTATAGGCCAACCACAGATTTTAAGTTGAGTATTAACATGTAGTAGTTATATTAATTTGTTGGAAAAAAAAACGGGGAACAGAGCTAAACAAAGAATTCACAATTGAGGAATACCGAATGGTTGAGAAGCACCTGAAAAAATGTCCAACATCCTTAATCATCAGGGAAATGCAAATCAAAACAACCCTGAGATTCCACCTCATATCAGTTAGAATGGCAAAGATCAAAAATTCACGTGACAGCAGATGCTGGCAAGGATGTGGAGAAAGAGGAACACTCCTAAATTGCTGGTGGGATTACAAGCTGGTACAACCACTCTGGAAATCAGTCTGGCGGTTCCTCAGAAAATTGGACATAATACTACCGGAAGATCCAGCAATACCACTCCTGGGCATATCCAGAAGATGTTCCAACTTGTAATAAGGACACCTCCTCCACTATGTTCATAACAGCCTTATTTAAATTAGCCAGAAGCTGGAAAGAACCCAGATATCCCTCAACAGAGGAATGAATACAGAAAATGTGGTACATTTACACAATGGAGTGCTACTCAGCTATTAAAAACAATGAATTTATGAAATTCTTAGGCAAGTGGATGGATCTGGAAGATATCATCCTGAGTGAAGTAACCCAATCACAAAAGAACACACATGATATGCACTCAATAATAAGTGGATATTAGCCCAGAAACTCAGAATACCCAAGATACAAGTTGCAAAACTCATGAAACTCAAGATGAAGGAAGACCAAAATGTGGATACTTTGTTCCTTCTTAGAATGGGGAACAAAATACCCATGGAAGGAGTTTCAAAGTTCGGAGCTGAGAAGGAAGGAAGGACCATCCAGGGACTGCCCCACCCGGGGATCCATCCCATAAACAACCACCAAACCCAGACACTATTGCATATGCTAGCAAGATTTTGCTGACAGGACCCTGACATAGCTATCTCTTGTGAGGCTATGCCAGTGCATGGCAAATACAGAAGTGGATGCTCACAGTCACACAGGGTCCCCCAATGAAGGAGCTAGAGAAAGTACCCAAGGAACTAAAGGGATCTGCAACCCTATAGGAGGAACAACAATATGAAGTATTTTCCCCCCACCCCACCCCATCCCCGCAGAGTTTGTGTCGCTAGCTGCATATGTAGCAGAGGATGGCCTAGTCGGCCATCAATGGGATGAGAGGACCTTTGTCTTGCGAAGATTATATGCCCCAGTACAGGGGAATACCAGGGCTAGGAAGCAGGAGTGGGTGGGTAGGGGAGAAGGGCAGGGGGGAGGTTATAGTGGACTTTCAGGATAGCATTTGGAATGTAAATGAAGAAAATATCTAATAAAAAATGTTTAAATGCAATAACTTTATAACCTGAGACAATGGTCTAAAACTGACAAGTGCACAAGTGAGAAAAATAACTATTGGTACTTACTGGCACAGGAGACAGAAATCTCCCATTCTCCCGAAGGTTTGCAGTAAACCATCATCCTTGATATTCCCCTACCATAGCCAGGGAGGCATTCGTATTTCAGGGTGGTGTGACTTTCGAAGTCTGTCCGATTCACGTCACTTGCTGGCAGGGCATTGGGTATAGCAGGTGGTGGACCACATTTGCCTACACACCAAAGGGACAGGAAAACCACATGTTATTCCCTGAGATGCAGCATTTTCATGTTTCAGTAGTTTGATTTTAGAGAAAGAACAATTCTTTTCTCCTCTATCAAGAAAAATCAAAAACGTACTATTTCTCTGTCACGAATCTATGAGAGATGTGAAAATAATGTCTGTTGATAAGTGATGTCAATGATTAAAGGCTATGTTTTTATCTCTTCTCTGCTAAATAATATACTTCTTCTAAAAAGGAGACAGATGTAAGTTTCATCAGCCTATATTATCTCTGCTCAGAGCGCATATATGCAAAACCAAAAATTCCTATAAATTTGCCTTAACAGATACGCGTAGTGTTTCATTTGAACTGTCACAATAAGCCAGACACAGTGATGTATAAGAAAGATTGTGAATTCAAGTCCACATTGGGCTACATAGAAGAAAAAGCAGAATTCTTGAGGTATAATACTCTTAATACTACTTCCCCTATTAGAAATGAATGGTGATACACAGCTAAGTTGCCATTTAAGAACCCAGTGGAGGGCTGGAGAGATGGCTCAGCAGTTAAGAGCACTGACTGCTCTTCTAGAGGTCCTGAGTTCAATTCCCAGCAACCACATGGTAGCTCACAACTATCTGTAATGGGATCCGGTGCCCTCTTCTGGTGTGTCTGAAGACAGCAACAGTGGATTCACATACATTAAATAACTAACTAACCATTTTGCTTTGTTAAAAAAAAAAAAAAAAAAAAAAAAAGAACCCAGTGGAAATATACTCCCTGCTTCTCCTTTTCAGATCAACTCCCATCCCAGGCTGCTAATTGTGTCCTGTTGCTGTTAGACAATATAGATTTATTTCAGATCCTGGTTGGGAAACAGGTGGCTTTGGAGACTTAAATAAGAAATTCTAGATTAAACACCTAGAAACTGCCGCTGTTGTGTGTGACACTAACTCTAGCTGGCCAAATAAATTCTTTATTGCTGAAACTGGATCTCCGCTAACTTAGCTATCTCATATTTTTAAGTCTTGTAAGTAACTGTTGGCTGTCCATCTGGACTGGTTGCCCACCACTCACCAAATACAGCAACCCAAAGAGCAGCAGTAAAGGTCATTTGGAACAAAGTTGGGCCAGAGACTCTGCAGAGCGTAGAAAAGGGCCAGGCCACAGCATCTCTGTTTCTATGAAGCCTCCCATGTGCAGCTCTTGTGGGGAGCAGGGTCTGCTGCTGCTTTGCACACATTTGTTCTGCCAGGAAACCTGAATTCAGTAAACAACCATTTAATCTACTTGCCATGAGAGCATTGGGATACATGCTATGATAGCCACGTCTTCAAAGAAACTATAGCCTAGGTGGGAAGATAAGACATGGGCACAGATGTTACAACATGACACAGTGACGACTCACCTCTGCAAAAGCCACCTCTAGGAAGAGAAATTCAGTCCACATGGAAAAAGGAAATGAATTTGCAGGAGAGGATACACCGGAGCCCAGTGTTATGTGAAGATAGAGAATAAATTCAAGTCAGCTGGAAGCAGGAGACAGCGTTACAATTTGGCAAATTAGGGGACCATCTCCTCTCTCCCAGTCCATTACTAACCTAACCTAAGGTTATTGAGATTGTAGATACATATTGAAGGCTTAAAGGTTAACATCCATATATAAAAGAAAATATACAACATTAGTCTTTTGGGGTCTAGATAATCTAAGGGTGATTTTTTTTTCCTACTAATCTATTTATCTGTGATTTCATAATGTCATCTTTCTTTCTTAACAGCTGACTAACATTCCATTGTGTAAATAACTCACATTTAATTACCCATCATTAGTCGATAGACACATAGGTTATTTCCAATTTCTGGATGTTATGAATAGAAGAGCAATGAACATAGATGCATAAGTGTCTCTGCAGTAGGATGTAGAGTCCTGTGCATGTATGCTCAAAAGTGGTTAACTGGATCTTCTGGTAGATTGGTGTCCAGTTTTCTGAGGATACTCCACACTGATTTCCATGGGGGCTTTATCAGTTTGCACTACCACCACCAGGGAATACATTCTCCCCTTTCCCAGCATTCTCCCTAACACGTGTTGATATTTGTTTTATTGATCTTGGCCATTCTGAGTACAGGAAGATAAAATTTCAAAGTTGTTTCAATTTCCATTTGGCTGATGGCTAAATATTACAAACATTTCATTAAGCCTTCCTCAACTTTTTGTGTTCTCAAATGTCGACATTTGAGAACTTGCTATTTATTCTGTATCCCTCTTTTAATTGCATCATTTACTCTCTTGGTAGGCAGGGCATTTCTTTTTAAATTCTTTACATAGTCTAAATAATAATCCTCTACCAGATGTGTAACTGGTGAAGATTGTCTAAAAGAGGATGTTTTCTTCTTCATTCTGTAGCTGCCGCTTTACACAAATAACAGCAGCCTTTACTCTACAGAAGCATTCTAGCCTTGTGAGGTCCCATTTATTAATTGATGGTCTTAATGCCTGTGCTGCTAGTGTCTTGCTCAGAAAGTTCTTTCCTGTGCCAATGAGTTCAAGCCTATACAGCATAGTCTTAGAGATGGACAAAGAGAAAACTGGAATATGAGGGTTAAATAGGGAGGGTAATGGGAGAGGGGAATAAATGAGGGAATATGGGGAGTGACAACCAATATATTAAAAGCCATTTGCAAAATTATATGGAAATATGCTACTGTAGACACTTCCTAGAATATATACATTTATGGAATGAATTTAAATGGAATAACCATATAATGGGGGAGATAGTGCCCCAACTAGATACCTTATGCCACCAAATGAATATCACAGGCTATTTCTAACTAAGGCTATTGTTTGCTTTCCACCTGATGGTAAGACCCCATTGCTGAAAACTACATTACTTATGTTGCCAGACAGAAACTAAGCTGGTACCCAGCTAGAAGCTTCACCCTTACTAACTAGCACTCGTGATACTTGGAGGTACTTGTACACTATAGGAGGAGGAATGTATTCATCAATATTACCTTGATACAAACTCTAAGACCCACAACAGAGATCTGCCTGCAAGATATCCTGGTGCAATAGTGACACAAATGATATGGAAGGAAACAATCACTCTTTTTTATTTTAATTGGATTTAGTCTCCTTTCCATGTGATGGATTCCATATCTGGCACTGATAAATTGTCTAAGATAGGTCATGACTTAGAGGAAAATCTATTGATATTATTGTTGTTGTTGTTGTTGTTGTTATGCCCTATAAACATAGCAATAAAATGAATCTTAATGATACATTGCTATACCCATATATTAGTACCTCACTAAACCCCACCAAGAGAAGCTTCTTCTTGCAGTTAGATTGGCATTAACACAGTCACCCAAAACTGGACAATGTGTAGAAAGTGAGACTTTACTCAGTCCTAAATGGGATGTCTTCATCAAACCCCACTTCTTCCAGGATCTCTGAGTAAGAGAGTTGGAAAGACTGTAAGAGCTAAAGGTAGTAGATGGCTCGCTCTAAGGAAATAGTGTCATCCATACACAACTCTTAGCTTTTTACCTAAAAACAACTCTATAATACATGTAATTCTATGTATAAAAATACAAATATAGTTTTAATGAACTTTTTCTCATCTGGGCTAATGGTGATAATGAGTCCTCCAGTGTTACCTCCTTCCAGCCTAGCAAGGCTGGCTGTGACCATCTGCCACCACTTGAGCGGAGCCACCTGCTGTGCTGCTCTTTTGATGTGCCACTACTTGCCTGAGGCCCAACCTGCCACCGGAGGCCAAAGCGGTTCTCTCCCAAGAATTTTCCGGAGTTAACACCTAACTGAGATCTTCGCAGGAGTTCCCACTAAAAGGCTGAACCTATCTACTTCTAAGGAACTTGCTTGGCCAGGGATGGGCTTCCCCTTTTCTTTATAAAGCATGTTTGCTGACATTAAAATTGAACCTTGAACAGAAAGCTTGTCTTGGTTCCTTCCTTATCTCAGCGCAGCCCAGCCCTTCTTCTCTTCCAGGTTTCCAAAATGCCTTTCCAGACTAGAACCCAGGTCTGTGATCTGCTGGCCGGACACAACACTCCAGGACCCAAAGACTAACTAACAAAACCCTCAATACCAGACATAAGAATCCCTTTTTTGAGTTTTTATCTTGGGCTGTCCAAGAGACTCCCAAGACATACAGCCTCTTGCTATTGCCCTTTGTTATGCCCTAACAGTGAAAGGTAAGTCTCTATTGCTGAAGACACCATACACTTCAGAAACAAGGTCAAGAGATCCCTGAAATGGAACTGATCTGAATGTCCCCTCTCTGGGGACTTAAATGTTACTAGAAGACATTGTGCAAGCTTCCAAAAAAAGGGGAAAGGCAACCAATAGTCCTACCCAGCTCTGATGCCCATGAATGCATCAATGACCAACATGATACAGTAACCCTAAGGGTGTAATAGTGGGACATATTGTTTGAAAGTAACCAGAAACTCTCTAATTGTATTTAAGGCCCATTCAACCATGTCTGTTGCTATAAACCTAGCTAACTAACTACTCAATGCTAGTGAAGTTCCAGTTATTAGAGAATCTACAACTACTAATTTACTAAGCCAGCATAATCTCTAACAACATTCTATAAATATTTATCGTCATACTCACATAGTCTTGAACCCCTCATCAGAAAACACACACACACAAAACAAAAAACAACAACAGAAAAACCCCAACTTCTCTTTGTAACAGAGGCCACCGCAGAAAACTACAACCAATCAAAATGCAGAGTTATGGGTCCCAGTTCTGATGTCTACATCTAAGAAACACTCCTGCACCTGAGAAGAAACTACAGAGGAGGTGGCAGAACGATTGTAGGATCCAAGGGTCCAAGGAATTTACTGTGAAATTGTGTCACCTAGCAACATCAGAAACTGTATCAGAAAAGTCTCACCAACATGACCTCCCAAACATGACCCAAACAAGAACACTGATGAACATACAAAACTAGACAGTGGAATCCCACGAGGCTTTGATTCTACACAAAGAACTATAGGCAACTGAGGAAAGCTGGTAGTAAGAGCTGTGGTATTTCCCATGGAAGATCCACAGCAATTGGTTTCCTAGCGCCAAATTATCAGCCCTGAAAACATACATAAAAGTAACATTATATGGACTGAACAGGTTGTATTTAGGAATAGATGCATGTGATAACAATTAATTTAAAAAAGGAGACTATATTTGAAAGAGAACAAGAAGGGCTGTATGGGAAGATTTGGAGAGAGGAAAAGGAATGGGAAAATGTAATTAAATTGTAATCTCAAAAATAATAAATAGAACACAGAGGAGCACACACTAAAGAACCTGATGACCAGCTTTACCCACAATGCCCCACCCAAGTGCTCAGTAGCCCACTGACCTGCAATAGCAGAGAAAGACTCTGTGGTGGTACTTGGATCTCTACTGTACTAGTTTCTCCCAAGATGAGAGTTGATCATATTATCCTAAAGCTGGCCAGTACTTGCTCCATCAAAAAAGCTTCTGAAGTCTACCCACGCAAGTGATCCTTGCATTCCACCCACACAAGTTTCTGGTTAAGCAGTTGAGTATGACGGACAGGGAGACAGTCTCCTCTGTCCCGGTGAATGATTAACAGACTAGAGCAGCAGTGTTTATTTAATCTCCTTCTCTCCCAGCCCTCATTCTTCATCATGTGTTGGAATTATTTATTTTCTTCTCTGCCAACCATTTCCCCTAAGTTAGAAGGGGACTTGGAATTTGATGCCAGAATTTTCTGTCTTTTCATAATCATAAGAGTTATGCATCACAAAATCCAACCAGCCTAGGAACCTTGAGTTGGAGTTCAGACCCACTCTGACTAAAATGATTCTCTTCCCAGGACTGCAGACCCACTCAGGGACGTTGGATCTGAGGATCTTACTCTTCACTGGTCTCCAGGCATCACCAGGAGCTACAATAGACACAGTATGTGTGTTGTTTATTGAGTTCCTGCTGTGTGCTGACCTGACTGGAACATACTCAGAGCTCCACAGATATTAGCAACTACCACTACCAGGCACCAAAGGATCTCCAGAAGTCAGTCTGACACTCGTCAATATTCAGAAAAATGTAATGAAGAGGCTAATTTATGTGTTTGCGATCACATAAATATACAGATAAAGTCAAGTCCTGAAATGGACCCTTAGTCTGTTAATAATAAGTTTAAAGATTTGTGTGCCCCAAGGATTGCTCTTGGAAAGCACTTCTGGACCAGTGAGATGGCTCTGTGGGTAAATGTGCATGTCATGAAGCCTAAAGACCTGAGTTTTATCCCCAGATTGAACCAATTCGTATATGTTGTCCTCTGACTACCACAAGCATGCCATGCCCCAAATGCCCCTCATATAAATAAATAATTGTAACTCTAAGTAGTAAAAATTAGTTCTTACCAGATGTAGTGTATAATCTTGTAACTGTAGCACTTGGGAGGCTGAGGCAGGAGGATTATGATTTCAAGATTAACCTGGGCTACATAGTAAGATCCTATCTCAGAAACCAAAGGCTGGAAATGCTGTTGGGTGGTAGAGCACTTGTCTGATATGTCCAAAATCCTTGGGTTGGATCAACATAGGGAAAAAAAATTTTTTTGACATCATAATTTATGCTCTGTAATAAACACTAATGGCCTCACAAATTGAGCTCCTCCGTGAAGTTTGACCAAGTTATAAGATTTGGGGTGCACCTTCACTGATAAGCAGAAATTACTGAGAGGAAAATGAGGAGGATATTAGAGGTAAAGAAAGCACAGCCACGTCACAAAGGTAAGAGACTGATTTAATGTGATAAGAGTCCATGTAAAAGCGATCCTATGAAGTCCCGGAAGCTGATTTGGAGGAAATACCGCCCTCAGTTCACTCTTCCAAATATCGTTTATCAGTATCTTCAAGTCCTTTTCCTGCTTTCTACTACGGTAAGCGCAGAGTTCTCTCTCCCAGGGGACTAACTTATCTAAATCACAACAAATTATTTTGCCTTCTATTTTATGAAAACATTGTGCATTAGTTTAATCCGTGTCATTTTTTTTGTCCTGATCAACCCTGATTTAAAGGGTTGATTCTTCTTTTCTAAATTTTTCATCTTGTCTCTTATCCTGAAGTGTTCCTGCCATCTTGCCAAAACTTCAAACTCCTTTTTCTCCTTTAGTCTGATGCTGAGCTTCTCAAGAATGCAGTCTTCATCTGCAGGTTCAAATGTGCTACATTCACTCCAGTAGTGACAAGCGCGACAGGCCCCGAAAACCTGGGCGCTGTCCCGAGGCAAAAAGTTCACGGAAACTTAGTCTCCTGGAATCGTGGCATCCTGTATAAAGAATGCTCCAATGTCCTGGCTTTAGTTGGTAAACGGATCTGTGTGCTTTCCCATAATATTGCTTTATTACAAGTGCTCCTAAGGATTGATATTTTAACATATAGCTAAGTTAGATTCTAGGTAGTCCTTGATCCGACCCTGGGCATGAATAGCTAAGTCACTTTCCTACACAGAAATTTACCATTATCTAGGAAGAAGGAAGTTTGTGACCTAAAGAGGAACCAGAGTAGATACTTAGTACAATAGATAGCCGAGTTACACCCATACATGAGTATTTACAATGGCCTAGGGGGAAGGTGAACTATACAATAGACTAGAGAAGAAACTATGGCAAGGGCACGAAGCCCTTGCCCCAGCTTCTAAGATTAAGTGGACCTTAGGTGGAGCTGTGATTGATCCCAGTTGTTAACATTGAATTTTATCCCAGTTGGTTCCTGCCAGCTCTTCCGTGTTTGCATTCCTCTGTTTTGTGTAAGAATCCAGTAACCTCTTTGTACCTTGCCGGTGTGTCACCCAACTTCCCTGTTTTCTTCTGTATAAAAAGTTTGATGCTCGATTTGACAAATTACATTCAGATCCACACTCCCTTGTGCCGATTCTGTCTGTCAATTCCCACCGACTCCTTGCCCACTTGCGACTAGAGACCTACCTATTCCATGCAGACAAGGGACCAAGAGGGTCTGCTGCACAAATGTCTTCAGTTTATTTCTTGTAGTTTCTCTAAAGCCTTTAACATTGCTGAATATTTCCATTCTAAACTACACTTGTCCTTTGTCTCTTGTGACTCTTAGTGTAGTCAACTGGGAAATGGGCCTCTGGGCATGTCTGTGGGGGGTCATCTTATGTTAATTGAGGTGGGAAGATGTGAGAACTCCAGGTGACACCATTCCCTAGGCAGGGGTCCTGTACAGAATAAGATGGTGAGCAGAGTATGCTAGCATATTCCTGTGTTTATTGTCCTCTTCTGACTGAGCATGTAATATGATCGCCTATTTCATGCTCATGAGGCCTTTAATACCCTGCTGTGATAACTGCAATATGAAACTGTGAGAGAAAAACAAACAAATGAACAAAAACTTTTTCCTGTAAGTTGCTTTTGTAAAGGTATTTTATCACTGCAACAGAAAAAGAAACTAAGACAGCTCCCATAACTAACCCTAAACTCTCCCGAATCTTCTAATTCCTTTAACTTTTTGATAAGTCCTTTTCCTCACTCTTATCCATAAAAAAATGCATTTTTCCCTTCTTCCTCTCTCTCCCTCTCTCTATTTATTTTGTTGTTTAGGAAGAGTCTCACTATTTGGCCCTGACTGTCCTAGAACTCAATATGTAGATCAGGCTAGCCTCTGCCATGTCCAGCTCTTTTCCTTACTTAAAAATAACAAAAAACAAAAACAAAAACCAAACAAACAAAAACACAAAAATCTCTTCACTTTAATGTATTTACCTATTTTCATCCCCAGTAGGAGGACCATTCCATAGTATCTCACTGTCATTGATTATTGTCCTACCTTCCATTCACATTATTACTGTTGTCCAAGCAATATATTCAAACACCTCACACACAGCACATCTAAAGAGAATGCCAAGTTCTCAAGGATGGAATTTCAGGGCTGCTTTTGAGTACTTCTTCCCTAATACAATCACTTCGCAAGTTACTTTGATAAGGATCACAACCTCTCTCCTTTCGAAAGCTGTTTTAATTTCTGCTGCCATGGAAATAGTCCAGACTATCAGTACCTTTTGTGTGGACATATCAGTCTGTTTTCTGTTTCTATAACAGAATGCCTAGGACTGGGTACTTTATAAAGACCAGAGATTTACATCTTCCATCTCTGGAGACTGTAAGGTCAAAAAGGAAAGAGCCCGCTTCTGACAAGGACTTTGCTGCTGCATCTCCCCATAGTCAGAGGTGAACGGCAAAAGGTCAGGCATGAGGCACAGAATGGAGCTAAATGCAGTTATTCTATCAGGACTCCTGTGATAACTAACCCACTCAGTACCAATCCATTCTGAGGACACTGGTCCCTACAACCTCATCGATTCTTGTACTGGATAGTTTTATGTTAGCTTGACACGAGCTAAAGCAGTGGGTGTCAACCTTCCTAACACTGAAACACTTTAATTCAGTTCCTTATGTCATGGTGACCCCCAATCGTAAAATGATTTTCATTGCTTTTTCATAATTTCATTTTGCTACTGTTAATGAATAATAATGTAAATAGCTGACATACAGATAGCTGATATGATATTCCTATGGAAGAGTCATTTGGCCCCCAAAGGGGTTGCAACCCACAGATTGAGAAACACTGAGCTAAAGTTACCTGAGAGGAGGGAACCTCTAAGAAAGTTCCTCCATGTGATGGAGCTGTAGGCAAGCATGTAGAGCATTTCTTAATCATAATTGAATTGATAGGCAAGCATCCAGCCCTTTATCGTTGGGGCCATCTCTGGGCTGGTGGTCCTGGGTAGTTTTAGAAAGCAGACTGAGCAAGCCATGCAAGCAGCACCCCTCCATGGCTTCTGTCTACATCAGCTCCTGCCTCCAGGTTCCTGCCCTGCTTGAGTTCCTGTCCTGACTTCCTTCAGTGATAAACTGCAAAGTAGAAATGGAAGCCTTCCCAACTTGCTTTTGGTCATGGCACTCCATCACAGCAATAGAACTCCAAATGGACAAGTCACTAGCATGAACTTTGGGGAGCATACCTGAACCACTGGAGTAACCCTTTTTATTGGTTCCCCCATCTCACTCATGCTGGTTTGTATATGCTTGGGCTAGGGAGTGGCACTATTAGATAGTAAGGCCTTGTTGGAATAGCTGTGTCACTATGGGAGTGGGCTTTAACACCATAGCTGCCTGGAAGACAGTCTTCTCCTAGTGGCCTGCAGATAAAGATGTAGAACTCTCAGCTCCTCCTGCCTGGATGCTGTCATACTCCCACCTTGATGATACTGAATTGAACCTCTGAACCTGTAAGCCAGCCCCAATTATATGTGGTCCTTATAAGAGTTGCCTTGGTCATGCTGTCTGTTCACATTAGTAAAACCCTACCTAAGACATCACTCCTTTTTCACCTCAAGCCATGCTGTAGCTGGTTGTCCTTATACTGTGAGAACTCATCCTCCATATTGTCTCCACCTCACCGCTTGAAAGCCTTGCCTATCCACTGCCCAACCACTGCCTTTCAAAGCTCTCTATTAACTGGATCTAACAAACCTTCCTATCCTTCACCATTTGGTTATGTTCACTCAAGCATACCCCAGTTATGTGCTATTGCCTAAATATGGTCCATGTTTCTTGCATCTCAGCAACCCTTTCTGAAAAAACTAATCAAATATTCACTTTAAAACACTGAAGTGCTTTAAGAGCATAAGCACATATCGTAAGTACTTATCATTATGCCATTTTTACTTAAAATTTTTTTCAAGATTTTCTGTTCCTTCATAATTATCACTGGAAATGCTGCAAAACCTCCTGTGTAGCATAAACTCTGAAAACATTCCAAATATTGGCCAGGGTAGTACAGGTCTACATGCCCAGACTTGGGAAACAGAAAGAGGAGAATCTGGAGTTCAAGGTCACTCTCAACCACAAAATAAGCTCAAGACCAGCCAGACCTACATGAGACCCTGTGTCCAAAACAGCTACAAAAATGCAAATGTAAGACTAAAACAGTTATGACATTTAAAAAATATTTTCCCTCATCCTCCTCCCAAACATGTGTCTCTGTCCATCTGTCCATCTGTGCCCCAGAGTGTACTGCTTTGCTTTGGAGTCCTTTTCATTCTAACTACCCTCAAATAATATATGTATGCAGGTGATGTGTTTGCTAGAAGATACATAGCTACTTAAAAGTTTGTTTCTTATAACCCTTTCAAATATTGCCCAGAGCTTCTCTGATGTTTTGAATGGTCTTACGTGTTCTGGGTGTATGTGGGAACAGGCCCAAGAATGGGGAGTGAGAAGTGAGAGTCACGTGATGAATCCCAGGTAATCCGACTCTGGGAACCAGCATCAGGGTGCTGATCTGAGATTTTTGCCCAGCCCATAAATTTACATAGGGTTTGAGCCAATCTTGAGACCCTAAATTCTTGGCCAATCACATTTCCCCACACTGTCATCATATTCTAGTGAAAGTCCTGCCCAATGAGGGAAATCAGAAGAAGTGGGGGAGTGGGAGTGGGAGTGGGAGAAGACGGGGAAACAGCCAGAGCCCTGGCTTCTGTTCCATTTTGCTGTTCCACCGGTGTGCTGGGAGCCATCTCAGATCTAAGGTGTATTTTTATTTGCTCTGTCTGTAGGTGAGCATCAGTGTAAACGAAGCCCTCAAGTCAGTTAGGTATGATAGGGTGATGGAAAGTCTGAGTTCCTGTATCTTCTATTGTCTAAATAAGGAATCAAACATACAGTCACTGTGCCATACTATCTCAGACCCATGGTGATGTGAGGCTGGAGGTCATCCAAAAGGCAATAAATGACCAAATCAAGCTTAAAAACAGGGCTTCCTTAATGGTGTAAGGAAGAGTTTGTGGCCTAATTCTACTTCTGTTTCAGTGGGCCATTTTGTTTATTTTATTGGACATATTTTAGTTTTTAATTATTCTTTGAGATTGTCACATGGTATATTTTTATAATATTTTCCCATCCTCCAACTCCTCCTTACTTCCTTTACCCACAAGACTTCATGTTCTTTCTTTCTCTTAAAGAAAAAAAGTGCTGAGCAATGGTGGTACATGCCTTTAAAGTCAGCAGCACTGGGGAGGCAGAGGTGGGTGGACCTCTAAATTTGAGCCCATCCTGGTCTACAGAGAGAGTTTCCAGACTACCATGGCTATACCAGAGAAACCCTGTATCTAAAACCAGAAAAGAAAAGAAAAGAAAAGAAAAGAAAAGAAAAGAAAAGAAAAGAAAAGAAAAGAAAAGAAAAGAAAAGAAAAGAGAGGGAAGGGAAGGGAAGGGAAGGGAAGGGAAGGGAAGGGAAGGGAAGGGAAGGGAAGGGAAGGGAAGGGAAGGGAAGGGAAGGGAAGGGGAAAAAAAGCAAATCTAATTTGGTACATGCCTTTAAAGTCAGCAGCACTGGGGAGGCAGAGGTGGGTGGACCTCTAAATTTGAGCCCATCCTGGTCTACAGAGAGAGTTTCCAGACTACCATGGCTATACCAGAGAAACCCTGTATCTAAAACCAGAAAAGAAAAGAAAAGAAAAGAAAAGAAAAGAAAAGAAAAGAAAAGAAAAGAAAAGAAAAGAAAAGAAAAGAAAAGAAAAGAAAAAAGAGGGAAGGGAAGGGAAGGGAAGGGAAGGGAAGGGAAGGGAAGGGAAGGGAAGGGAAGGGAAGGGAAGGGAAGGGAAGGGAAGGGAAGGGAAGGGAAGGGAAGGGAAGGGAAGGGAAGGGAAGGGAAAAAAAGCAAATCTAATTTGTGTTGACTAACTCTCTTGAGCATGGGCCTACCCTAGGGTGTGGTTGGTATACCAAGTGTCACTCCATTGAGAAGAAGTGATTTCTTCTTTCTCAGCAGCTATCAATCAAGGACAGCAAGAGGTGGGCCTTGTGACCACTTCCCTTCTTCTGTGCTGGAATTTTGTTCTGCTTGAACTTGTGAAAGTCTTGGTGTTCTGTCATCACATCTGTGAATTTATATGTGCATCTTCCCTGTTGTGTCTGGAAAATGTGGTATCCTTAAAGTCACCCACCACCTCTGGCTTCCCCACACTTTCTTTCCTCTCTTTTGCACAGTTCCCCGAGTCTTACGGGAAGGGGTGTGATAAAGATATCTCATTCAGGGCTGAGTATTCCAAAGTCTGACTGTCTGTCTCTGTCTCCCTCTCTCCCCTCTCCCACTTCCCCTCTCCCCTCTCTCTGCATATCATCCAGCTGTAGGCATCTGTGTAAATTATCATCTACTGCAAGACATAGTTTCTCTGATGAGGGCTGAGTGGTGCACAGACCTATGGGTACAGCAGTATGTCATTAGAGTCATTTTATTGCTGGGTTCCTTTAGCAGAATAATAGTAGTACATTTCCCCTAGGACCTAGGACATATCTAGTCTCTGGTTCTTGGCCACTTTCACAGTGTCAGAGATGGTTATCATCTCACGAAGCAGGCCTTGAATCCAATCAGAAAGTGGCTGGTTATTCCCCTAACATTTAGGCCACTATTGCATGGAATGGACATATCTTCTCTGCAGATCATTATTGCAGCTTGCAGGTTCATAGCTAAGGGGGGTGAATGATTCCTTTTGTCGCTGGTCGCATGGAAGCACCTTCTAGCCGTGTGCACACTACCCAGAAGGGATGAAGCTTCCAGTTGAGTAGCAGATAGATTTTTTTCCATGTTGAATAGATATGTGTATCTTCAGCAATGAGGACTTACTATCAAGTTGTCAGAATAACCAATAGCACTGGTAGTAAGTTTTAGTGCTTGGGGAGGGTGGGGCAGGCAGGGCATGGGACTCCATAGGCAATTTTAAAGATGTAACTGTTGTGAGTTTAGTTTTCCAGAATGAAGTTAGTTTCCTGTCTCAGACATTTTGAAAATTCTGACTTATCATTGATGTCTCACGTGAGGCGCACTCATTCATGTCTCATGTGAGGTACACTCAGATCCGACACAGCTTTCTCATTTCCCACACAGCTGGAGACTTCAGCTCTGCATTCGACCCTGGTCTGAAGGAGACAACCACCATACCCAGCCCTTCTACATTCTAAGAAAAATTCCCACAGACACACCACACACACTTACACACCATAAGTCAACTGTATGGCCACACGACCTTGCATTTCAGCTCAGTAAGGAACTACTCTTATGCAAGCACCATTAGAAGCAGTTTATTCATAGGTGGAATGTCAGTGACCATTCTATCTTTCAGTAAAATATCAGCCTTCAACTTAGTTTTCTTCATCTCCAGGGAATATGTAAGTTCTTCCATCATTAGCCCACCTTCCTTTAGTCTTCTCACAACATTCTCTGTAGCACTGCAAAGGTCCTTACTCTCCTGAAAGGCAAACTAGGGAAAGAAAGACTTAAAGTTAGAACTGGGGAGCTGAGGTTCAGTGCTCTACTCTGACTCCAGTAGCTGCAAGCCCAGGGGATTTCCACATGGCTCCGAATCCTCCACTCAATCAGTCATTTATATTTTCTGGTTTAAATGTAATCATTACTATTTCTCCAGCTATAAATACAGGCTGAAGTTGGTCTGAATGGAAATAAATGTGTTCAGGATGTCTTGGAATCTAGATTTGGAGCAGCTTCTCACAGCAGCCAGGCCTTACAGGTATTGGGCACTGAGTATACCTTGTATATCCCAAATGAGGCGATAAATCCCACAAAAGGCTTGTGTTAGGTGTTTGCCATAATGGTGAGGAATGGGAATGTTCTCACATAGAAATGTGAGTTGACATCTTACGGGGTCCCTTCTGCAATCAGGTCAAGGTTAACCCATTTAAAAAACACTACCCAGAATTGAGCGGATAACCACTAAAGCACCTGCAAAAAATAATGTCAGGCCTGAGACTGCAGCTAAGAAGAAAATGGATAACACCCCCTACTTACAATTGCTTTCTCAAGTGCACTCTCTTCAGCAGGTTTGGGGGTTTCTTGAATGAACTGACAGGTAGGATAGGAACTGTCCCACTCCCCATCAACGCACTGCAGTGTCTGTGTGCCCACTGGGCTGTACCTGGAGATGTTAGAATATTTCTAAGCTTGGGAACGGAGACTGATATTTTTTTTGTAGCCATATTTTACTGTTTCAAACTGTGATCAAATCCACCTTCCTGCTTAAGTTATTTCTTTCTAACAAAACAGTTATGAAGTAAAACAGCTCTCCTGAAATGGTGAGCAGACCCAAAGGATGAGTCAACCCAGAATAGCATGGAGAAAAGGGAGACCTTCAGAGCCAGTGTACTGGGGTTGGGAAGAGGGGCAGACAGGTGAAGGAACAAGTGTTTGACCTTTATAACCAGAATGGCATCTGTATGAAGCTCTAAGATGCAGATGCAGGTGAATGGGCTAAAGGAGAGCAAAACGTGTGATCAGAATAAAAACAGAAGTTGATACAAAACTGAGAGGTGGGACTTAAAAGATGGCTAAAGTCACATGACCCACAGTAAGGCAAGAGACAGAAAGGGCAGGAGACCCATCAGGTAGAAAGAACAGAGCATCTGAAGGAGGGTTAGACCTTATCATAATACTTTATGGATCTAAATGCTAAATCATTATATTTCTGAATTTTTTTTTGTTTCTTTAAGGTTTCTGCTCTTGGATTCTGTGAGAAATACTCCATTGTCTATATCTGAAGAAGTACAGTTTTGTTCTTACAGGTGTTCTTCAGGTTGTAGGCATATGTGCTGATGGGGAGGGCATTTCCCTCCAAGTGTGGACACTTTGCCCCTTCTTAGAATTGGGAACAAAACATCCATGGAAGGAGTTACAGAGACAAAGTTTGGAGCTGAGATGAAAGGATGGACCATCTAGAGATTGCCATATCCAGGGATCCATCCCATAATCAGCTTTCAAACGCTGACACCATTTCATACACTAGCAAGATTTTGCTGAAAGGACCCAGATATAGCTGTCTCTTGTGAGACTATGCCGGGGCCTAGCAAACACAGAAGTGGATGCTCACAGTCATCTATTGGATGGATCACAGGGCCCCCAATGGAGGAGCTAGAGAAAGTACCCAAGGAGCTAAAGGGATCTGCAACCCTATAGGTGGAACAACAATATGAACTAACCAGTACCCCCTGGAGCTCGTGTCTCTAGCTGCATATGAATCAGAAGATGTCCTAGTCGGCCATCAGTGGAAAGAGAGGCCCATTGGTCGTGCAAATTTTATATGCCTCAGTACAGGGGAACACCAGGGCCAAGAAGTGGGAGTGGATGGGTAGGGGAGATGTGGGGGGGAGTGTGTGGGGGACTTTTGGGATAGCACTGGAAATGTAAATGAAATAAATACACCCCCCCCAAAAAAGCCCACACTGTTGGACATAGATTCTCTGTGTGGAGTTGAATAAACCCATAGTTTACATGGTGATTGTGGGAATTCTACTTAGATATTTGTCTCAGCTTTCTTTCATGATGTGTAAATAATCATTATCACAGCTACAGCAGTCAAGATTTAGATACTCTTAATTTGTAAGCCTAGGGTATTTTTAACCACATATCAAGGATGCCTGTGAGCCCCTCACTTTGTTAGGCTTCAGTATCTCTTCTGCATCTTTTGTTGACCTAGAAATTCCAGAGACGGCTCTGCTTTTAGGTAGATGGAATGTTGTGATCCCAAAGTAAGCCAGCAGTCTCCCACAGGTGGCTCTCTTCAAGCTAGAATGATCACATTTATTTATTACCATGGGTCCCTGCCCCTGTGATTGTTTTAGTTAAATGCTCACTAATTTCCCTTCTATGCTCTGCCTTTGATATCAGAGTGTCTTTTGGAGTCTTCCTGAACTTCCTTCAGTTATGGCTTTGATCACTGAATTATGTACCCCGTGGGTGTTTCGGTTGACACAGAAGGAATAAAGCAATCTGTAACCAAAAAAAAAAAAAAGAAAGAAAGAAAGGAAGGAAGGAAGGAAGGAAGGAAGGAAGGAAGAAAGAAAGAAAGAAAGAAAGAAAGAAAGAAAGAAAGAAAGAAAGAAAGAAAGAAAGAAAGAAAAGAAAAGAAAAGAAAAGAAAAGAAAAGAAAAGAAAAAAGAAAACAGTAAGATGGAGAAGGAAGGCACGGCCTGGTTGACATGCAGTCCTTGCCCATGGGAAGCTTGTCTCTGCAGCACTGAGCACTAGGTTCCAATTTCCCTTCCTCCCTTCTGTGTATAAATGCTATTCTGCTTGTAAGCATGCCGCAATCCTTGTTCTCTGACCTGATGGTACCAAGGATTTCTTGAAAATAGAAGATGTCCAGACTCCCATTGAGTCACTTTTTCTTTGGTATCTTGACACAGTTGTCACCCTCAAGGCCTCTCAGGCCTTCCTTCTGAGAGTTTTCATAACATTGTCCTTATCAGCAGGCAAGGGGGAACCCGGGTGAGCAGATTCAGGATGTGGACTTAGGTCCTGCCAGGGAAATCCCAGATAGGCCTCAGCCACCTAAATAATTTGATGTGGCCCCATTATGTGGGAAGCACTCTTGTGAGTACATAGATACCTCAAAAGGACAAGAGCGATTGCTAGCCAAGTTGAAGGCAACAAGCAACTCATTCGTGGGAAAGCAAAAGGAACCCTGTGTAGTCACTGCTGCCTGTGATGACAATAAGGCCAGCTCAACGAAGCCATCAGCGTGGGAGTAATAGTTGGTTCGTGGGAAGGTCACAGGAAGAACTCAAGTTAGAAAGAAAAGCCAGAGTGGCACAAGTCAACGACAAAGACACATCAGCCAAGAAGCTTGACCTGGCACGTGAATGTTCACAAGCATGATTCTACAGCAGACTACCAAGACACCAAAAGCCTAATGTAGAGATCCCTTGAAGATAAGGACTCAAACGATCTGCCTTCTCCCAGCTGCCTGCATCCCCCTAATGCACCTCTCCACTCCTCTAGAGTCAGTGGAACTGAGAACCAAGTTTAAGCAAAAACAGTGTGTGCCTGCAGGACATGAAGGCTGGTGGCATTCTTCTTAGTACTGCAGGAGCAGCAGCAACAGCCAGTCACTGCAATGTAAGTGTGGAGCTACTCACAATGTGGCTACCTCCTGCCAGGAGATATACTTGGCCCAACCCTAAAGATATCCTCATCCCCAGGGAAATATAGACATCTCTGGAGGAGTTGCAGTCATATTTAAAGGGACTTGACATGAACATGCAGTGCGTGTTGTGACTTCTTTTGGAGCTTACCATGACTTGTACAGTAGATATGAGAGATGGCATCTTGCATTGGGTACCTCCAGTCAGGTATGAGCTCTGATATTCATATGGTTGCTATGCCAACAGATACAAAAACAAGCTCAAATAATGACAGACTCATTGGTGACAGGGACAAAATACAGAGATGTGCTGTACTTGGAATATCAAGGAAAGTGGCCCAGGAAACATCTCCCAGATGCACACAGTCCTAGTTAAATCAGCCGACACATGCAACTCGGGAATAGGAGGGAAACTTGTTGGAAAGAGGGAATTTGCTGGGAGTAGGAGGGAGATGACTGAGACTAGGTAACGGGGTATATGAACATGAACAAAGTACATTCTTTACATGTATGAACTTGTCAGGCAATAATGCAATTTTTAAAAAAATAGACAAGCAGTCAAATGTGGACGATAAAACTTTGGAAATCATTCCCTTAAGAAAAGACTCGAAGCCTTCTGGTCAGCGGAGTCGGCGGACACCCCCACGGTCCCTAGAGGACTCTCCACTCGATCTTAGGATCACTGGTGAGTGGAACACAACATCTGTTCCAATCCAGTATCGAGGGACCTGAGACAGCAGTAGGGAGCAGAAAACCAGCTTGACCAGGGGCACAAGTACCTTCCGGTTGGTGCCAACACCGGATCACCTTGGGCACGAAGTCGGTGGACACCCCCCACAGTCCCCAGAGGACTCTCCACCCAATCTTAGGATCACTGATCAGATAGCTTTACGGTCCTCAAAAGTGACACACTTTCAGGCACTGTAACATGACCAGGATTTTAGGACTACAGGATTACTGGATAACAGGAGCTGGGTCACACCCATTCATGATAAAAGTCTTGGAAAGATGGGGAATTCAAGGCCAATACCTAAACATAATAAAAGCAATCTACAGCAAACCAGTAGCCAACATCAAAGTAAATGGAGAGAAGCTGAAAGCAATCCCATTAAAATCAGGGACTAGACAAGGCTGCCCACTTTCTCCCTACCTATTCAATATAGTACTTGAAGTCCTAGCCAAAGCAATTTGACAACAAAAGGAGGTCAAGGGGATTCAAATTGGAAAAGAAGAAGTCAAATTATCACTATTTGCAGATGATATGATAGTATATATAAGTGACCCTAAAAATTCCACCAGAGAACTCCTAAACGAGATAAACAGCTTCATTGCAGTAGCTGGATATAAAATTAACTCAAACAAATCAACAGCCTTTCTCTACACAAAGGATAAACAGGCTGAGAAAGAAATTAGGGAAACAACACCTTTCACAATAGTCACAAATAATATAAAATACCTTGGTGTGACTCTAACTAAGGAAGTGAAAGATCTGTATTATAAGAACTTCAAGTCTCTGAAGAAAGAAACCAAAGAAGACTTCAGAAGATGGAAAGATCTCCCATGCTCATGAATTGGCAGGATCAATATAGTGAAAATAGCTATCTTGCTGAAAGCAATCTACATATTCAATGCAATCCCCATCAAAATCCCAACTCAATTCTTCAATGAATTAGAAAGGGCAATTTGCAAATTCATCTGGAATAATAAAAAACCTAGGATAGCAAAAACTCTCTTCAATAATAAAAGAATCTCTGGTGGAATTACCATGCCTGACCTCAAGCTGTACTACAGAGCAATTGTGATAAAAAACTGCATGGTACTGGTATAGCAACAGACAAGTAGACCAATGGAATAGAATTGAAGACCCAGAAATGAACCCACACACCTATGGTCACTTGATCTTTGACAAGGGAGCTAAAACCATCCAGTGGAAAAAAGACAGCCTTTTCAACAAATGGTGCTGGCACAACTGGCAGATATCATGTAGAAGAATGCGAATTGATCCATTCTTATCTCCTTGTACAAAGCTCAAGTCTAAGTGGATCAAGGAACGTCACATAAAACTGAGACACTGAAACTTATAGAAGAGAAAGTGGGGAAAAGCCTCGAAGATATGGGCACAGGGGAAAAATTCCTGAATAGAACACCAATGGCTTGTGCTGTAAGATCAAAAATTGACAAATGGGACCTCATAAAATCGCAAAGCTTCTGTAAGGTAAAAGACCTTGTCAATAAGACAAAAACGCCACCAACATATTGGGAAAGGATCTTTACCAATCCTAAATCAGATAGGGGACTAATATCCAATATGTATAAAGAACTCAAGAAGATGGACTCCAGAAAACCAAATAACTCCATTAAAAAATGGGGCACAGAGCTAAACAAAGAATTCTCAACTGAGGAATATCGAATGGCTGAGAAGAACCTGAAAAAATGTTCAACATCGTTAATCATCACGGAAATTCAAATCAAAACAACCCTGAGATTCCACCTCATACCAGTTAGAATGGCT
Organism: Mus musculus; assembly: GCF_000001635.26. Lineage (NCBI taxonomy): Eukaryota > Metazoa > Chordata > Mammalia > Rodentia > Muridae > Mus > Mus musculus. The sequence goes on from NC_000067.6 coordinate 130,676,586, forward strand.
AAGAGCAAAAATTCATGTGACAGCAGATGCTGGCGAGGATGTGGAGAAAGAGGAACACTCCTCCATTGTTGGTGGGATTGCAAACTTGTATAACAACTCTGTATATCAGTCTGGCAGTTCCTCAGAAAATTGGACGTAGTACTACCGGAAGATCCAGCAATACCTCTCCTGGGCATATATCCAGAAGATGTTCCAACCAGTAAGAAGGACACATGCTCCACTATGTTCATAACAGCCTTATTTAAAATAGCCAGAAGCTAGAAAGAACCCAGATGTCCCTCAACAGAGGAATAGATACAGAAAATGTGGTACATTTACACAATGGAGTACTACTCAGCTATTAAAAACAATGAATTTATGAAATTCCTAGGCAAATGGATGGATCTGTAACCCAATCACAAAACAACTCACATGATAGGCACTCACTGATAAGAGGATATTAACCCAGAAACTTAGAATATCGAAGATACAGTTTGCAAAACACATGAAGCTCAAGAAAAACAAAGACCAAAGTGTGGACACTTCGTCCCTTCTTAGAATGGGGAACAAAACACCCATAGAAGGAGTTACAGGACAAGTTTGGAGCTGAGACGAAAGGATGGACCATAGAGACACTGTCCCACCCACCAGCAAGATTTTGCTGAAAGGACCCTGATATAGCGGTCTTTTGTGAGGCTATGCCAGTGCCTGGCAAACACAGAAGTGGATGCTCAGAGTCATCCATTGTACAGAGCACAAGGTCCCCAATGAAGGAGCTAGAGAAAGTACCCAAGGAGCTGAAGGGGTCTGCAACCCTATAGGTGGAACAACAATATGAACTAACCAATACCCCTAGAGCTCCTGTCTCTAGCTGCATATGTATCAGAAGATGGCCTAGTCGGCCATCATTGGGAAGAGAGGCCCCTTGGTCTTGCAAACTTTATATGCTTCAGTACAGGGGAAACACCAGGGCCAAGAAGTGGGAGTGGGTGGGTAGGGGAAGGGGGAAGGAGGGTATAGGGGACTTTCAGGATAGCATTTGAAATGTAAATGAAGTAAACACCTAATAAAAAATTGGGAAAAAAAGGAAAAAATATTAACCTTGAACATGTACATACCTTAGAGTATGCTTGTATTATCAGCTGGTTGATGCATGCTAGGAATAGTACCATAGACTATCAGATCAACAAAATAAACATAATGAAATTAAAATTTAAAAAAAGAAAAAAAGTAAGAAAGAAAAGACTCCTTATAAATGAAAAGGCAGTGTTTACCAACTGAATCAGGTGGCACATCCTTGGGCCTCCTCCATTGTCCGCCTCAGACAGTAGAGTGAGTCTATGGTTCTGGAAAAAACAATGAATAGAGACATGGCCTAAGGTTCCACATTCCAGAAACAGACCCCTTATATAGAGTTGGCTACATATTGGTCCCCTGTAACACAGTAAAAGTCACCATACAGATAGCTACTGGGGCCAAATATATACTTCTATTTAGAAACCCAGATAAATTTTAAAACCACTTAATAGGAACTGGGATCTCCAGTGGACGAAATGTCCCAGTGCTCAGCTTGAGACTGGGGCACATGCCCTCAAATGTCTATGCCATAATCCCTGAATATATTGTGAGAGCCAACATATTCGAGGGGAGGCACTTGAAAACTTCCATGGGAAACTTTGGTTAAGGTACATAGAAAACAAACATGTCTTGGTCATAAAGCCAATCTTGAGACGCCACACCCGTGGTACCACTGACCCCAGGGTCATATACCAGTTCTTTCTAAGGGTGTGGCAAGTACCAAGAGATCACAGAAATCATCTGGAGTTAGGAAGGGTAAGCATCACTATGCTGATATGGGATCCCTTTAATTTGTTGTCATGCCAAAAAGCTTGGGTAACCCCCAGAAAGAACATATCTTAAGACAGTGAGTTACTGGGAATTAAACAAAGTGTATCTGGCTATACTTAACACTGTTATACTGTTGAAGTCTCAAATACACTCAAGCTGGGCCATCACCACTGCGTCCTGTGGGCTAGATTTGGCCAATGGTTTCTTCAGTTCCAATATAGTAGTTGAAAGGTAAGAATCATTTGCCTTTACCAGGAAAAGTCATCAGTGGACTTTCACCAGGTTGCCTCAGGGTTATTTACAAAGCCTCAAATTATGCCATGGGATCACAAATCTGACCTAGCAGAATGGACCAAACCAGAGACTATTCAAATATTGCATTGCATTACATTGATAAGACATTAATCCAGACAAGGTCCAAGGACCTGGGACATTTATGAAATATTTGAGTCTTGCCTGTTACAATGAACGAAAGTATTGCTACAGATGTAACATACAAGGTACAAGCTTTCTGCCTCTCTGCATGGTTAAGCAAACATAGAAATTTGTGGGGCTACTTGATTACTAGAAGATTTCCATTTCATACCTGGCTCTTCCTGCCTAAGGCTGCTCTACAACTGGAATATAAACCAAGAGGTAAAGGACTGAACAGAAGTTCATTCTACAGCATTTAAGGAACCAAAACAAGCTGTGGGAAACGCACAGGGTATATAGATGCTTAATACACCCTAAGGTGCTAACATATGTCTGTTGGAAAAACAAATGTATCCTACTTACAAAGTCTTAATAATCACAAAACCCATTTACCTAGAAGCTGTTGGCAAGACACTGATGACTTACCCACTAGAGGCTGGATAGTTTGGTCATAGACAGTGCTGATGACCATTTTGGTTAAGTAAGAGTATCTTAGACAGAAGGGGTAATAACACATCTCCCTCAGTAGAGAACTCCAACAGTTTTGGCACCCCAGTAACTATCAAACAGAAGGAGTGACTTGTACCTAATGAAATGTTGGACCACCACTCAGGAGTGAAGGGAGGAGAAGCAATTACAAATTGGTGCATCAGCAAAATGAAATCACACCTAACAGAGAGCAGTAACCTACTACTGAAAGATAGAAAGCTTTTATGTTGATGAAGGTCAAGTTTACAGCAGTTAGTGTACCAAACCCCACACAGTATGGATCCTAGTTATGTGAGAAGAGAAACTCCTAATTATAAGCACAGAGAGTTGTGCCATGTTCAAAGCCCATCTTGGCTTCCTTAGTGGCAGAGTCAGCAGTGGTCCATTAACAGACACTTACTGTGGGGACAAGAGCCAAGGAGAAATACGAGGGATATATACAACACAATAAAGTAATGTTATAGCATGTTGCTGCTCAACAATACTTACAATGATGCGGTTGCTCAGACTGAAAAAGACTCTGCCAGACTACACAGATGAAAGGGCGAACATGCCAGAAAGCTGTTGCAACATAACGGAGACTTAGAGGACAGACATTGTACATGCTTACCAAAAATATGTGGGATGATCTCAGTGGTAGCCCTGGTACACACCAAGAGGGAAGATGCTCAATGTCAACCTTCTACCAGGCTCAGGGGAAGAGTCATCCAAAAGACTACCATGCAGGGCCCACTGGAGCCACTATATGATAACTGAAAACTGCCAGGACCATTAAACAGGGCATGAAGTCAGACAGTTGATGAGTAGCCAAGGCCTGCTGTGTGTCTTGCATCTACCCTTCTCAACCCAATTGGGCCAGGGCTCATCAGGAGCAGAACACATCCAACATATGAATAAGTGACTGAACCAGGCTTTAAAGACAGACTCCCACTTATCTCCATAAAGTTTTGAGAATGCTCACTAAAAAGCCTCAGAAAAAAAAAAAAAGCCAGCAGCAATAGACATAATTACCTAACAGAAGTCCCTAGCATTTCGACTACAAAGTAAATGGACCGGTCTCTTTAGCCAGCATGGGAACCTGAGAGGAATTTGCTCCTCCCGGATCAAACTAATGTAACACCATCCACAGAGAACCTTATGTAACCCTAGAAAGTCCCAGCCATTGCTATGTTTATCATGCTAGGAAAATGGTCTAAGATTAAAGTTTGCCCTGTAGCAAGAATCACTCACAAAGAGACATATTATTCAAACAAAAGGCAAGTGCATCTCACAGTAGTATCTATCTTTTCTCTCTCTCCTGAGTCGTAGCCTGACCAAATGTTACCCTAGAAGCTCTTCTGACACAGGCCACACCATAGCATATATCTCACCCAGGGATGCAGACATTTCTCTTTTGGTATCTATTAAACATTCTTATTTCTCTTTAGTAGGCAGCAGGGACTCTATTCCTCCACTGGGCTATTGGGCTAACACTGGTTTTTAGCATACTAATAATAGTTGAGTTTGCCCTGAGACACCCACAGTGGAGGAAAAGATCATGGTGATTTCACCTGGCCAGTTCAATGGTAGGGGCTGGCTGTTCTTCAGGTGGATAGTCAATGGAATGCTATCCTCTGGATCTATAATAAATGCTACCAACTAGTGAGTCTTCCAAATTGTAAGCCAAACTTGTCGTTCCAATGGTCATGTGCTCTGTACTCCTTGCTCAAGGCTCTTAACCTTGCTTCTCTTGTGTTGGGGAGTTATCCTGGCACTGTTACATCTAAATGTACCTCAACACATGATTGGAAGATAAAGAGTGATATATGAAAGAAGAGGATAATAAAAGTATCAAACTCGGAAGGGGTAAAGGAGGGGAAGTATTTCATTTTAGCTGAGGCAGACACAGCAACACTATCCTTGCAGGTGTTCTGCAGACTACAGATTTATGTGCTGGCATGGGAGGAGCTACTGATAACTTCCCTCCTCTGCCAACAATAAAACAGAGAAGGAAGATAAGGCCTAATGGAGAAGCAAAGCATACCCAAGAGAAGTTCATTTCTGTAGCACTGAGCAATAGGCTCCCGTTTTGCTCTGTTCCCTCTGTGCATAGGTAGCAGTCTGCTTGTAGGCATGGTGAAGACCTTGTCTCCTGGCCAGCTGTCACCAAGGATTGTTTAATAATAAAAGTCATCTACATTTCTTTCTTTGGTATCTTGACATAATCATCATTCTTGAGGCGTTGGGTTTATGTAACAGATTATTTAGAAAACATATTTAGAAAACATTTTTTTTTTGCATAACTGAGAAGAAACAAACACTTTCATTAGTGTGGTCATTTTAATGAGAAGTCCCCCACATAGTCTCCAGCACTTGAATACTCCGTCCCAGTTGGTGGCACTGTTTGGGGAGTTTTGGAAGTATGGCTTTGACGAAGGAAGTAGATCAGTAGAGAAGAGCTTTGAGAGTTTAAAGCCACGTGTTCTCTGCCTGCTGCTCCAGCCACATTCACCTGCTGGCATGTTCCCCTGTCATGATAGGAATGGACTTTTATCCCTTAGGAGCCATAGTTCAAAAATCAACACTTCCTTCTACACATTGCCTGGGTCATGGTGTTTTATTACAGCAATAAAGAAGTAATTACCACAACTAAGCTAAGAAGGGAACTCTGTTAGGTGCCTGCTTTCTGAATATTGGAGAGAGCTAACAGTGTGCTAAAGATGATTTCAAAATCTGAATGAGCCAGAATCCTCGAGCAGTGGGAAATTAGGGGATTAGGGAGACACAGACAGTCATTCTCCAAAGTAAGGCAGCTGTAGAGCATTATCCCCTGTTTGCAAGGCCATGTGCTTACCCATCTTCACAGTAATAAGTAACAGATCCTGAAGTGAATGTTTCTCCTTCAAAATAGCCATAGGCAGGAGACCCAGGAAGTTCACGGTCTCCTAAGGGAGAGACACACTGGAGTGAGATTTGTGAGAGCCACATACAATCCATGGGCAGTGCCCCTTCTGCTTACACTAGAGTCTGCCGTCTTCCCAACAGTCTAAGTGAGACCCAGAGCATGCTCTCTTTCTCATGAAAATCATAGCTGTCCATAGAAAAGACTTACACCAGCTTATCCTGAGTTACAAGGAACTGGCAGAGCTCAAGGGATGGAGCTATACACTGTAGAGCTGCCAACTGGGAGAGTGCAGGAAAAGGCAAGCTAGGGTTGAAGGTGTAGCTCAGCTGGTAGAGAGCCTACCTACCATGCATGAAGCCCTGGGTTCAATCACCAGTATCAGATAACAGGAATGGCACCCAGCATTCAGGATGTGGGAACTGGAGGATTAGAAGTCGGGGGAGCAGGAGAGGGAAGAGGAAGAAAGGAGAGAGGAAAAAATTGGAGCATAGGGGAAACAGAAGTAACAAGACAGGAAGTGAAGGTTTTAATTCTAGCTTGTGTGTTAATATGGCTCCAAAAAGCAATTTTACCCCAGAGTGGCAATACTAATCAGCACTTACTGCTTTGGCAGATGGGAAAGGAAGGGGCCCACTTGTGGTCCTCTAGACACTGGCTTCAATTGCTTCCCTTGAGAACGTAACTGTCACTGCACTCAAACATGATTTTGTCACTTAGATTCACAGGCCCAGAAGAACTGATCTTGCCATTTTCCAGTACAGGGTCAGGACAGTGGCCCTCTGAAGAAGAGATCAGTCAGTTCTCTAAGAGGAGTAGAAGAATTAACAGTTCCACTTCCCATTTTAAGAAGTATGGCTTCACAAAGACAGTGGTAAATCAGAACTTAATGATGCACATGTATCTAAAAGGATAGGTATATATTATTAAGCTATACCAATACAGGATGAGTGGAATCAAAGGTATTAGAATTGTGGATAAAAAGGTATTGATCTGTTGTGGAAATTTCCTCCAAAGTTCTTTAAGACCTATGACCTTCTAAAGAAGGCTCATTAAGACTGTGGAAGTTCTAACGGGAAAAGATTTAGCAAGTAACTATCGAAGGACTCTCTGGAACTTCCTGAGCCTGACCTGATGTGCAAGTTCTTCCCCTCCCTAAGGTTAGATCAGCAGTAAGGACTGCTGGGACCTGCTCAGATCAGCTGGGAGGCCTGGAAAAGGTTTTTTCAACCTGCAAATTGTACAGAAAGCTGCAGGTTTCCAGCTTTTGTGACTCGTCATAAATGCTTTTGGTGAGGCAGCTGTCCTTGAGTCAGTTGTGCTCCTGTAATTAACTCCTCACGCATACTTCTGCAAGTAACCACATTGAACTCGTGGATTTATCAAGCTGGATTTTGATGGTATACTTATCTTTAGTCTGTCCTTAGTTTCTTATCTGGGACGGGTAGACATTTTTTATGTCTGCCCAGGAATACTGTCATACAACATGGTCATACACAAAAACAATATAATTTATATAATGCCCAGGCATCGTTGATGCACCTGAAATACTAGCACTGGTGGGGGCTTTGCAAGTTCCAGGTCACTAGGGGCTACATATTAAATTCCAGACCAACATGATGGGCAATTTTAATGTGGCCTACAGGAAGCAGGATATAAAAGAATATAGGAGATGACAATATGGACAGAAAAACGCAACTCACACTGGCACTCTGGGAGGGAAGCATTCCATTCCTTTGAGGGATCAAAGACCAAAGACTGCTTTCCCACCAAGTGGTAGCCTTTGATACACAGGTAAATTCCCTGAATCTGTCCTTCTGTTTCCTTATCAACAAATACACTATTGTCCACTGGAGGAAGTTCTGAACAGCTCCCTGCTGGGAGGAAAAAGAGAACAGAATCATCTGGCCTTATCACCAGCTGCAAAGACATCCCACTGATTCCTCCCTCGAGTCTTTGCTGGACTAATCCTGACTCATGGCCTATCTCTTCCATTGTATGTGTATCCTCTTCTCTCATTCTCCAGGAGTTTCTAAAGTTGCATTTCCAAACAGATAGTGGGCATTGTATTTAAATTCAGCTACAAGTTACCTTTTCCAGAACAAGCAATCCCTTCTCAAGTCTCAGTCCTAGACAATTTAATAGTTGGCATCTCAGGATTTTGAAACTTTCACTTTTTGGGATCCTATCTCAGGGATCAAGATTGCCATCAATGTATATTGAGCTCATAATGAGTATAGAGCATATACATCAGCAGGGTAGAACTTACAGCCTGTCTTAGTTAGGGTTTCCACTGCAGTGAAGAGACACCATGACCAAGTCAACTCTTTTTAAAGGACAATATTTAATTGGGACAGGCTTACAGGTTCAGAGGTTCAGTCCATTATCATCAAGGCAGGAAGCACAGCAGCATCCAGGCAGGCATGGTGCAGACCTGAGAGTTCTATATCTTGTTCCAAAGAGAACTAGAAGGCTGTCTTCCAGGCAGCTAGGAGAAGGGTCTCAAAGCCCACACCCACAGTGACTCACTTCCTCCAACAAGGCCACACCTACTCCAACAAGGTCACACCTCCTAAAAGTGCCACTCCCTAGACCAAGCATATTCAAACCACCACATTCTACTCCCCGGCCCCCATAGGCTTGTTCAGACACATAAGGTACCATACCTAGCCATAGCATAATGCAAAATGCATTTAGTCCACCTTCAAGAATCCCCAGAGTCTATAACAGTCTTAATGTTAAAAGTCAAATTTTTAATCTCCAGTGAGATTCATCCAATCACTTAACTGTAATACCCTATTAAAATCAAAATCAAGATGCAGATTACCTACCTCCAACATCATAGGATATACTTTACTATTCCAAAAAGTCATAGTGAGGAAATACTGGACCAAAGCAAGACCAAAATCCAGCTGGACAAACTCCAAACTTGATCTTCATGTCTGATATCAAAGCACTCTTCAGGTCTCCAACTCTTTTATCCTTGTTGACTGCTGTTGGCAGATTTGGCATTCAGCAGCAACAAACTTCGTTCACTTGAGCTGGTTCAACCCCGTTAACAGCTTTCCTCTGCAGGAGTCCCACAGATCTGGTATCTCAAACACCTCGTGGTCTTCATTATTAAAGCTTCTTGTTCCAATATTTGGGATCCATCCATGAACTTCTGGGTTCATCTAAAGGGCTGTGTCACTTCTATAGCTCTGACCTCTGTAGAACTCTAGGCTCTTGCTGCTGCTGTTTTTTGGTGGTCATCCCATGAAACCAGCATCTCTTAACACACTGGGGTTTTTCATTGCAACTAGGCCTCGCTTAGGCTCAACAATTTTGCATGACCCCTTCAGTCCTGGGTCATCAACTGCTACTGAGGCTGCACCTTCACCAGTGGTCTTCCCTGGCCTCTCACAGTACCAAGCTCCAGCTGCTGTTCATAACTCCTTAATGCCTTCAAAACTAACACCACCTGGGTGATTCTTACTCATTATCAATTCCAGATGCAGCATAAGGTACAACCTTGGGTATCTCTGGAACACAGCTTCTTTGTACTCTCAGAAAACACTTCCCAGAATATTTCACCTCAGAGATGCTGGTCATTTCTATTTTTTTTTTTAAGATTTATTTATTTTATTATATGTGAGTTCACTGTAGCTGTCTTCAGACACTCCAGAAGAGGGCGTCAGATCTTGTTACGGATGGTTGTGAGCCACCATGTGTGGAAAGCTGTGCCGCGAGCAATCGCCATTATAAGATGGCGCTGGCTTCCGCTCTGCCTAACTAGTAAACAAGCCTTGTGCGCAAGTGCGAGAGTGAACTCACGCCTAGTCACTGCCCATCTCGGGGCGTAGTAATGAGGTGATGGGTGAGCAACAAATCAGGAGCTGACATGCCACATCAGGTGCTGAAACGCCACGCTGAGGGCTATATAAGCAGCACCATTTTCTGGGGGCTGGGTCTTCCCTCCTTAAGAAGCAATAAAGCTTGCTGCAAAAGAATCCGGTTGTCCGAGTGTGTTCTTGCCGGCGAGAATGATAGCTCGGGACAACCATGTGGTTGCTGGGATTTGAACTCAGGACCTTCGGAAGAGCAGTTGGTGCTCTTAACCACTGAGCCATCTCACCAGCCCTTTGTTTTTTTTAATATATATATTTTTTTGAGGCAGGGTTTCTCTGTATAGCCCTGGCTGTCCTGGAACTCACTTTGTAGACCAGGCTGGCCTCGAACTCAGAAATCCTGCCTCTGCCTCCCAAGTGCTGGGATTAAAAGCATGTGCCACCACGCCCGGCTTTGGTCATTTCTTAATCACCACTAATTTCTTACGTCCAGCTAACCAGCATCAATTGTCCCAGTAGTTCCGTCTATTCTTGACTCTATAGCTAGAGCCACGTGGCCAAAGCTGCAGAGTTCTGCTGCTTGCTGGGGCTGGAACATACCTCCCAACCTTGTTCTATTACATTATCATCAGCTTTCAGTTTTCCAACTCATTCCAATTGCCTAAGCTTGGCTGTCCTGGAACTTGCTCTGTAGATTGAACTTAGAGATCTGCATGGCTCTGTCTCCTGAATGCTAGGATTGAAGAGCATTGAAGGTGTATACCACCATACCTGGGCTTATGCTTTTCTTTACCTGGAACTTGCTCTCTACCAGGCTTGCTTTGAACTCAGAGATCTCCTTGCCTTTGTCCCCTGGAATTAAAAGCATGTACCAGCATGCCTAGACCTAAGCTTTTCATGGTTTCTATGTCTTCCAGCCTCAAGCTCTGGATCACAGATGTGCCCTCCATTTTCCAGATTGTATTTCATTTCAGATTACAAGTCCAAATAAAAACAATAACCAGGTAAGAACACCTAGTATAGTATAATGATCCCTTGTTCAAGTGCAAACAAATAAACAATAAGCTTAGCTGGGTGGGATCTTGCCTGCCCTAAGGCACTCCCTTAATTTCATTTAGTAACACTGAACATGGGATTCAGCTCCCTTCGACTTCTTGGTGCGTTGCCCCTTTACTCTCTGAACCATACATTTTGTATTTTGCATTGTTCCTTTCTCAGTTGTCTCCTTTCATTAAAATACTCTTCATAAGAGTGAACTTTAGTAACCACACAACAGAATTTATACCAAGCTGTTTTGAGAGTTCCTTTATTAAAGTAATTTAAGCTAAATCTCTTCACCTAAACCCCAGGCAGACTCTTTAGACAATGGCAAAAAAAAAAAAAAAAAAACAACCAAAAAACAAAAACAAACAAACAAAAAAAACCAGCCATGTTCTTCATAAACAGTCTGTAGAAGGAGGTGCTGATACTAAGGTCTGGTTCCCTAATTGGTTCTTGATCCTGTCAATAGAGAAGTCCTGGAGCCAATTGCTGGACAGAAGGGACAGGTGGGATTTCCGGGTCCCAGGAGGAAAAGGGAGACACAGAAAAAGAGAGGGAGCTTTTCAGCAGCCTCCACCACTGAAGGTCAGCAGAGGCTAGCTGATATGAGACATTACGCTTAGGGCAGGAGGTGAGATGGGGACAATAAATTATTAAGGCCACACATTTCCAGGCAGGAGGTATTTGAGCCCAGCAATTGTGGTATAGACAAGTTCTAAAGTAATAAAGCTGTCTGAGTGTTTTTCATCCATGGAGCGAAGGTGGGTAGAGAGAAAAGCTGGGTTGGTGCTTATGGCTTGGCAAAGCTAAACCTGGGAAAACAAAAGGGAACTAGGGAGTCAGACCACTGGCAGCAGCTCCAGAGTCATGGCTCCCAGGAAAGGCAGTAGTGTCTTTTAAAACTAGGTACAACAGTTTCTAGGCCACATACTAACATTCTTCTCCACTGAAAACTCTTGGGCCAGATCTGCACAGTTCAAATCATCAGCACCAATGTATTCCTACTCCCACTAGGATGGTTCATTAAGCCCCACTTAAAGCATTCTAGTGCTTCCCAAATCCAAAGTCCCAAAATCCATATTCCTTCAAACAAACAAACAAACAAACAAACAAACGGTAAGGCCTTGTCAGAGCAATACCCCAGTCCCTGGTACCAACTTCTGTCTTAGTCAGGGTTTCCATTGCTTTGAAGATACCATGACCAAAGCAACTCTTATAAAAAACATTTCATTGGGGCTGGCTTACAGGTTCAGAGGTTCAGTCCATTATCATCAAGGCAGGAAACATGGCAGCATCCAGGCAGGCATGGGGCTGGAGTTGCTGACAGTTCTACATCTTATTCTAAAGGGAATCAGGAGAAGACTAGCTTCCAGGCAGCCAGGAGAAGTGTCTCAAAAACCCACCCCCACAGTGACACACTTTCCCCAACAAGGCCACACCTTCTAATAGTACCACTCCCTAAGCCAAGCATATTCAAACCACCACACTGCCCGATTTCATTAATTATTCTTTCCTCTCCTTAACACTGCATCAAACAAATCAGGTTTCCTGCTGGTGGACTCCTGGCCAGGTCACTGACAGGTCCAGTTAGTTAACTCTTAACAGCAGACAATAGTTTATAATGTTTGGGGAGGCTTAGAATGTCAGGTCTCTACCCAAGGACAGAGGTAAAACTTAGATCCTGTTCCTTTGATCAGGAGAAAGTAGCTTTACCTTAATAGAACTCAACAATACCCAGGTGCCTCCATCTTTTCATACAGTAATTGAAACCATACTGGGCTTAGCCTTCTAGAGTCATCAAGAAAACCAGAGGTGGGTTCATCAACCAGGAAGGGCCTATCCTCAATAGCCTCCAAGGCATTGATATCCCCACCCCAACTTAGGGAAGTATGTTTAACCTGACTTGTTTGGTTTGAGTCCTTACCTGACTTTGACATGCTAGAGGAACTTGATAGCTACTAACTGAAACACTACAATAGCTGGAAACAGATAACCATTTAATAATTTCAAACTCATTCCTTAAAAAACCTTCAAGTACATTTTGAAAATGTTAATATTTTGTGCATATGTAATATATCAAATGATGTGTTTTTGTATGTGAATTGAAAATTTCATTGTACCTTTCAATAAAAAATAACTTTATTTTATTACAAAAGCAGTATATGTTACTGAGATATTTCAGCATGGTTTTAATTATCGAAGAGAGAACTTTTTTCCAGAGAAATACATTTCTTGGTTTATAATAAAATCAATGAGAAAAAAAATTTAAAAAATCTACAGTCATAACATAGTTACTGTTCTTTGACATCTACAGACATTTATGGTCTACAAACTTAACTTAAGGAAATACTATGGACATTAGGCTCAAGGTTCAAGCCACCTACATTGCTAGCAGAACACAGAACAGAAATTACATTCTGATTAAATACATGCAAACACACAAAATAAATAGCTTCATAAAAATACCATCTGATCATCAGAAAGGAGTGTACTTCAATGCAAAAGCATCCTATACCACAAGAAAAAAGCCCTGTAGTATAGTATGCTGCGATCAGCTGAGGGAAGAACGCCTGTCCTAGGCAGAGGAAGGAGCCTCTCCAGGTGACATGCATACATAGAAAGTAAGCTGCAACCTGGGAGTCACGGAACCGCCAGCAGTTCATCACATCCTACTTAGGTAACAGTCTGCAGGATTTTACAGTATAAAAGAACTATTTAGAAAAAGCACATTTTATGACTTTTCTTGATACTTATCTTTCTGCCCAACAACTGTGCAGCTCCAGTTAAAAAGGAAATAAAAATAAAATGGAGAAAAAACCAGTAACACTGAATTCTACTGGTAAGGTACAATACACTTTGTGGCTTCTGCACTCTTCTTCAGAAATAACACAGTAGGGGTGCATTCATAGTCACAGTGTGTATGCATCAGACACTCAGTGGTCTTCCAACAACAATCTGATTCTTCTGAAAGAGACACCCACTCACTGATGCCCCAAGGCTATGCTGCATCTACCACGTGTCGAGGGAGACCAGCTGATCACAGTAGTGACAGCTAGAACAGAGGCACCCAGAGGACAGCATAGGACCACTGCTCCTGCAGTTACAGCCACAGCTTTCCAGAGATCACATCAATTAGACAGACACAAGGGGCATGTCTGCTTCTACCCATTTTGAAATTAAAAAAATAAAAATAAAAAAAAAACAGTGTAATTTATTTCCAAGAAGCCACCTTTATTTCCTTATGGGCTAGAGATGGCCCCGCCTAGCCTTCATTCCCAACCCCTCAGTCAGGAGGCACTGAATCAGTCCTGTCCAGTGCGTGAGGTACAAGCCTCCGAGAGAAAACAGTAGCTATAAGAGAATGTAAAAGTTGGTCCCCTTTGGGGAAGTCTAGCAGCCAGACTCTGCACCAAAGAGCATGGAACAACAAAAACCTCTCTAGATGAAAAGGGAGCCACGGATACAATTCTCCTGCCACCAGAGAAGAGCACTTGAGAGCTTAGTTCCTGACACCCTCCATTTACCTGGTGACCTGTCTCATTTTCCACACTGCAAGAGGTGACCACTAGCATTCATATTGCACTTCAGCCTGCTCTCCTCCATCAGCTGAGAAGAGCGGCTTCCGGTGAGCAGAAGAGGGTTCCCTGAAGCTCGTCCTCACCTAGAAACCAATTCTGAAACAGTGTGTTCACACATTAGGCAGATCTCCAGCTAAGGATGCAGTCAGTCAGCCATAGGTAGAGTACTCAATGCCTAAGTAGAATGGTATTTGCAAACTTGGTTCAAAAGAGACAAGAACTAACTTGTTCAGGCTGTTGAAGACTTTCTGAGGCACAGTGTAGTACTATTCCTGTTAGGCATGAGGGGAAGAAATGTAGTGAAGGTTTTCCAGGCCTCATTTTTGGTAGCCTCAAATGAGAAGTTCCCACTTAACTTCCTGTTCTAGCCTCAGTGATGCTGGCATCCCAAGCTTTTTAGTAGTTCCAGTTCCTCGGAGAGGTCTGGCCTCAGCCTCACATCAGGAGAGCAAAGTGAGGGATGCCATTGAGGGGTGTCTATGCTCAGCCAGCAAATTCTCCACTTCCTAGGAGTCAGAAAGAGAAGCAAACCTGTTATACCATAGCCAGATGATGAGCAAAGAAAAGTTAAAATAATCCATCCCCAACCCTGCCACTCTTACCGCATCCCCACGTCCAAATGCATGTGAGGACACACTGCTGTACCCGCACACACCTTGACTCTGGGGACTCGGACAAATTTTAATGGCTTCTTTCCCAAGAACATGACATTATGACAATAATGGGGCATGAGTCTTTTTCAGAACTGGACCGTAAGCTACATGCCTAAGATATAAGGCACAGGTGGGTTGGATCTCTGTGGTAATGCAGACTGCAACAACCTAGAGACCACACACACACACACACACACACACACACACACACACACACACAAATAGCAATGAAGTCATGGGTCATATCACTTCCAAGAAGGGTTCCAATGATATGGTTACCTTACTCCACTCTGACATCATCAGTAGATCAACTTCTGGTTGGTCAACCTTGAACTGATATTTAATGTTTACCTTGTAAGAAATTCTTTACCTTATAAAGCTTGTTTCTAAAGTATTAAATGTACTTATGGATCCAACTACTTAGTAATCCTGTTAAAATCCTAGTTTAGTAGTTTTTGGAGGAAGCCTCTGATTCTACATTACTAATAAGCTCTGGGTCCTTGCTAGCGCACTGTGGAATGAGAAAGAACAGTTGCCAGCCATCTGTCTGCTCCAGGAGAAGTCTCATACCATTGGCTGAAGTCTGCTGAGAAACAGGCAGAAACAACAGCGCAGTGAATTCCGAGAAGTCTTCCAATTTCTTCTTCACAATAGATAATAAGCTTACGTGTTGTATGGCCTATTATAATTCTCATTTCTTGCACAGGTACCAGAAAGTGCACATGACTACCAAGTTTGATATATTTACTACCAATAATGTCCTTCCCATCTTCCCCCAGAAGGTGGTGAAAGAGAGCCATGCCTACAA